>NC_067398.1:22489006-22814561 GCF_016432865.1 Antechinus flavipes
CTTTCTTTCTTTCTCTTTCTTTCTCTTATTGCTGAGACAATTTGGGTTAAGGGAAGTGCCTAAGGTCACACAGCCAGGAAGTGTTAAGTGTCTGCGATCACATTTGAACTCAAGTCCTCCTGACTTTAGGGCTGGTGCTCTATCCACTAAAGCAAGTAGCTGCCCCAAGAGTCACTATTTTGAAGACCATGTGGGCAGGTGCAAAGTATAAGAAAATTGGAAAGATACATGTATGTAGGAATATAGGCAGTGAAGAGCTTTGAACATCAAACAGAAGATTTTATATTTTAATCTAGAGGTAGAAGGGACCCAATGAAATTTACTGAGTAGATGACCTGGTCAAATCTGAGTTTTAGGAAAATTGGACATCAGATTGGATGGCTAGAGTGGGGAGGGACTTGAGGTAGGTAGACCCACTAAGAAGCTATTGCAATAGTCCAGGCATAAGGTAATGAGAGCCTGCACTAGAGCCATGGCAGTGTTTTTTGGGGAAAAGGGGGCATATTCAAAAGATTCAGCAAATGTGAAATCAGCAGGTCATGGGAATAGATTGGAGAACTTCAGTGACTTACCTAGAGTCACACAATCAGTATCCATTGGAAGCAATTCTTTTGACTTTATTTTACTCTTCATCAGTTCATATAGATATTTTCATGCTTCTCTATATTCATCACACACACACACACACACACACACACACACACACACACACACACACTTGGTTATTTATGGATAATGCTGAAGAGTTTGAGAAGTGCTTTATGATAGGAGACAACCAAAAACTCTATTTTTTTTTTTTTGGTAGAGGCAATTGGGATTAAGTGACTTGCCCAAAGTCATACAGCTAGCTAGTAAGTGTCTGAAACAGGATTTGAATTCAGATCATTCTGACTCCAGGAGCAGTTCTCTACACACTGCACCATCTGGATATACTTTCTTTTTTTTCCCTGAGGCAATTGGGGTTAAGTGACTTGCCCAAAGTCACATAGCTTAAATTAAGTGTCTGAGGTCAGATTTAAACTCAGGTCTTCCTGACTTCAGGACTGATGCTCTGTTCTTTCTTTCTTTTTTTTAATGGAATAACTGTAGACTGCTGAAAATGCTTTTGATTCTCAACTTAAAAGGATGATTTGTGAGCATTTAAAATGTGCAGAAATCAACATATATTCATCAAGAACATGTTATGTAGGGGCCATCTTTCCCCCACTTTTTTTGCAGATTAACTACCATAGTGTCCTCTCTGAGGCTACTATATTTCCTTTTGCTTTGATAGGCCAAGTCTTCAGGGGGAGAATGACTACTAATAAACAAAGAACTTCAATATTCCAATTGGAAATGCATTCATCAGCAAAATTACTAATTATATCAGTAAATAGGGAAATTCAACAGCACATTACTCATTTACTGGCTGTGGAATAAATATTTAATATTCTCTAGCTCAAATATGGCAAAGAATTGATAAATGCATAAAAAGAATACTTAAATGCAAACAAGTATTTTCCAAAGCTGCCAAACTTTAATCAGGATCTGTCTCTAATTAAAGATATTTTCTGAAAGTGTATCCTCTTGCAGTCTCAAATGGACAACATGCTCTGTCTAGACTAAGTAATTACCATTTTATTTTCCTTCTCTTCTATGTAGATATTTGGGCTTCATTTACAAACATATAGAAGTCTAATTTGGCTGATGCTAAGGATTCTAGTAGGTGATGGTAGTGTAAGAAAAAAAATAGAAATCAGTAGGTATTGGATTATAGAGGCTATTTAATGTCAATCTATGGTGTATGGAATTTAGAATTATGATAGGCACTGAAGAACTGATTTTTTTGAGTTGTAATGTGGATAACTAGAACATATTCATATGAAGATGCTTAGGTCTTCTCTTCCTCTTTAAAATAGTGTTTTATTTTTTCTAAATACAAATAAAGATAGTTTTCAACCGTAAGTTTTCATTTCTGTAAGATTTTGCATTCCAAATTTTTTCTCCTCCCTTCCTTATCTCCTCCCCTACTCAAGACAGCAAACAATATGATAGAGGTTCAATATGTACAATTCTTTTTACAAATCTTTCTATATTTGTCATGCTGTGCAAGGAAAATAAGACTAAAAGCGAAACATGAGAAAGAAAAAGCAAGCAAACAAACAAATAAAAGGTGAAAATACTATGCTTTGGTCCATATTCACTCTCTATATTCTCTCTTTGGATGTGGATGGCATTTTTTCATTCCAAGTCTACTGGAATTGTCTTGGATTACCATATTGCTGAGAAGAGTTAAATCTATCATAGTTGATCATCACATAATCTTGCTGTTACTGTGTACAATGTTCTCCTGATTCTGCTCACTTCACTCAGCATCAGTTCACATAAGTCTTTCCAAGATTTTCTGAAGTCATCTTATTCATCATTTTAATAGAACAATAATATTTCATTATATTCATATGTTAGGCTTCCCTTAAATGATATTTGGACCCAGGACCAAGGTAGGAGGAATTAGAGATCAGAAACTTGGCTCCACTGATACCTGTTGAGTGTTTCCTCAGTATTGGGACTCTACTTGTGTATAGTGTCAGGTTCATAAACATACAGATGCAATAATACAACCCCCCCCCACGCAAAAAAAAGCCTTTTTAAACTAATTTGTATATTGTGGTTGCCTACAATGAATCGATAAACTTGATAGCAGTCAAATTTCTAATCCATTTTTGGTTCTAGGAAAAATAGCCAACATCAGCAAGATTTATGAAATATATATTTTGTAGGAAACACATAGTAATAGGATCTGTGGTGGATCATAGTAATAGGATGTAATCCCAGTTTCCATCATTCTCAGAGTTGCTCAGTCTTAGAGATTCCATTTATGTAATGATTTTTTTCTCCCTCCTATTTGTATTGCTTCTTTTCTCAACTGAAGCAATTTGCTTCTGAGAGACATAGTATTTACATTCCCTCTCACTAGCATTATTAATTTGTTCCTACTCACCACCACTCTTATAGAATCATGGAATTTCAGAATTGGAAGGGAGGCTGGTGGCCATATAATCCAATCCATGCTTAAACAAGGATGCCTTTCTCTATCATGTCCAGCAAGTGACTATCTGATAATTACCAGAAGACCTCCAATAAAGGAAAACTCGCTAATTTGTCATTGGTTAGCTTTACACAAGAGGTGTCAAATACGTGGCTAGTGAGATGCAAACAACTTACAATTCTCCAAGGGCAATCTCAGTGAGATAAAAATATAATTTGAATACTTAACAAATTAAATAAAATTACATAAAACAGATAGTATTATATTTTAAAACCAAATCAAAATATAGCCCCCAAGGATCTGTATTTATGTATTAATAGATGCCAGTTCCATATGAGTTTGATACCACTCCTCTTCTTGAAAAGAAGTTCTTCCTGACACAAAGCCTCATGCAAGTTTTTTGCATTTTCATCCTCTGCTCCTAATTCTGGGGTCAAACTGGACAGATGCAATTTCTCTTCTACATAACAGATCTGGAAGCCAGTTGTCATGTGCTTCCCAAGTCATTTATTCTCTAGGCTAAACATCTTTAGTTTCTTCAACCAGTTATCCTATGACATGCTTTTTAGACTCTTCATAATCTTTTTTGGGTCACATTTGTATACACTTTGTTATTACTGCCCTTTCAAAACTATATTATGCAGAAATGATTTCAATATTCTAGATATGATCTGAATAGGGAAGAAGCTCACAGACTGATAGGTGATAAATTTCCATGGCCTTTTGAATTATCCCTTAGGAAGCCTTAAGCCCCATAAGCTTGTTTGGCTACTACTTCACTTTATTATTTTATTGAATTTCAGAGTGCATAAGGCACTCAGATCTTTATCAGGCATTCTCTTATCTAACCACTTCTCTGCCATCCTGTTCTTGTGAAGTGATGTTTTACCCCATAATATTTTACATTCGTTCCCATTAAATTTCATTTTTATTAGCGAAGCTCAATATCTTGGTCTTTTAAAATTCTGTCATTCATGGGTTCAAGATTATTTCCTGTTTTGCTATCATCTGCAAATTTGATAAGCAATGCATCTATGTCTTTTATCAAATCAGCAACATGATTTGTAAAATAACACTGGGCCTTTTAACTCTATGCTACAGGCTCTCTTCCAAGTTGACACAGAAAGATAAATGATTTTTCTTTAGATCTGGTCAATCAATCAGTTTCAAATATACTTTACTGCACTATCTTCTAACCCACCATCTCATCAGCTTTTTCTCCAAAGTAATGAGAGTATTTGACAAATGTTTTGCTAATGAAATCTATGTTTCTTTCTCCCCTGCAATTTCCTGGGTCTTTTAGGTATAAGATAAGAACAGGAAATGTAGAGAACAGGGACGCAAATGTCTGCAACTGTTCATGTAAGAGCAGTAGCTTAAGGTCATTAATGTTTGTACTGTAGCCAGAATTTTCCAAACAAATATAGTCTACTGTGTTATGGTAGGCTCAGCAGATGTGCTAGCACAGACATTGAGATCCTGCATGTTGGAGGATGGAGCTCACATTTTCTATTAGGCAAGGACTTTGTCTCTTCATTTGATAATATCTATATATATATAATACATAATGTGAGCACATATATATAATATATAATGTGATATCATGTGATCTTTACATGAATGTTGAAGACATCAGAGAAATCTGGTAGAACTATCAACAGAAAAAAAGCAAGGGACTAGATTGTTGATTTTAAGAGATTTTGAGAGAAAAAAAATCTGGCTCCTGAATGTGTATCCTCCAGTCATTGATTATCAAAGCAATGAGACTAAGAATTGATGTTGGTGAGATAGAGAATTCTTCCCTTTTCCCACAGTGATTTTGAAAGTTGATTGCTAAAATGTGTTAAATACTTATTTTGGCATATTTGGGGGATGCTTTGTAAACAGTAAATGGGGGAAGTCAAGATTTCAGACCTTCACTGGAGAAAAATCAAAAGCTGTTGATTGTCATGTATCTTCTAATTCTATATTCATTCGGTAAATTTATATCCAAAGAGCTATGTAGTTCTTTGAGTTATGAGATTGGGAAAAAGAAAATATATTAATCTGAATGTGTGACTGAGCAATTTTAAATAAATTTAAAACATCTTGTGGTATGATTTTTTATATTTTCAACTCTAGATTAATGGGTTATGATCAAGGCACACTAAGAAGCTAGATTCTCTGAAGGGAACACAGGATGTCTGGAAGGGGAACTAGTTTGAATTCAGAATGCTTATGCAGAAACTTTAAGTAACTGTTCCAGTGTTTCCTTTAATAGATGGGTGGCCATGGTCTATTTGCTCTTAATGCCTACATAAGGCTGATGCCTTGGTGTGAGAGGAAATATCAATACCATTATATAAAAATCTATATCTACAGGATTCTTTAATCTACCAGTTTAAAAGCCTTCTCAAACAATGAAATGTTATTCTGGCATGGTCTGTTTTGATAATTTCATGCTGCTTTTTTGTGATCAGTGTTTCCTTTTCCAGATGTTTAATTCATATCCATCTAAAGTGTTTGAAGACAAATTAAACTGAGTTTACAATGTGTTTATTTCACTTTTTCCTTTTTTTGGATACTGGAATAAAATTTGCCCTTTTAGAATCCTTTGAAATTTCTCTTATTTTCACTGACCGTGACTCAGAAATCGCACCTGCTAGTTTTTTCAACACCGAAGGATATAGTTTATCTTTCTTTGTGACTTGAGCTTATCAAGGGCAACAAATCTATATCCTACTACTTTATCTTGAAAATTAGCTCCCTGTTAGTCATTTTTGCTTCTTTCTTCAAGTTCAAAGATCATTTGAGATTTATTCTTTGTAGCAAGAAAAACAGGCAAAATGAATTAAACATTTCTGCCTTCTTTCTTTTATCAACATCTCATCCATCAGAAGCTCTCTACCTCTTTTTGGATTTCCTTATCTTCCCAATATAGCTTTTGAAAGAAGCCTTTCTTTTAGATAACCTTGACTATCTTGCCAGTTTGGATTAATTCTAAACTTTAATACTTCTGACATTATTCTTATAAGATCATGCCATGTTAGAAATATATATTTTTTAAAAATTAGGTTATTCATGTTCATTGGTTAAAAAAAAGCATATTTCTATATGAGTCATATTGGGAGAGAAAAAAAACAGAACAAAAGGAAAAAAACATGAGAAGAAAAAAGGTGAAAATAATATGTGTTAATTCACATTCAGTTTCCATCATTGCATTGTTGTAGAGCATCTTCCATCCAAAATTTATTAGAATTGCCTTGGATCACTGAATTGTAAGAAGAACCAAGAGTGTCATAGTGAATCATCACACAATCTTGTTGTCACTGTGTACAATGTTTTCCTGGTTCTTCTTGCTTCACTAACCATCAGTTCATATAAATCTTTCCAGGCTTTTCTAAAATCAGCCTGTTCGACGTTTTTATAAAACAATAACATTCCATTATTTTCATATGCCATAACTTATTCAGTCATTCTCCAATAGATGGGCATCTACTCATTTTCAAATTCTTTGTCATCTCAAAAAGAGTTGTTATAAACATTTTTGCACATGTGGGTCCTTTTCCCTCTTTTATGATTTCTTTGAGACACATATTAATAGTGTCACTGCCAAATCAAAGTATATGTGCAATTTTGTCACCCTTTGAGCATTACTCCAAATTGCTCTCCAAAAAGGTTGGATCAGGTCAGAATTTCACCAAAAATATATTAGTGTCTCAGTTTTCCCACATATCCTCCAACATTTGTTATTATCTTTTAGTGTCCCCTTAGCCAATCTGATAATGGGAAGATGGTATCTTAGAATTGTTTTAATTTGCATTTTTCTATTGAATTTTGATTTAGAGTATTTTTTCATGTGACTATAGATGACTATAATTTTTTCATCTGAAAATTGTTCATATCTTTTGACCATTTATCAGCTGGGGAATTGATTTATGTTCTTATAAATTTCAGTCAGTTTTTTATACACACATGTATGCATATATGTTCTTTACATTTTTATTACATATGTAATCTCATATTTGCATATATTTTCATCTGAAAATTGTTCATATATTTTGACTATTTATTAACTGGGGAAATGATTTATATTCATAAAGTTGAATCAATTCTTTACATATATATGTGTATATATACATATATAGACACACATATGTATATATGCGTGTGTGTGTGTGTGTGTGTGTGTGTGTGTGTGTGTAGCATTTACCAGAAATTTTTTTCCCACCTTTCTGTTTCTTTTCTAATCTTTGCTGCATTGGTTTTGTTACTGCAACCCCTTTTTAATTTAATGCAGTAAAATTATCCATTTTGCATTTCATAATGGTCTTTATTTCTTGTTTACGCATCAATTCCTCTTTTCTCTAAAGTCCTCATAGGCAAATTATCCCTTGATCTCCTGATTTGTTTATAGTATCACTCTTTGTGACTAACTCATTTTGATGTTATTTTGCTATGGGATGTGAGGTCTATGTTCTATGCTGAATTTCTGACATTATTTTCTAGTGTTCCCAGAAATTTTTATCAAATAGTGAATTCTTATACCAGAAACTGGAGTCTTTGGGTTTATCAAACAGATTACTGATATCATTGACTGTTGTATCTTGTGTACCTAACTTATTCCACTGATCCACTACTCTGTTTCTTAGTCAGAACTAAATAGTTTTGATGGCTGTTCCTTTATAATAGCTGGTATTGTTAAGCCACCATCTTTTGCATGTTTTTATTAATTCTTATGATATCTTTGACCTTTTCTTTTGTTATTTTTTCTTGGTCTATCAAATATTTGTTGACAGTTTGATTGATGTGATACTGAATAAGTTGACTAATTTAGGTAGAATTGTCATTTTTATTATATTAGACTGCCCATAAGAAATTGATAATTTTCCAGTTGTTTGTATTTGACTTTATTTGTCTGAAAATTATTTCATAATTGTGTTCATATACTTCCTGAGTTGGTCTTGGCAGGTAGACATCCAAATATTTTCTCTACAATTATTTTAAATGGAATTTCTCTTTTTATTTCTTGCTGTGGGGTTTTGTTGGTAAGATACAAACTTGCTGATGATTTTGTGTGGGGTTGTTTTATATCCTGTAACCTGGCTAAAGTTGTTAATTGTTTCAAATAATTTTTTGGTTGATTCTCTAGGATTTTTCAGTATATCACTCTAGAAAGAGTGCTATTTTTTATTTCTTCAGTATTTACTCTAATTCCTTCTATTTCTTTTTTCTTTTCCTATTGATAGAGTCAACATTTTAATACAATATTGAATGAAATGGTGATAATAGGTACCCTCTTTTCTCATATGATCTTATTGGGAATGTGTCTAGCTTCTCTCCATTATATGTAATGCTTGCTGATGGTTTTAGATAGATGTTGTTTTTCATTTTAAGGAAAACTTCATTTATTCCTATGTTCTCTAGTGTTTTTATTAGGAATGTACTTTACCAAAACCTTTTTCTGTATCTATTGAAATTATTATATGATTTCTATTAGTTTTGTAATTGATATGGTCAATTATGTCAGTATTTTTCCTTATATTGAACCAGCCCTGCATTCCTGCTACAAATCCCACTTAATCATAGTGTTATTATCCTACTGATTAATTAATTCATTATTGCAATCTCTTTGCTAATATTTTATCTAATTTTTCGCATCAGTATTTGTTAGAAAGATTCATCTATGATTTTTTTCTGTGTTTTGGCTCTTCTTTACTTAAGTATCAGCATTATATTTGTGCCATAAAAGGAATTTGGCATGATTTCTTCTTTGCCTATTTTTCCAAGTAATTTATATAGCATTGGAATTAATTGTTCTTTAATGTTTTCTAGAATTCATTTGTAAGTCCATTTGGCTTTGGAAATTTTTTCTTAGGAAATTAATCGATGGCTTATTCAATTTATTTTTTCTAAGATGGGGTTAAGTATTTTATTTCCTTTTCTAATAATCTGGGCAATTTTAATTTCTGTAAATATTCATCCATTTCAATTAAATTATCAGATTTGTTGGCATGCATTTGAGTAAAGTAACTCTTAATTGTTACTCTAATTTATTCTTAATTGATGGTAAGTTCACTCTTTTCATTTTTGATGTAAGTAATTTGTTTTTCTTATTTTCTTTGACTAATCAAATTAACCAAAGATTTATCTAACTTTACTTTTTCCCCTATAAAATTAACTTGGTTTTCTTAAATAATCCAATAGTTTTTTCTTACTTTCAATTTTATTAATCTTTACTTTGATTTTCAGAATTTCTAAATTCTCATTTAATTGGGGTTTTAATTTGTTCTTTATCTACCTGTTTTAGTTCAGGCCATTTAAAAAAAATATCCTTTCTTAGCGCTATACCAATCAGACTCCCAAAAAACTACTTTGATGAATTAGAAAAAATAACAACAAAATTCATATGGAAAAACAAAAGGTCAAGAATTTCAAGGGAATCAATGAAAAAAAAATCAAATGAAGGTGGCCTAGCTGTACCAGATCTAAAATTATATTATAAAGCAGCAGTTACTAAAACCATCTGGTATTGGCTAAGAAATAGACTAGTTGATCAATGGAATAAGTTAGGTTCAAAGGACAAAACAGCCAATAACTTTAATAATATAGTGTTTGACAAACCCAAAGACACCAGTTTCTGGGATAAGAATGCATTATTTGACAAAAATTGCTGGGAAAATTGGAAATCAGTATGGCAGAAACTAGGCATTGACCCACACTTAACACCGTACACCAAGATAAAATCAAAATGGGTTCATGACCTAGGCATAAAGAATGAGATTATAAATAAATCGGAAGAGCATAGGATAGTTTACCTGTCAGACCTGTGGAAGAGGGAGGAATTTATGACCAAAGAAGAACTAGAGATCACTATTGACCACAACATAGAAAATTTTGATTATATCAAATTGAAAAGTTTTTGTACAAACAAAACAAATGCAAACAAGATTAGAAGGGAAACAATAAACTGGGAAAACATTTTTACAATCAAAGGTTCTGATAAAGGCCTCATTTCCAAAATATATAGAAAACTGACCCTAATCTATAAGAAATCAAACCATTCTCCAATTGATAAATGGTCAAAGGATATGAACAGACAATTCTCAGACAAAGAAATTGAAACTATTTATAGACATGAAAATATGCTCCAAATCATTATTAATCAGAGAAATGCAAATTAAGACAACTCTGAGATACCACTACACACCTGTCAGATTGGCTAGAATGACAGGGAAAGATAATGGGGAATGTTGGAGGGGATGTGGAAAAACAGGGACACTGATACATTGTTGGTGGAATTGTGAACACATCCAGCCATTCTGGAGAGCAGTTTGGAACTATGCTCAAAAAGTTATCAAGCTGTGCATACCCTTTGATCCAGCAGTGTTTCTACTGGGCTTATACCCCAAAGCGATACTGAAGAAAGGAAAGGGACCTGTATGTGCCAAAATGTTTGTGGTAGCCCTGTTTGTAATGGCTAGAAGCTGGAAAATGAAAGGATGTCCATCAATTGGAGAATGGTTGAGTAAATTGTGGTATATGAACGTTATGGAATTTTATTGTTCTGTAAGGAACGACCAGCAGGATGAATACAGAGAGGACTGGTGAGACTTACATGAACTGATGCTGAGTGAAATGAGCAGAACCAGGAGATCATTATATACCTCAACAACGATACTGTTTGAGGATGTATTCTGATGGAAGTGGACCTCTTTGATAAAGAGAGCCTTAATTGATCAAAGATGGACAGAAGCAGCTACACCCAGAGAAAGAACACTGGAAATGAATATAAACTGCTTGCATTTATGTTTTTCCTCCCGGGTTATTTATACCTTCTGAATTCAATTCTCCCCGTGCAACAAGAAAACTGTTTGGTTCTGCACACATATATTGTATCTAGGATATACTGCAACCCATTCAACATGTAAAGGACTCTTGCCATTTGGGGGAAGGGGTGGAGGGAGGGAGGGAAAAATCGGAACAGAAATGAATGCAAGGGATAATGCTGTAAAAAATTACCCTGGCATGCGTTCCATCAATAAAAAATTATTTAAAAAAATAAATAAAATAAAATAAAATAATATCCTTTCTTCCTTGTTCTGGTTCCTAGCTTTTGGAAAAAAAATTAAATATATAAGTGGCCTATTTTTTCAACTAATAATAGTGGTAATATTGACCACAAAGCTTGAGGTTCTATCTCCTTATAGAGCATCTTTGTGTGTGTGTGTGTGTGTGTGTGTGTGTGTGTGTGTGTGTGTGTGTGTGGCATTTGGTCTTAAGTAGAAATAAGCCTAGGTCACAGAGCTAGTATTTGGCTGTTGAGAATGAAAACTAGAACATAATTGCCGCTCTTTACTTCTACTTTCCCAAGAATAAAATGATCACTTGACCACATCAAAAGATGACTAGCTATTCTCCTTTTGGTAACCAGAGAGAGAGAGAGAGAGAGAGATCCAGTATATTTTGGAGTCATTCCCGTCCTTTGTAATTATTGTAGTACCCTTCCATGAGTGGTGTGAGACAGAATCATTAAATGCTCAAATTTCCTAATTCTGGCCAGAGAATTTGTGATAACCTTCAAATATCACTTTCCCTTAAGGTTCTGCCCCTGTTGATTTTTTTTTTAAATCTCAGTGACTCTCTTTTCATTTCTTGGGTTTCCTTAAGATTGTTCTTTCTTCATGTACACGATTCCCTTTAACATGTTCTACTGTTCTTGTGCAAGGTATATCTATTCTTTCAGAAACATATTCCAGTCACACAATTTATCCCCCCACCCCACCCCATACCAAGGCTCAGTGACACCATCTGGTTCAATCTGTCTCCTTGCTTTTAGATTCTGAATTTGTCCTGTTTGTTGCCCATATTTTGTGTATTTGTTTATAGACAATGGAAGTGTTGGATTTTATCGCTGTCTCTTTCCTTGGGCTTTTTGTTTCCCATGAATTTTTTAGTTGTTATACAGTTCTTCCTGCATTTTTATTGTTGTCTATTTTGCTTTGTGAATAATCATAAGCAATTTCTTTTTTTACCCTTCTTTTTCACTTTAAAGCCTTTTTGATTAGATTTGCATGATTGCAGGCAAATGTATTCTTGCTGGCTATGTTAGGTGCACTCTATCTCTGGAATCCTATATTTTAAGTCATAATACATAAATCCAAACCATCTTCTCAGTCATCGTTTACTTAACCAAACGTGAACTTCCCAAGTCTGATTTTCTCTTCTGAAATTTGCCTTATTTACAAGATTAGGAAGTTGGTGTAGCCAGTCATGAATTCTCTTCTAGAACTATGAGCCAATGAGTCTTTTCCCTCCAATGTATCTTGCACAATACCAGTAGGTTAGTTTTCCTAAAATAAAATCACATACTTGTGCTCAACAATCCTCAATGTTTCCTTATTGTCATTATGGTCCCCCTCCCACTCTTTAATCTGGCATTTAAAAGGCCCCATCTTCTGGCCCCGATCTGTCTTTTTGTTCTCTACCTTCCTATCTCGTTCCTTTGTCTCTTAAAGGGTCTTTTCTCATTAATCTTCTATCTGCTGAACTTCAATCGCCCTCCTGGCTCCTTTATCTCATTCTTCAAACATATTCATATTTCCCCATCATTAAAAAGAAAAGCACTTTTCCTTGACCCTTACAATCTCCCAAGTGTTTTTATGACTCTTTTTTCCTTCCCCATTGCTAATATTCTAAAAATAGTAGTCTATACCATCTGTCTCCATTTCCTTACCACCCATTCACACCTCAGCTACTTGCAATCTGTCTTCCAATCTTACTATTCTATAGAAACTGCTCTCTCCATTATCAAAAATGACATTCTTGTTGCCAAAGTCAATGGCTTTTGTTGAGCTTGAGTGACTGGAAGAATAGTGGTATCATCAATGGAATCATAAGGAAATGAGAAGGAAAGTTTCTTCGGTTGACAACCTTCATCATCTCCCTGTAGTGTTTGACCCTGTTGAGCACCTCCTCCCCCTTGATGCTCTCTTCTCCTGTGGATTCTGTAAGAGTATAATCTTCTAATTTTCCTACATCTTTGATCTCTGATTGATGATGGGACATAGATTTAGAACTAGACAGACTTTCAAGCTCATCTTGTCCAAATCTTGAAGGAGGAAGCTGAGATTCAGAGACAGTTAAAGCAATTTATTTAAGTTTACACAGTAAGTAAAAGACTCAAGCTTCAAACTGAAGTCCTCTGACTTCAAAAGACACACTCATCTCATTTTACTATGCTCATTTCTTTTCTGTCTTCTTTAGCAGGTCCTCTTCTTTCTGCCACCCTTTAATTATCAGCTGCTTTCAAGTCTCTGTTCTTTTCTTCATTTCTTCTGCTTCCCTTTTGGGATTCCATTCATTTTCTTAATGTCAGTGGCTACTTCTATGTAAATGATTTTCAAATGCACAGCTCTTGCCCTGACATTTATTTTGTTTATTCTGATTCTCAAGCCCCTTATAGAGAGATCATTTTCAGCCCTTAACATAACACTGACTCTGTTCCATATGGGGATGCTGCCAAGAGATACAAAGATGGCCATAGTAAGAAGGAGGAAACTTATACATTTTTCTCTCTGTTGACTCATTGTCGATTAGTGTAATAGCTAAAAGATACATCCAAGAGATATAGATAAGCAGGGTAACATCGATATTTCAGTTAAATCCCATATATCCTTAAAACAACAACAACAACTTCAGCTTACCTAATAGAGAAATTAGGGGGGAAGAGTATATAAAAAAGAGAAGGTTACAAAGGGGAGGGCACCTTAAGAGAGGCAGTGGCTTCTCTGAAGATGAAGTCTTCCTGATCTCAAGCTTCGTATTCTATTCACAATTCGACATCTAGCTGCCCTCCCTAACTGTTAGAATTCTGTATTTTTGTTTTAGTACAACTATTCTCTCCTACCTTTGTCCTGGACAGTGTCTAGCAAAGTGCCTCCTTGCAGGTCATTTCTTGAATGTCATTAGATAAAATCAACCAATCCTTCATTACTTATTGAGTGCTTTTTACATGGTTAGCATGGGTTGAGTGGTCTGAGATCATCCATATGTACAGACTTTGTACAGACTGCTTCCATGCCTGTAATGTACTTGTTCCTCATTTCTGCCTCTCAGTATCTGGAGCTTTCTTTTAGGATCAGTTCAGTTTTATCTCCTACATGAGTCCTTTTCTTATTTTTTTTCAGTTGGGAGTGTTAATTCCCTCTTTTCTTTTGTTACTTTATACTCATGCAGTATTTTCTTCTCTATCCTCAGACATATTTTTGTACTAATAATACTAATGATTTCACCCTTTCTTTTAATATCTTCTTTGAGATATTTTGAAAATTGGTCTCTGAGTGCTTTGAACAATTTAGTACTTATTACACAAGCTTTCTTAGACCCTAGACTGAGGCTATGATCGTAGAAATTCTGGACAATCCTATCAGAAATCTAATTGAGTCAAGTGGGATATTTGATACTGAATATATCTAAAATAGGCTACTTTAATTTCTTGTCAATTTCAAAATCTTATATAAGTTTATTTTATGTTGAAGCCAAATATAAGATTATTACTTGATATTGGTTTAAGTATATTTTGCTTCATAGATGACTGAATGAAAGAATGAAACTTTTTGGGAGAATTGATTGAATTGCCTGAAAAAAAATCAGTTTTATAAAATAAGGCGACATCAGTTTGAGAGTTTAAAACTGTGTGGAATTCAAAATTCTTTTAAAATAAGCAGAATCGGTTGAGCAATTATGGATGTTCAGCTTGGAAAAAAAGACTGGGGTGGAGGGAGTAGCATAGTGTATATAATAGCTTTCTTCTAGTGTTTGATAGGGAAACAGTTTCAACTTTCACTACTTAACATTAGGGAAAAGAACTGGAAATAAAAGGTAAAGTTGCCAAGAACCAGATTTGAGCCTGATGTAAAGAAAAGTTTCTTAATATTTAGAATTGTCCCAACGTAGAATGATTACCTCAGAAGAGATGCTCTTATTATTGTTAATTATTATTATTATTAATAATACTATGCTATTATTATTATTAGCTGCTTATTAGAAAGCTTCAAGTTAAGACTGGATGAAGATTGGTCAGGTAAGTTGTACTAGGGATCCTTTCATACTTCGAGGTTGTAGAATTCTGTGACTTTAGAGGGAATTTTCCGATATTGGCTAGTGATTGAAAAGACAAGAATCCTTTTTTCACTGCCATCCTTCTTATTCTCTTTTCTTTTTCTCTTCCTCCTTCACCCCTTCCTCACTTTCTCCTTTTCCTTCTCCTTCCTTTCGTTTTTTCCTTCTCTCTTTTCTCCCATTCTCCTCCCCCTCCTTACTTCCTTTATCCCTTCCTTCTTTCTTTTATTTCCTCCTTCTCTTTCCCCATTCCCCATTTCCTCTTTCTATCCTTCCCTCTTACTTTCCTCCCTCCGTCCTCTTTTCATTCATTCTTCCTTTCCATCTAATTCCTCCTTTGCTCTCTTCCTTCCTTCCTTCCTTCCTTCTTCATTGAACTTACTACCCTTTAAGCAAAGGTGATTCTATTGGGGTATATATGTGTGTGTATATGACTATATTGTTTTTCTCCAAGCAAAAGTTGATTTCATAGAAAAAAAAAGAAAACCTGTTTCTTTCTTCAAAAATTGCCTGGTATCCAGTTTTTTATTTGCCAAAAGACAGTCTCTAGCTCTGAAAAGGGCATGTATCTTGTCTTAAAAAAATGAAAAGGGGACTGTCTTTGAAGTCTTTTCTGTTCTTTTTTCTGATTATATAACACTTAAAAGACCTTTATTCATTGTAGACATGGAATGGTACAGGAGTTTGCTTCTCAAAAGCAATGTTCTCTTTAAAAAATGTATTTATATCTATTGAAGAAGAAAAGAAAAAAAATATTCCTGCATTTTTTTCTCTGATAGAAGATTTTCATTTGCCAAGCATACAGCAGGCACTGCCTGCTGGTAAAGAAAGAAGCAGGGGAGGGGGAGACCCTCAGTGTAAGTGCACATTGCTTCTCAGTGTGGTTTGTGGTTCGGACTGAGAAAGCTGTCACCAGACTGAGCTCCAGAGACACTCTGGGCTGAACCATCCTTAGGAGGAGGCCTTTGCTGACGGTAGGTAAGGAAAGCTACTGCTTTGGGGCTTCATGTTCCATTAGGTAAAAATCTGTAAATGAGTTACCCATGTCATGGGGTTTTATTTCAGGATGTTTTCTCTTAATCCATTTTCCCAGATCTTTTTGGGTTGCTTTCTTGCATGTCTCCCCCCTTCCCCTGAATTATCCAGTGGACTCTCCCAAACATAATGGGTTTTGACCAGGCCACAGGGATAAATCTGTCTCATCAAAACATAGCTATTGACCCCCCAAAATAGAAAGAATAGAGTTGAAAAACATAAGGATGAGAGAACAGCAGCAGCATTATTCAGAGCTGGAAAATCACAAGATACTTTTATTCTTAGAAATTTTGATAAGAATAACAAAAAATAATAAACATTTCTATGACAACTTTGGGATTGAAAAAGCACTTTTTTGTATTGTCTCATTTGATCCTTACAACATCTGTGGGGTGAATGCCCTACATTTTCCTTATTTCACACATGAGTAAACTGATGTTGGAATATATTAAATGACTCCTGGTAAAGGTTTAAAACTTAGGTATCCCAGACTTCTTGACTTGTGATGATATAACTGGAGCTATCATTGTAACTACTGCTATGGTCAACAGGATGCTTGAAGCTATGATAAAATACCTTGAGCAATCAACTTGCCAAGAAGCATTGAGTTAGATACATAAAATTAGCCTATGAAAAAGATAATAACAGGAGTTTAGCGATGGAGTAACTAAACACACAGATATATATATATATAATATATATATATATATATATATATATTATATATATATATATAATATATATATATATATATATATATATATAACATATATATGTGTTCTGTATGTGCATAAACATACACACATGTGTATATATAGTAATATGTATGCATGTACATTTACATGCATATATGTGTCTACATACTTACAGAGAGAAAGTCCCTCAGATTTTTTCCCTTAGATTTTCCCAATATGCATATATATATCCATACATATATACTTATATATGTTTGTGTAACCAGATACACACACATATGCACATTTAGTCTTTGTCTTCTATTGATCTCTCTGCTTTAAATCTCTCACCACTCCAATCCATTCCCTACTTAGCTATTTAGGTGATTTTTCTCAAGATGTTATACACACATAAACATATATGTATGTGTATATGTACATGTAGGTTGGGAATTCTAAGTGAAGGATTTATTAGGGACTTGAGTTTCACTCTTGAAGGTGAATGGAAAGGTGTAGAATGGGGCATTCCAGGTAAGAACACTATAATCAAATATAGACAGGGAAGAAGAATGACTTCACTGAAGTCATGACTCAGGGAATTAAAGTAAAGGTGATTAGCTAAAGTAAGACCATATTTTGTGGAGCCTTGAAAGTCAGAGGATTTTCCTATTAATTTATTACTATGAGCCTATATTACAAATTTCTACATTTTCACATTCATAAAGTATGTTCTTTTGTAATAAATTTTTGGTGCATGTAGTATATTATTACTTTCATTGTGTAGATGAAAAACAAAAATAGATTTTTCCATGGTCACACCGCTCATATGATTGAAAAGTCAAAATTTCAATCCCAGACTTCTAATTCAAAACTCAGCACTCCTAGGGCAGCTAGATGGTACTAGTGGATAGAAAACTCAGGAAGACCTGAGTTCAAATCCAGCTTTAGACCCTTAATACTTCCTAGCTGTGTGACCATGGGCAAGTTACTTAATCCCAATTGCCTCATCAAAAAAAAAAAAAAGTTAGCAATCTTTTTTTTTTTCCCATCCTATCTCTCCATAGTCCAGAGATTACCATTCTACTTTCTTGAGATGGAGAGTAAAACTAAGATTTATAAAGTTGCCCTTTCTAAAAAAAAAGTTTCACCAGGATATAAAAGGCAATAGTTATTTTAATATATTTGATTATATTCCTTTAATTTCATGGAATCAAAGAATTTGAGATTTGGATGGGACTCAGTTGACCACCTGCTCCAACCCTTACAGCAAAGGAAAACTTATTATATACATACCTCAAAAGTTGCTGGCCAGTCAGCCAATTAGTCAGTAAATATTTCTTAAGTACATGCTAAGTGTCTGAAGGCACTGTGGCAAGTGTTAGGGATACAAAAAGAAAGAGGGGATTCAGTCCCTGCCTTCCAGGAGCTGCAATCTCATTAAGGAGACAAGAAAATAAATATGTACAGATAAACCATAGACAGAATAAGTAGGAAGTGATTAAAAACAGGAGAACACCAGAATTAAGGGATGGAGGAAAACTTTCCTGTAGATAGTGGAATTGAAATAAATCTGAGTTTAAATCTGGCTTCTGATACTCACGAGTTGTGTGACCTTAAAAAAGTCACTTTAACTTCCTGTCTTAGTTTCCTCATCTGCAAAATGGGGATGATAGCACTATCCTTACAGGATTATATAAGAATCAAATGAGATAATTGTAAAGTGCTTGGTTCAGTACATGGCCCATAGTAAGTATATATAAACGTGAGTTCTTTTTTCCTCCTCTTTTTCTTCTGTAGGGCTGGGGAGTAATTGTATTATGGCCTTATTGTGTTTGGCCATTGGTTTCCTGGCCTGGGCTTTTTCTGAGAGAGGGGTCAGAGTAGAAGATCCCCAGTGGCCCCTTGATTTGTTAGAGCATCAACATGAGCCAGCAATCTGGGTTCTGTGGCTTTTGGAACAGCAGAATGAGTTCTGAGTCTAGCAGGTGAACACAATGAAGGATTTCTGATCAAGTTCAAGGGATACTCAGTCTGTTTCCTGATTTCCTGATTTTGATTCCCAGGTTAGTCTGGCTTTCTCTAGCCAGTGAATTCAAGCAAATTAATCATTAGTCACTAATCATTCTATTTCCTTGATATATTTTGGATTAAAACAACAACAACAACAACAAAAAGTCAGATCTTAGGTTCACAGATTGGGATGGGCGGAACTGTAAGAAACTATCCAGTCCAAAGCCTTCATTTCACAGATGAGAAGACTGAGGTCCATTGAGGTATTCAAAGTAGCAAAAGTAGCAAGTAGCTGAGCAAGAATTCTTTCTGACTTCAAGACCGGCTCTCTCTCTCTCTCTCTCTCTCTCTCTCTCTCTCTCTCTCTCTCTCTCTCTCTCTCTCTCTCTCTCATCTCCAGCTGACTGTCTAACTCCCCCAAAATGCAGCATTAAAATGCAAAGCCTGTCAGGCCTTAGATTATAGCATCATCTGTGAGTGCTGCTAGAATTGTGGGTGAGCCTGAAGACTAATTTAGAATTTCATAGAAGAAAAATTACAGTTAAAAAAATTTCCAGGACAGTCAGTTCTAACATAGACATTGCAAATTAAATTAGGTTATTAGTTACAGAAGAGTGCCAAAAGCCTTGCTTGAAGAATTTAATGCCTTCTAGGTTGAATATTAGTTTCAGTTTCATTGGTGACCATGATTCTATTTTGAAAATAGGATTTTTAAATAGAGTTCATAAACATTTTCTATTATATCTGCTTTCCCCCTCTGAATACAGAAGTGCCATTCCTCCCTCTTAGACAGCGTTGCCTGGATTTAAGCTCATACCAAGGTCATTGTACGACGCCTTTGTAACAGATGTCTTGTTTTAAAAGATACAGGACTCCCTGCTTTCTGATGCTCAACTCATTCTCATCGTAACTCAGGCATTTAGACTATAATATTTTTCTTCCAGTGACAAGGGAGTGACATAAACTCTTGGGAGAGAATCTGGGTCATAAAAACTCATTTTCATGGGCACTTAGATGCATAGTACTTTACTAAATATGATTGATGTGTTAGTTTATTTAAAAGTACACATCTCTATTTAAATGAGAGCTCTCTTGGTTGGGACATTTCTCTCCTTTATATTTACTTTTCACCAGGGGAGTAAAATTATTTTACCCCCGAGAAGTCTATCGAGGAACCCCCATTGAAAAGGGTTCGTATTGCTTAAGACAAAAAGGGAAAAATGTACTGAGATCCATGGTTTTTTTCTTTCCCAATGATTTTATGTCTTTATACATGGAAATTGAGTAGCAGCAGGAGGAGGATTTGGATGAAGCTTGATGCAGGCTTTTCAAACCTGCTTCTTGGCACTCTCCCAGGCCTTCTTAAACAGCTTCAATGGGTTCTCCTACCTATCAAGTATTCTTTTGTTCCTAGTCATATCTTGCATTTTTGAGGAATTTTCTCTGTGCCCACAGAACTCTGGTGCTAGACTATCAAATAAAGTATTGTCATTTTCTGACACTGGATTTGCTAAAATGATGCATTGATGAGACATCATATTTCCCTGTGAAATTAGAGGGTGAGGTTTGACTAATGGCAAGCAAATTGCTACGACCCTATCTAAATGTATTTTTAAATGACATTTACCCCAGTTAGAAAAGGAAAAAAAAATAGATGAATATCATAACATGTCTTTTATCTTGAAAAGGACAAAATATTAGACTAAAAAACCTATACTGTATTCAAAATAACTCTTCTGGGAGATATAATGTTCAATTTTGTTGAAATAATAATTAACATTAGAAGATAAAAGCTGCTGTCTATCACAGTTTCATCTAAATATGAGGAGTTACATAAGAGTCTTTCTGCACTTATGAAATGACGTATGAGGCTTTAAAAAAATCAGATTGTACAATAATGAAATGCCCAAAAGCTGAGATTATTCATCAGAATGTGCATTGTAATCCCTAGGATTGAGAAACAGGTTGTAAAAGGCACATGTGATGAACTCAATCTGCAGATTTTAACTGAGCCCCAAACAAAAGCTGGATTCTCTATGAAATCTAACATGGCATTCAATTCTACACTTGGAGACAATGGGGAAGAGCAGTTACTGCTCTCTCACTATGCTGTCCATTACAGCAATTTCGTGATTCATATCTTACCTTCTAGAAAATATTTCATAATGGAGTTTATCTTGATTTCTACTGCAAATTTTCATGGACTTTAACTAAATGCACTTCTCTAGATGCAGCCAGTTAACAATGGGGGTCATGGGGGTCATGGGTCACTAGGGTTTTCAACCCTTTTTCTCCCCTCATCCAACAATAGCTGAGCATTTTTCTACATTAGTCCAGGCCGTTGCTCCTAGGGGCAAGTGGGTGGAGGTATATTCACCTGGAGGATGCTTTTTGTGGGAGAAGGAGGAAAAATGAGAAACTCTTCCTACTGTGCTGTGACATTGTTATGCTTCTGAAAGGAGAGCAAGGTGGGGCTGTAGAGAGAGATAGAGATGCTGGGAGAAGGAAATGTAACCCATATCCCAAAAGATATATAAGCTGATGAATAAGGGAGGGAATTTAGTGTGTATGATCATGAGATTATAAATTTCAAGACAGAAGGAATCTTAGAAACCTCTGAATCCTTACTCAGATTTTACAGAAAAAGAAACTGAGGCACAGAAAACCCTAGGGCAAAAGCTATTGCCATAATGACAATTTTGGGACTAAAGAAGGAAAGGGAGCATTCCCTCTAAAATTACCACTCTGTGTATGTGGGAAAACTGAGACACTAATACATTGTTGGTGGAGTTGTGAGCCGATTCAATCATTCTGGAGAGCAATTTGGAACTATACCCAAAGGACTATCAAACTGAGCATACCCTTTAACCTAGCACTGTTTCTATCTTATATCCCAAAGAGATCTTAAAGGAGGGAGAGCGACTCTATTTGTAGGAGCCCTTTTTGTAGTGGCTAGAAACTGGAAACTGAGTGGCTCTTCATCAGTTGGAGAATGGCTGAATAAGTTATGGTATATGAATGTTATGAAATATTATTGCTCTAGAAGAAATTATCAGCAGGATGATTTCAGAAAGGCCTGGAGAGGCTTACATGAACTGATAATGAGAGAAATGAGCAGAACCAGGGGGTCATTATACATAGAAATAGCAATGTAATATGATGATCAATTCTGATGGATTTGTCTGTCTTCAATAATGAGATGATTCAGGCCAGTTCCAATGGTCTTGTGATGGAGAGAGCCATTTGCATCCAGAGAGAGGACTATGGGAACTGAGTATGGTTCACAACATTGCATTTTCAGTCTTTTTGTTGTTGTTTGCTTACATTTTGTTTTCTTTCTCATTTTTTTTTCTTTTTTGATCTGATTTTTCTTGAGCAGCATGAAAAATGTGGAAATATGTATAGAAGAATTGGACATGTTTAACATATATTGGATTACTTGCCATCTAGGGGTAGGAGTTGGGGCAAGGGAGAGAACAACTTTAGAACACAAGATTTTGTAAGAGTAAATGTTGAAAATTATCCACGTATATATTTTGAAAAAAGGAACTTTAATTAAAATAAATAAATAAATAAAATTACCACCCTCTGTCAGAAACTTAGTAGTCCCATAATAGACAAAGTCCAGCAATCACTGATCCACAGAGTGGCCAGTCTGCTGTACACTCAAATACTGTCATTCCTTCCCTCTCATATGAGGAGTTATTCGTAAACAGGGCAGTGTTAGCATAGGGACAATCACCAGCAGAAGTTCAATCTAAACATTTTTTTCTAAAATAACAATTATTCCAGTTTTTAAAAAGAAAGAATTTCACAATATATATATATATTTTCATTTTAAGAAGATCCAAACATTAGATATTTTTTAAAAATTCTCTATGTAAATTACAACTTCTGGGAAATATAATACTTGACTTTTCCACCTCACAATTTCTGGCTCTCTAAGAGAAGAATTTGTTCCAAGACCTTAGGCAACGTGCTTATCATGACAGAACTACAATAAATTTAAGTCCATAAGTAATTAAATTTTAGGGTAGATGATTTTTATTGTCAAACTAGCAAGAATGGACTTTCAATGTTCTTTTTCAATGTTCTTTGTGATCTAGTGACATTCTCCTTTTTGTTCTTCTAACAAGACACTCATTTCTCAAGGCCAGCTGGGAAAATTCAGTTCAGGTTTGAGTTAAAATCTCACTTTCTGCAAGAAACCTTGTTAATTCTTTCTTCCTAAGATGACTTTCAATTTGCCCGGTATTTATCTTTGTACTTAGCTGTTTAGCTGTCCCATTGAATTGGGAGCTTCTTGAGGATTGGGGAAGTTTTTGCCTTTCTTTGTTATTGCTCATCCTTTTTTTTCTTGAAAAGCACCAATGAGAAACATAGAAGGGTGATGTCTTGCCTTGCCCATGAATTGGAATAAGGAGGTAGAGCTGCTTAAATTGTCAGCCTCAGTCTGTCCTCCACTGTCAGAGAAATACAGAACAAGGCATAAGTCAAGATGACTAGTATTGTCCCATGGTGCCTTTCTTTGTGTCCCTGATGCTTAGCAGAGCCTGGCATATAGTAATTGCTTAAGAAATGCTTGTTTACTGACTAGCTGAAAGATGCAGTCCTAGAGGAACCTTTGGGGACTCTTGCTGTCAGAATCATGGTGGATAAAGATTAGCTTTAGCAATAATGTTATCAAGGATGAGAATGAGATGAATTTGGGCATAGCATCATCAGGATTAGGAAACATTTTCCTTCAGAATGTTAGCATCCTCCCTTTTAATAAAGAAAAACAATTAAACCAAAGAAACCATATCCAATGACTCTGATAGTTATTTGCACCTGTTGCCTTCTTTCTATTGAGACGATAAAAGTGTATTTCTATATATCAATATATTGCATATTATATTTACTTGATTCTACATCATTTTAAACACTGTCTAATTTCTTTAATTTCCTCACAATAGTTTCTTATGGAGAAATTATATCCTATTACATTCATATAATGCAATTTGTCAAAAAATAAAGGACATTATTTCTGTTCTGTTTTTTGCTAACATTAATAGCTAATATTTATATAGTTTATGCTACATGTCAGTCACTGGTTAAGGTGCTTTACAAATATTACTTCATTTGAGCCTCATAGCAACATTGTGAGGTAAGTATTTTTATCCTCATTTTACAAATATGGAAACTAGCCAGAGTGAGGTTAAGTGACTTGCCTAAAGTCATATAACTAGCAAGTTTTAGAAGCTGGTTTTGAATTTAGGTATTCTTGGTACTTGATCCAACACTTTAGCCACTGTATTGTAGCAAATATACACAAACACACACACACACACACACACACACACACACACACACATATATATATATATATATATATATATATATATTCTGTAAATATTTTGACTATCTCTGACCTAGTTGGGTTACATAGTAATGGAATCTCTATATGGAAGGGAGGTCAAGAATAATTTGATGATATTTTTCAAATGGTTCCAAACTCTGTTAAAGAATAATTGTATCAATTCATTGGTCCACTGATAATGTTTAAAAATTCCTAAATTTCCCCATTGCCTCCAACAAAGGATTATTTCTGTCTCTTATAATTTTGTGAATTTTCTGAAGATGAGGTAAGACCAAGAGTTGTTTTAATTTGTATTTCTATTATCATTTGTGATTTGGAACAGTCATATGAAATGAATAATGAAAATGAAATTACTAATGTTTTTAATGAAAAATAAAACATTAATTCATATCCATTAATCACTTGGCTTATTGGGTATCAGATATGTGTTCTTTCTTTCAATAAATAGCAGGGTACCCAGTGCCTGATAGGTATATGAAGTTTTTAATTGGAAGAAGGTACTTGTTTCATGTGATTGTGAATGCTTACTGAGTTGTATAATGCCCGGGGCTAGCTCTCTGGAGGGCCTCAAGATCAGTCAGTGTTGGAATCTTTACTAATTGTTAAGTCATTAGAGTTGATAGAGACAATAATTATCTAATTTAGCATGGTACTTAGCAAATTCTCCAGCTCACTAATGTATTTAAGTACTCATTGGAGTTCACACATTTGGGAGATTTCAGGGTTGAGTGTGAGATATCCGAATTCACACCTCCCTTGAAGCTCTTAGGGCCAGAGAGCACACTGGGAGATATCCCACAATTCCACTCTCGAGAAGGAGCATAAATAGAGCTTCAGGGAGCCAGTCAAGAGTGACTTCGAATCATTGACTGGGGTTGGAGAGGAGAACTCTGGGAGGAAGCCCACAGGCCGTCTCTCAGAGGCAAGAGACATTCATTCCATTTTCCACCTGGCTGGCTGGAGGCTGAAGGACAAATCTTTGGATGTAGAGACATTCAGAGGGAGCTGTTGGAACCAAGCAGAGAGATAGGCCACCAAGAAAACTAACTGGGCTATTTTGGAGACAATAAAAGATCTGAACTTTTAGCACCTGGCTGCATTTGGGTGATTATTGATCTTAACTGAAACTTAAGGCTGCGTCCAGAAAACCTCCTCAAGAAACCTGCTCGCAGAGAGAACTTATTCTATTTTAAAGAAGAACACCAGCAAGTCAGAGTCAGGATCAATCAAAATCCTTGGTCTTTAGGAGAAGAAGTGAAGGAGGTAGGAAAGCTGCCACATGGTTCATCAAAAATAGATCCTGGACTCTGGAGTCTGGAGCCTGAAGTCTTCCCTGCTGAGCACAGCTGTTGCAGAGAGAATCTGACTCTCTCTTCCTCAGCCATCCAATCCTTTCCTATGATTACCTCACCACACCACATTCAGCAGGAGACCCATCACATCACCATATCATCTAAGTATATGTTTATAGAATCATTATTTCACATTAACTGGGTACTTACCCTTAAGTCCTCTGCTGTTCTGGATTCAAATACACCTTTTCAGAGTTCCAGCTCTCTACAGAGTTGAATCCTACTTTAGACACTCACTGTATAATTCAAGCAAATCACTGAATGTCTCCAAGACTCAGCTTCCTCAGATAGGATTCAACTCAGTAACCTTCACCAGTCCTATGAAACAAGCATTCCCTTCTTATTAAATTGGGAATATTACCTGTACTATGTACTTCAGGAAGTCATTACAAGGAAGAAGTTTTGCAAGCCTTAGAGAGCTAAAAAAGGTATATTGTTATTATTATTATTGGTAATAATGATATCAGGTCCAGGTTATGAGTTTTTATTGTATTCAGAAATTTGTTTTCATAAACTCAAATTGTAACTCTTTTCTAACTTACTATGTAAATCTTTGAGACATGAAGTTAATTTTCCCATAATTTGTGTCAGGAAGGGAATTTTCACTAGGTTTTCTTGATTCCAAGTCCAGAATGCTAAATACTAGGCAATACTTTCTCACTATTATATTTTTATACTTAGTAGGTAGAGATCCAGTTTTATAGTGAAGATGAACTGGGTTCAAGAACAAGCTCTAGTCTACGCTAGCTTTGTAATTCTGGCATATTTATCAAGGTGTCTACTTGTTTCTCATCTCATTCAGACTTCCTACAATCATTTCTCTACCATCTTCTGCTTTACTCTAGTCTTAGGCTGATCAGTGCACCTTCTTACCAAATATACTCTCTCTGCATATAACTCTGATGCCATTCCCTCTCAACTTTTCTAGCTGGTTGCTTACTCTATCAATCCACCTTCTTCACTCTCTCCATAGCTTCTGGCTTTCCTGCTCCTACCACTATATCCACATCTTTCCAATCCTTAAAAAAATCCTCATTTGATACTATTATCCCCTCCTGCTATCTTATCATTCCTTCTAGGCTAAATTCTCTGAGAAATCATCTGATGTTAAGTGCTTCAACTTCACCCTCCCTCACTTCAAAACCCTTTGCAATCTACCTTCTTGAACTTTTTATTCGACTGAGCACAGTCTCTTCAAAGTTACCCATAATATCTCCACTGGCAAATCTAATGACCTTTGCTCAGGCCTGAGTCTTCTTGACCTCTCTGAAGCATTTGACACTGTTAATCACTTTCATCTGGATGCTCTCTTCTTAAAAGGTTTTCATGATAACTGATATTTCCTGTTTTTCTCCTCCATATTCTTCTCAATTTCCTTTACATTGATATGTCCATTAACCTCGAGTGTCCTCCAGAGCTCTGTCTCTGGCCCTTTTGCCTTCCTCTTTATACTCTCAGAGATTTAATGATCTTATTCCCTCTCCTGGGCTCAATTATCACCTCTATGAACATGATGCATCAATCTATTTGTTCCGCCCTATCTTCTCTCCTAAGTGCTCCAGTTGTGCATTACTGTCTGGATGTCCTGCAGGCATCTCACACTCAATATGTCCTGAAAGTAACTCATTATCTTTTACTCCTTCCCAAAAAACAAACTTCACCTGTCTTACCAATTTTCCTGATACTACTAAGAGAGCCATTATGCTTTAGTGTTCTCAGGCTCACAATATCGGTGTCATCCTAAACATCCAATCTGTTGTTAAATCTTTGTTTCTACCTTCAGAATATCTCTCCTTTCTCTGTGTTCATATAGACACTTCCCTATTCTAGACCTTTGTGTTTTGTCAAAACTATTTTAACAGCCTTCTAGTTGGTCACTCTGCATCAAGCCTTTCCCTGAAAAGCGAAAAATAAAACAAATCTATCTCCAATCCAGTGATATTTCAAAAGAATAAATCTTACCATATTATCTACTTCCCCCATTTAATGAACTCCAGTTATTTCCCAATTACTTTCAGAATGAAATATAAAGTTATCAGTCTGACATTTCAATCTCTTCATGAATTTTCCATTCTACCTTTCCAGTCTTCTCATACTCTATTCTCTTGTTGACATTTCTCCAACCATTCAATTCATTGTAATTCCTAAAATATGACATTCCACTTATCATCTATGGCTCTTTGGACAAGCTATTTCCCAGTCCTGGAATGCTCCCTTCCCCTCAGCTCCATCTTTAAGCTTTTCTTGATTCCTTAAAGACTCCACTTAAATCTCAATTTCTTGCAAATCCCAGTCCCCCAACTCCTCCTTCCTTTCTTTCCTAGAGCTGTCTATCTACACTCTCTATATCTTATCAGTTGTCTACTTATTGCCTCTTCCAATAAAATATAAGCTCCATGAGGACAAGGACCATTGTTCAGTTTTCTATCCCCATCCTTAGCTTAGCCAATTTCTGGCACATAGTATTATACGCTTGTTGATTTGTTGATAACTTCTTGTTGAGACAATTATGTGAACTGTCCAGGTAATTTTTTTTTAAATCAGGACTTCATTGGAACAATAAAATCACAGTTCTGATCTCTCTACCTGAGGGGAAAAAATCATCAGTTCCTGGTGAGCTAAACAAATGTTTTGTGAGGCAGCTTTAAAAACAAAGACATAACTTTAAGGAAGAAGATTTACTTCACCCTTAGGTAATGGATTGGCAGCGATGACTTGGATTCTTTGCCATTTTTGAGATGGGGATAGTGTAGGGGAATGTGCATAACCCAGTGGTGTTTCTGAGATCGCAGCCAGGGAATGGTTAAAGCTTCTGGCTATAAAGAACACCTGCAGGGCTTTAAGTGAAGAAGCTTTTCTCTTATGACCTTGTCCATGGGCATTGGAGTTCCAAACAGCAAGTCATCTTATTTGCTTCACTTGACTGTTAGGTAAGTTAACTGCTCATGCGCCAGGCAACAGTGTTGTCCAAGTCCATCCAGGGCTCTGCAGTTTAAGTTTTCTTCTCTGCAGAACCCATTTGCAGTTTCATGCTGCATTTTGTAGGAAAGGGGAGGAGGGAGGAGAGAAACCCAGTTCCTGAGGAATTAATTTTACCCGAAGTTGGAGAACAGCAACCAAAGTACAGATCTGGCAGCCATGGGGCATTGGGGGAATTGCAGTATTTGGGTGGGAAAGTCAAGTAAAAATTATGGAAAGAATCTCAAATTTGGGGCCAGAAGAGCATGATTCCTTCCTGATTTCTGATACTAACTGTGTGTGTGACATTGGCCAAGTCCCTTCCCTCTCTGGTGCTTTCTTTCCTTCTCTGTAAATGAGAGTACTGAACAAATTGACTATTTCAATTACAAAACTGTGATTTAAGAATATTCGTAATTCCTAACCTAGTGGGATTACTGGGAGAATAAAATGAAATGATTTCTTAATAATAGCTTTTTATTTTCAAAATACATACAAAGTGTCATATTCCAAAAATTTCCCCCTCCTTTCCCCCTATCCCTTCCTGTAGACAGCAAGGGGATCCAATGAAATGATTTCTTAAAAAATGCTTGGTAAACCTCATAGAACTTCATATTTATCATCAGGGTACAATGACAATAACAATAATAGAAATATGTGAAATGTTTACTTTGGGACACCATGAGGAGAATTGGGGAAGAGGGATACAAAGATGAAATGTTGTATAGTTTTTGCTCTCAAGCATCTTACAAGAGACAGAGACAGCATGTTGTTGTGAAAACAAGAGTTTCCTTGAAGTGAAGAAAAGCTGGCCTTGACATTCTACCTCAGCCATAGCTGTCACTGAACCTTTCTCAGGGTCAATTTCCTCATTTTTCAAAGGATGATATCATCTGGCTCATGGGACTGTTGGGAGGACCAAATAAGATCATGTATATAAAATGCTTTAAAAACCTCGAACCATTATGTATATTTTAGATATTGCTATTGTTACTGTTATTGCATAGTAAGAGCAAGTAGACATGCTCATAATTATTAAAGAAACTTATTTTACAATCATATGTTTAATGAGTGTCAGAGCAATGTGGAAGTTTTGACGAGTGATCATTCTTAGCTGTGTGGACTAGAAGAATCATATGGAGGGGCACCACATAAATGGGCCTTGAAGAAAGAGAAAAGTTTTAGTAGATGAAGATCTACTTCCTGACACAGGAAATGTCCTAAGTACATTCATGGATGTGGAAGATGGCAGGATGAGAAAGGGAAATTATGAACATCACTTTCCCTAACCCCAGACTTTCTGCCTCCTTTTGTGTATTATGTGTATATTGTAAGTGTCTTAAAGTCAGGAACTGTCATTGTTTTTAGTAATTATATTCTTGGTGACTAGTATAGCACCTCACACATAATAGGTGATTAATAAATGTTTATTCTATTAGATTTAATGACTATTCCAGTTTTAATAATGGTATATAAAATGATGCATAATGGGACATAAAGGGAAGAGAAGACTGAGATGAGTCTGAAAAGGTATGATGGAATAAGAGAGCAGAGGATTTTGGCCACTAGGATAATGTGTTTATATTATATCTTACAGTCAATGGGAATCCACTGAAGGCTTTTGAGCAGTAGAATAGCATAGTATTGTATGTACATAATAAATACTGATCAATTAAATAGTAAAGACAGTGGAAGCAGGGAGACAAATTAGGAAGCCATGAGAAAAGTTTAGAGGAGAGTCAATAAGAGCCTGCAGTGGAATAGTACAATTGGAGTGGAAGAAAGAAAGCAGATGTCATCAATGAAAATGAGAAAGTAGCAGGGGTGGTTGTGGTAGTGGTAGGTTTTGGAGGAAAAGAATCCACTTTGAGCATGAAAAATCAGAGTTCCAAGGGACATTGATTAAGGTGTCTAGCAGGCAATTAGATATAAAGGACTAAGGATCAGCTATATTTTTCAAATAGGGAAGCTATTTGGAATGGATCCAGAAGAACCAGATTCAAATTCATCCCATTCAAGGTGAATGAAATCTACAGATTCAAATTTACCAACTGATCCTTATTCTTCCTCCTCCAAACTGTCAGGAGAAAGAAAGTGAATGAAATATTTTTGTGACCTGGATTTCAACATAGAATTGGATGGGCAGTAAAGACTAAATGTAAAGTCACAGATGAAACTTAGGAAGATCAATTTTTTTTCTGATTTGTCACCCATATTCAATTTGCAAGACATTATAAGGCTTGTTTGCTTGCTTTCTTGATATAAGAAAAAACTTCCAAATAGAGCTATCCAAATATGGAATAGGTTATACTTGGAGTGCAAAGAACCAGTTTCAGAAGTGTCAGAAGAATATCTGACATTAACTACTGGCAAGTTCCAAACTCCCTGAGCCTTACACAATTCTATAAGATGATAAGTTATAGCTATGATGTTATTAAGTAATCAATTATTCAAACAATTAAAAAGTAGGAATTAATCTGGGTATTCAGCAATGTGCTAAATGCTGAATATGCACAGAAAGACAAAAACAGTCCCTGACAATTGAAGTTAGCATTCTAATGAAGGAGAGACCATGGCAAAAACAGATACATAGAGAGTAGTTAGAAGATAACCTTAGAGGAGACCAAACACCCGGAAGGGGTGAAATGAATCTTTCTTTCCTTTTTTTTTTTTTAAAGCTTTCTGTTTTCAAAATACATGCATAGATATTTTTTAACATTCACCTTTACAAAACCTTTTGTTCCAATTATTTTCTTCCTCCCTTTCCCACCCCCTCCCTAGACACTAAGGAACCCAATATATGTTAAACATGTCCAATTCTTCTATACATCTTTCCACATTTATCATGCTGCACAAGAAAAATCAGAACAAAAAGGGAAAAAATGAGAAAGAAAACAAAATGTACAAACAACAAAAAGAGTGAAAATACTATGTTGCGATACATACTTAGTTCCCACTGTTCTCATTCTGGGTGCAGATGTCTCTCTCCATCACAAAACTAATGGAACTGGCCTGAATAACCTCATTGTTGAAAAGAGCCATGTCTGTCACAGTTGGTTGTCACATAATCTTATTGTTGCCATGCACAATCTTCTCTTGGTTCTACTCACTTCACTCACTTTTCACTTCATGTAAGTGTCTCCAGTTCTTTCTGAAATCATTCTGCTGATTATTTCTTATAGAACAATAATATCCCAATACCTTCGTATATCATAACTTATTCAGCCATTCCCCAACTGTTGGGCATCCACTCAGTTTCCAGTTCATTGACACTACAAAAGGACTATTACAAACATTTTTACACATGTGGATCTTTTTCCCTTTTTTAATGGTCTCTTTTGAATAAGTGACCCAGTAAAGAAGCTGCTGGGTCAAAAGGTATGCCCAGTTTGATAGCCCTTTGGGCATAATTCCAAATTTCTCTTCAGAATGATTGGATCAGTTCACAGTTCCACCAACAATGTATTAGTGTTTTCCCACATCCCCTTCAACATTCATCATTATCTTTTCCTGTCATCTTAACCAATAGGAGAGATATGTAGTAGCCCCTCAGAGTTGTCTTAATTTGCAGGAAATGCATCTTTCAGAAGGTAACATTTAAGTTTTTTAAAAAATTAAGTTTTGGAGAAAGACAGAACTGAGTAGCTACACTAATGGAATCACAAGCTTTGGCTTTATTTAGAAGGATCTAATGGTATTTAAAGGTTCCATGTCTGGAATGTTTTTCCTCCTCCATTCTAACTACTGATCTCCTTGTGGTCCTTTAAGTCCCAACTAAAATCCCACTGATAGAAAGTGTTGCCCAACTTTTCTTAATTGTACCACTTTCCTTCTGTTAATTATTTCTTGTTTATCCTGTGCATAAGTAGATTTTTATGTAATTGTTTTCATGTTGTTTTCCCTACTAAAATAAATTCCTTAACGACAGGGACTTTCTTTGACTCTTTTTGTAATGTTCATTGCTTAGCACAATTCTTGGCACATAGTAGACACCCAATCTTTATTGATTGAGTGAATGATTGGTTGGTTGGAAACAGGGTCACAGAGTTGCATAGTGTCTGGCTATTTCTTCCTAAGCCAGTGAGTGGTCTTTCTATAATACTCTGACATCTCATGATTTCTAGCATCAGTGAATCTCAATGAGGAATAACATACCAGCTGGGAATAAAAGATTCCTGCTCCATTACAGAACAAGAGAAAGTAATTGATGTCACATTACTCTTCCTAGCCAATGACTCAATGGTTTACTGGAAAACAAAGGAAAAAAATAAGTTCAGCTATTAATTCACAGAATTTCCCAGTTGTTAAGACTCTTGGACATAATCTAGTCCAATTTAAGAAAGAATCCTCTCTGTAATGTACTCAGTAAATGATCATCTGAACTTTGCTTAAAATGAGAATAGTTCTGTTTTAACAGCACTGGTTATTATTATTATTTTTTTTGACATTAGTCTATTTGGAAATTTTGTTATATCAGGCTTAATCTGCCTTTTTGAAACTTGGGATCAGGGACATAGATCTATCTGAAAGGATCCTTAGAAATAATTTAGTAATAGGATCTTAGATCTAGATGTGAAAGGACCTCATTTAATTCAACCTCTTTATAGATTAAGAAACATAAACCTACATCAACTAAGGAATTGCCCCAAGATCACATGGATTGCAAATCATGGAAGGTAGATTTAAATCCAAGTCCTGCCACTTCAGAACAAATGAGACAAGATATGTAAAGTGATTTGCAAATTTTAAAGTGATACAAAATGCTACAATACAAATATTATGATAATGAATGATAATAATAGTGATAATAATTATAGATCTCTTTTTACTGAACCTTGATGCCTCCTATTCAGTGTAAATAATCTGGATATTTTCATCCTCAGGGCTGATGGACCTCCACTGATATACCTTAGACCAATGGATAGCAAACCTAGGAGCTTCCCCAACAAAACAAAATGGCTGCCTGAGCTTTTATTGGCGTAGATGCCAAGCAATTTTAGTGGTGTCTTTTCTAAAAATAATCCTGCTATTGCTCTTTTCTAAAAAGATAAACTGCAATTCTAAAGAGCAAAAGGAAGCGAGAAACTGCTCCCTTTTTAAAGTCTGCCCCTAGGCCTGATTCCAAAATTACAAGATGGCTGGGGCTGCGGCTTTTTTCCAGAACCAAAAGACTTGGTGCCCATTACCAGAAGAGAGAGAACTCATGGTCAGATAGCTTCGCCAAAAACTCCTCACTGACGGAAAGGGGAAGTCAATTAGCTGTCCTCTTCTGATCTTCATGGCTTCTGTTCCAAACACAGACATCATGGGGATAAAAGGAGGAACAATCTGGATGAGTATTTACCCAGATTCTCCTCTGGAATGAATCACTTCCTCAGCTCTTAAAAAAGCTCTTTTCTTAACTCCCCCCAACTCCTTGAAGCAAAACAAATCCAAGTGAGATTCCAGTCAGCCACTCTGATCTATGTTGGCATGTGCCAGGGGAGGAACTTGAATCCCCACTCTCCCCATAAGTCTTGGTATAGTTTTAAATTGTAAGCTTTTGGAACACTGTATATTTGTCCCCAAACCATTACATACCAACATTATGGGAAGGGATTTCCTTCTCAACAAGATTCTTAGGATCTGGAAGACAGTGGCTGAAGGGGTATTGTGATGAGCTGAATCGCATCTAATAAAATAGTTGCAATTTTCCTTCAGCGAGAAAGAGAGAGAGAGAGAGAGAGAGAGAGAGAGAGAGAGAGAGAGGCAGAGAGAATAGGAAGAGTCAAAGAAAAATAGAGCAAGAGGAGAGACAGAGACAGAAGCAAGTCTTTAATGAGGACTTAAAAATTTGTGAGAGATAATACAGAATACAGCAGTCTTTTGAAAATGAATTTATGAATCTACATGCTGGTATTTTTTTAAAAAACAATAACTTCAAGAACCTGAACAGAGAAGCTTTTATTCTTATATTAGTCTTGTGATTTCTTGACTTAAGAGACTCCCAGTAAGGAAATTCCCTTTCCCAATTTGGTCAGCAAATAGGTAACATAAGGCTAATTGTTATGTAAGAGAGTTGCTTAAGGCACTGATGTATTAAGAGATTTGTGTAGAGTCACATGGCCAGTATGTGTCAGAATCAAAATAGACCCCAACTGTGTTCATTTTCAAGACTGGCTCTCTAGCCTCCATGTCAGGCTGCCTCTCTAGACATACATCCTGGAAAGAACATGAAATTTAGTTGCAAATTGATAAATCTCTTGGGACTCTGTTTGTCATATGATCTGTCAATTCCAAATTCCAAAGGCAATTATGATAAAAAGAGGGCAATAAAAAAGAAGAATGACAATGGAACCATGTCATTGCCATGGCAGAGAGGGAGAAAGCAGAGTGACTGAGGAAAGAGCTGTGTTCTGGTAGCTGTATTACCTACTATAAATCAGTATTAATCTAAATACCAATCTCAGAAAATAAGTTATTACTTTAGGAGTTATTCTTTTCAGAGTTCTATTCTCTATTATAGGCATTTGTCAACATATATAGAATTCTGAGTTCTGATTCAAGAAGACTTGGGTTTGAGTTCCATCTTAAACATTTACTAGATGTGTGCAGCTTTTAATAAGTAACTTAACCTCTCTGAGACTCAATCTCCTCCTCTACAAGATGAGGGGACATTAAAGTTGTTACCATGAGGATCAAGTGAGACAATGTGTGCACAATGTTTTCCAAGAACATAAAGTGTTCCGTGGATATTCCAAAAGTCTTAGTATGGTTTTAAACTAACAACTTAAAGCTCTTGGTAGTAGATAGTAATAGCTATTAGAATAGCCGGGGGTCATCTCCAGTAATCTTGACCTATGTCTTACCACTGGCCTCTGGAGGAGAGAGAAAGACTGATGATTTTGCAAAGCTCTGCCTCACTTAAATCCAATTCATGATTGGTTTATTATTGAGGCGCGATCAAGGATCAATCTAACCATGATTCTGCCACTGGTGACCATCTTCTACAAATTGCTTGATCCTTCTGAGCCTCAGTGTTCCAAGATGATAGGATCTATTTGAATGATCTCTCCTGGATGCTCTCTTCAGCTGCCTTCCCTTTTTTGTTCCTGGGATTCTGTGAGGATCACATCTACTGAAAAGGTCAATGCAGTGGCTATTCTCATTTCTCAGTCAATCCATTAATAATGTTTACTTAATGTTTGAGGGTTCTGTGTTCTTCCTGTTACCTCACAATCTTCCTGTTGGCTAACCTTGCTTATTTGGCCTTTTGGTCTCTGCATATGATCTCCTGGGAAGCTGATGATAGTGGTGGTAAGCCATTAGAAATGATCTTTACCTCCTTCAAAGCACTGATCACCCTTAATCTTTTTAATATGCTTTGAAAATTTTGTATACAGCATGTCTCCTATGATGTTTCTTTTCTAAGATTACTTTGATTTATTACATGGCCATCTGCTCATCTCCTCTAATCCTCAGCTCAAGCATTTTGAAGATGAGAAGTCTAACAGTCAATGCATCATTTGAGGCAAGGACTTAGGGATGGCTTATGTAACATCATTTTATTACTGAGTCTATTCTAGGAGAGTTTGTCATTTGATTTTATTTCCTATAGTCCTGATATGGTGCTTTTGATATTGATGTTTGGCCAATAGTATATATCGAAATGAGATCATAGCTGATTTCTTTCTTTTGAGAATTAAAAGAGATAACCTAAAAATTGGTACTCAGATGATATAGGTTTATTTTGGTTTCATTTGGACTCACTTTTGTCTTCTTTTTATGTCATTGTAGAATTATACTTTGGGGCCTGGAATTCACTGATTCCTCCTCCTCTGCCATGGATTTTTCTTCTTCCCCCTGGAAAAGGTTTTAAGAAAAGTCATAGGGATTTGTAGAAATGGTTCTCATTCAAGGAGAAGGGAAAAGAAGGTATAAGCATTTATATGGTGCCTATTATATTCTAGACACTGTGCTAAGCATTTTACAATGACTATTATTGAATTGTATTTGTTCTTCCTTGGGGTTCAACTTTGGAGAATCTGGTGGCATTATGATTAAAGAGCCAGGCTTCAAGTTGGAAAGACTCATCTTCCTGACTTCAGATCTAGTTTTAAACACTTACTAGCTGTATTAACCCTGATCAAGTCACTTAATTCCATTTGCCTTAGTTCTTCTTCTATAAAATAAGCTGGAGAAGGAAATGGCAAACCATTCAGTATTTTTGCCAAGAAAATCTCAAATGAGGCCATGAAGAGTCAAAATGTGACTGAAATGACTGAATGATATGGCTTGGAATTAATGGCTACTTTGGGGTCTTTTCCAATTCTGAAGTTTTTGACTTTTCTGTATTTTAAATGAGTACATCAGAAAATAAGCAGCATGTAACTAAAGTGTCTTTGGGTTGCATTTAGAATCTATAGTGTTCAGATCAAGGAATGTGATGAACAGTCAGATGGCACAGTGGGTAGAGCTCTGGGCTTGAACTCAGGAAAAACTGAATGGAAATCATGACCCATGTACATATAAGTGTGTGATCCCGGACAAATTCTTTACTCTTTCCTAGTATCAATTTCCCCCTGCATAAAATAGAGAAGTTGGACTTAATGGACCCTAAGGTCACTATTGACTCAAATTTGTAATCCCAAAATTCTATAGTCTCATTCTGCTATACTTTGGAATTATGAAAGTGGAATTATTATCTTTAGTTTGGAGTGCCATGTTTAAGGAAAAATATTCACAATTAATGAATGAATGAACAGAGAAACACTTACTAAAATGGATTTGGATTAAGTCCTGGGGATACATACACAAAATAAAAAAAAAATAGTCCCTGATCTCAAGAAGTTTACATTTTAATTATAATACATACATAAAAGAATGATGATGAGGATGAAATACCCTTTTTGTGCTGCCAGAAGATAAAGCAAGGACTAAGAAGTGGTAGTTATAGGGAGGCAGATTTTGGTAAAGTGGTATAATGGTTATTATAATTATAATTAATTATTTAGAGTGAGACCTGGGTTCAAATGTTGTCACTGGAACACAGCTCTTTGACTATATATGATACCTAATCTCAGATTCCCTCAATTCTTCAAGAAAAAGATGAAATTTCAGATGAAATGCTGACTTTCATCACAGGAGAGAGTTGCTATTCTTGAAGTTCCTTAAACCAATTCAGTTTTATATCTAGATATCCTCATCTACCTCCCCTCCCAAAAAACCATACTGACTCAAGTAGTTCAACAATATTCTATTTTACCTGATAAAGTATTTAGTCTTTTGTTCAAGTAGAAGCTGTGTGACCATGTTCTGGGGGTGCTATAAAAGGAGTTTTTCATTAGGTGGGGCAATGGATAGATAAATAGATAGAGAGATATATAGATAGATAGATAGATAGTTGAATGAGAGATGGAGAGAGAGACAGAGGAGAGAGACAGAGATGAAGAGAGACAGACAGAGACAAAGAAACAGAGAGAAGTAGTTAGGAAAGAGGGACATTTAAGTGCTTACTTTGTATCAATATTTGTACTTTGCTCTGGGAATATAAAGCCAAGCAAGGAAAATAGCACCTACTCTCCAGGAGCTTACATTCTGACTGGGAAAGGCAGCACATAAAGAGGAACTAGAAAGTGGAAGGATTGTGCAAGTGGGGAAATAGTGAGCAAATGCCTAGAAAGTGACAACGGAGGGCTGATCTGTGCTGTCATAAGGTGGAGGCTCATGTATCCAAGTCAAAGAAACTACAGAGAGAGACAACATTAGAGGAAGACCTGAGAATGATGGCCAAAACAGAGCTAGTGTGATTGGGAAATAGCAAGGAAGGGGAAGGTCATTTGCAGCTCAGATTCTAAAGATCTTCTATCTTTTAATGCTTTACTTTTTATTAAGAGCTAATTAATGGGCTTAAAAATCTTTCTGAGCGGATTTAGCAAAGTTTGAGGAACACCTGGCTGGGCATAAATCCAGTGTGAGGAATTTAAGTTCCAGATCCTAGCAATGTGTCATTCCTTCAGGCAGTGAGAACGGAGATCAACACTTATCTGACAGTTTTGGATGACTCTGGATCCTGGCATGAGAAAGTAAGAAAGACAGAAACATAGGGTAGAGACTTCTTTGGTGATTGGCAGACAGCTACTTGTTCTGCTCTGAAACACTCCCATTGTCACAGGCCTCCAGAACCCTGAGGCATTGTTGTGTAGGACTACATGTAAAACACATACAGAAACAGGACTCCTCTCATACTTATGCACTGATTTTCAAGTCCCGTAGGATGCATTTGGTGTGAGGTGTTGAGCTGACTCACTACAAATTTGTGTTATCTAATCCCAACTGGACTGCTACTATAGTAAACTGATCATTCTATCCCTTCTTAATCAAATCATTATCCCTTTCACTTTAGTGTCTGTTCTAAAGCTTCTCATCTCTCCGGAAGCCCCACACAGCCCTCTGCCTCCCACTCCATCTGCTGAGGACACCGACTCACATTTCACATAAACAATTGAGGTTATTCCCCAAAACTTTCTATTGTTCATAATCTCCTCATCTCACATCACTCCAGCATGCTCCCCCATTATTTCCTTCACTGTTGTATCAGATGAAAGAGTGGGCCTTCCTCTAGACAAGACCCAACACTTATATCTATATTCTGGAATTCACTCCTTCTCATTTTTTCAAAAGATTGTTCCAACTATCATTCCTATTCTTTAATTTTAATCTCATCCTGTCTACTGGTTTATTACCCTCTGCCTCATACCAATGTCTCCCAATATCTTTAAAGACCTCATTTGATAGTCAATGACTACAGTAATCTAGTGTTTGACAAAACCAAAGACCCCAGCTTTGGGGATAAGAATTCACTATTTGATTAAAAAAAAAAGTCTGGGAAAATTGGAAACTAGTATGGCAGAAAGTAGGCATTGACCCATACCTAATACCCTACCAAGATAAGGCCAAAATGAGTTTGTGATTTAGACAAAAAAGAATAATATTATAAGCAAATGAAAACAAAAGATAGTTTACCTCTCAGATCTGTGGAGAAGGAAGGAATTTGTAGCCAAAGAAGAACAGGAGTACATTATTGAATGCAAAATTGATAATTTTGATTATATTAAGTTAAAAAACTTTTCATACAAACAAAATCAATGCAGAGAAATTTAGAAGGGAAGCAATAAACTAGGGAAAAAATTACATTCAAGGGTACTGATAAAGGTCTCATTTCTAAATTATATAGAAAATTGACTCAAATTAATAAGAATTCAAGCCATTCTCCAATTGATAAATGGCCAAACAATATGAACAGATAATTTGAGAAGAAATTGAAACTATTTCTAGTCATATGAAAAGGTACTCTGAATCATTATTGATCAGAGAAATGCAAATTAAGACAACTCTGAAGTACTACTACACACCTCTCAAATTGGCTAAGATATAGGAAAAAGATAATGATGAATGTTGGATAGGATGTGGGAAAACTGGGACACTAACATAGTATTGGTGAAGTTGAACCAATTCAACCATTCTGGAGAACAAATTGGAACTATGCCATAGGGCAATCAAGCTTGCTTACCTTTTGATATAGATTACTACTGGGCCTATATCCCAAAGAGATATTAAAGAAGAGAAAGGGACCTGTACATGCAAATATTTGTGGCAGCCCCTTTCGTAGTAGCAAGAAAGTGAAAACTGAGTGGATGCCCATCAGTTGGAGAATGGCTGAATAAGTTATAGCATATGAATATTATGGAATATTATTGTTCTATGAGAAATGATCAACAGGATCATTTCAGAAAGGCCTGAAGAGGTTTACATGAACTGATGATGAGTGAAATGAGCAGAACTATGATATCAGTTTACAGAGGAACAGCAAGATTATACAATGATCAATTGTGCTGGATATGGCTTTCTTCAATGAGATAATTTAGGCCAGTTCCAATGGTCTTGTGATATGAGAGCCATCTGCATCCAGAGAGAGCACTGTAGAAACTGTGTGGATTACAACATAGTATTTTTGCTTTGTTTGTTATTGTTTGCTTGCATTTTGTTTGTTTTTTTCCTCACTTTTTTTTCCCTTTTTGATCTGATTTTTCTTTCGCAGTTTGATATTTGTGGAAATATGTATAGAAGAATTGCACATTTAACATATATTGGGTTATTTAGTGTCTAGGAGAGGGGAGGAGAGGAGGAAAAGGGAGGAGGAAAATTAGAATACAAGGTTTTGCAAGAGGAATGTTGAAAATTATCCATGCATAGATTTTGAAAATAAAAAGCTTTAATTAAAAAAGAGACCTCATTTGATCTTATTAGGATCCTGCTAGGTATCAGATTATATCTCTTCTCTCCTTCTTTTGTTAAAATGCTTGAGAAAGTAATTTTAATGGATGTATTTGCTCCTTCTCTTTCATACTTTTTAACCTTTTTCAATCTGCTGCTGACATCATAATTCAACTGAAAGTGTCATTTCCAAAGTTAGCAATAATATCTTAATTGCCAAATTGAATGGGTTTTCCCCAACCATCATTCTTTTTGATATGTCTGAATCATTTGATGCTATGCTATACAAACTACTTGCAAGTAGTTGTTTCATCCAGTCTCCAATATCTATAACAATATTGCTATATTCTAGGTGTTTAATATACATATTCGTTATTTGCTCAATTGATTAATCATCATTTCTTAAGGATGGTCTCTTCTCTCTAGGCTTTCATGATCCTACAGTCTTCCTGGTGCTTCTATTTATTTGATGTTTTTTTTCTCAGTCTAGTTTCCTCATTCTTCATCTATTCCACAGGCACTAAACATAAGTGTTGCCCAATGTTTTATCCTGGATTCCCTTCTGTTTCATCTGTCCCATTTGGTAATTTCATCAACTACCATGGGTTCACTCACAATACATAATTATTGTAAATAATAAATTCAGGGTGTATACACACACATAATGCCGAGCTCTATGTATCCAGCCCTAATTGCTCTTCTAAACTCTAATAGCCCATCACTAACTGCTTTTTTGCCTCAAATTAGATATAGTATCTCAAAATAGATATAGAGATTGAAGAGCTAAAGCAGTGCTTTTTGCCCACAGGCATCTCAAACTCATCATGTCCAAAACAAAACTCCTCATACTCCCTCCTACACTTTTCTATCCTCCCAACTTTCCTGTTCTTGACAAGGGCATCATCATTCCCTCAGGCTCACAACCTTATGATCATCCTTGATTCCTTACTTGCATTCATCATGTATATTCAATTTATTTTCAAATCTTGTCATTTCTATTTTCCTGAAACCTTTGTAATACCTCTCATTCTTTCAACTCTCACAGACTCACACACACACACACACACACACATAAATTCTCACACACACCACTCCAATATCACTTATCATTGCTTGTCTAGACTGTTGCAATAGATGTCTAATTGATCTCTTTTAACTCAAGTCTCTCTGAACTCCAATCCATTGTCTCTTCACCTCCAAAGTAACTTCTTAAAGCTCAAGTCTGAATATTAATTCTGAAATCAAATATAAATTCCTCTATGTGTCATGTAAAGGTCCTTATAATCTGAATAATTCCTACCTAAATCCTTCCTGTTTTCCAATCTCTGACACTTTTTTACCTTCCCTGTGCCATGGTACAGTAATACTAACCTAATTGTTCCTAGAATATGATGATTCTTCCTATTCTGGCAAGTTCTTATCTCAAATCTTAACCTTTAGTAGGAAGTCTTTCCTTGTCTGAAGCTGTGCAGCTATTGGGATTTTCTCTCTGATACCCTGTGTGTGTATATATATCTACATCAGTATCTATAATCTTCATTTACCTCGATTCCTACCCTATCTACATTTATATTTCTATCTGTACCTCCATTTCTCTGTCTCTGTCTTTTTGTCTCTTTTTTCTGTCTCTCTGCCTCGTCTCTCTCTTGATGTGTGTGTGTGTGTGTGTGTCTGTCTGTCTGTCTCTGTCTCTCATAATTATTTGTGTGTTATATCTTTCATTAGAATATAAGCTTGTTGAAGACAGGGACCATTTTTGTCTTTCTTAGCACAGAGCCTAGAGCATAGTAAACAATTAATGAATGCTTACTGAAGGCCCGTGATGAATTGCTGGTGTATTAGTCCAATCATTCTGGAAAACAGTTTGGGGCAATGTCCCATATTTACTAATCTAGACATCCTCTTGATGCAGCTATATTCCTACTAGGCCTAAACACCAAAGAGATCAAAGAAATTGGGAAAGGACCATGTACAAAAACATTTCTAGCATATTTTTTTTATAGTGGCAAAAAACTGAAAATGAAAGAAATGCTATTTACATAAGGAATGGCTGGATAAATGTATGTGAGAATGACAGAATTTTATTGTACTGTAAAAAATGAAGAGGATGGTTTCACAGAGAACTGAGAAAACTAGGAGCTGATTCAGAGTAAAGTGAACAAAACCAGGACAACAATGTACAATTGCAACATTGCAAAAACAAACAACTTTGAAAGACTGAAGAACTCTGATAAAAGTAATCACCCACCACAACTCCAGAGGCCCAGTGATGAAGTATGAACCTCCCTTCCAAGAGAGAGGTGATAAATTCAGGGTAAAGAAAGAGAATATGTGTGTATGTGTGGGTTCTCACATATATGTAAATATATACACACACACATGTATTTAGCATGCCCAATGCGATACTCCATTTTGCTGGATTGGATATAATTATTAGAGGGTTTTTCTTTTTCTGTTTTCCAAATAGTAGTGAGGATGCAAGGAAAAAATAGATATCTGTTGATTAATTAATAAAAATTACAATTAAGTGGCTTGTTATGTATTTAGTGTCATATGAGTTCTTCATTGAAGCTAGGTATTCTATGAGGTGGAGGGGAAGGACGAGTAAGACATGGCTAGTTCAAAGATACAAGAGTGTGGGAAGGGAACAATGTATAATAAGACTAGAAAGATAAGTTGTAATCTAAATTAAGGCTTCTCACTGTGGCAGTTGTAATTAAGCCTCCTTGAGTTCCGAGTATAAAAATGAAGACTTGCTCAGTTTTGTTTTTTTTTTTTTTTTACCCATTTCTATTTCTTGATTTGGTAGTAATTGCCTCTTCTCATGAGTGATTAGTTAGTAACCCATATCCATAGTAGGGAAGGGAAAAGATACATACTTCTTAAATTTCCAAGGGATATTTATTAAAAGATATTCTTGACATTCTTGATATATTAAAGAATATTCTTGAGCTAAAGATGGCAATAGTATGCAGCAGGCCTTCTAGTTTGTGTCCAGATTGGGAGATGATATAGCAAATCCCTAGATACCAATGGCAGACAGCTCTAAAGATACTTACCAGCTTTCTCTTTTTGTATAGAAGGTCCATCTCCTATTTGCTTTAGAGATATCCTTTATTTTTTTTTCAATGTTGGTAGTTTTTGTGGGAGTGGGAATGAGTGTCCTAACATAGTGGTTGATAGGTACTCTGCCACTTCCACTACCTAGTCTATACTTAGGGATCTTTGAATACAGGAATGCTTGAAGGGAATTCAAGTATGGAAGTAGAATGTTTCCTAATTTACCCATGATTAGGAAACAGAGGACACATGTATGATCTTATTTATGCTGCTATGGGGCCATATTGATCCAGAAAACTCTGCCTATTTGCTTCCCTGCCTTCCTTCAAGCCTCATATTAAATTCTACCTTCTACAGGTGGCCTTTTCTAGGCTTTTCTACCTCCATCTACTAGTTAGTGTCTTTTTCTCTGAGTTTTCCTCTGTTATTCTCTATATACTTGTATTGAAATGTAATTGTATTGTAAATACTTGAAATTAAAGGAGATTTTTTACCTTTTCTAGAATTTAACACAGTATCTAGCACATAGTAAATGCTTAATAAAAGATTTCTGATGAAATGATTGATTGGTATACACACTTATCAATGGGAAAAGAAGAGACTTCAGCTAGTTTTAGAGATCAAATAAAAAAAGCAAGAAGTAATTAACATTTATAGGAGATGTACCAATTATTTGCACATGCCAGGAGAATGGTCTTGATTTATTTTCAAAAATAAAAGGTTGCAGAGAGTATGTTTCTCTAACAAAATCTTTCCTCCAATCTTGGTATTCTGAAGATAAACTGCTAACTCATGTCCCTAAGGGGAGGCTGAACAAACTTTCTACACAAAGATCCTAACAAGAGATGAAGATATTAATTATTAATATAGTGTTTATATATATGTATATAACATATACATATCTGTATATATGCATACCATACATATATGCATGCACATGTTTGATATCAAGCACAATTAATATTAATATTTCTCAGTATGAAGAAGAATAACACAGATACAAAATTCTAAAAATCAAAAGCATTTTCATGCAAATAATAAAAAAGTATAGAATTACATGGACCAGACTTTTTGGAAAATGATAGCAGGAATAGCAGAAATCAAAGTTTTATAGACCTTGCCAAAGAACCAACTAGATGGGCTTTAAAAGCCCAATAAAATTCTTTCTATTTTTTTCTTAAATAGTATTTTATTTCTTCAAATGCATGCAAAGATAGTTTTCAACATTCCCCTTTGTAAGATTTTGTGTTCCAAATTTTTCTCCCTTCCTCCCCCAATTCCTTTCTCCCAAGACAACAAGCAATCTAATACAGGTTAAACATGTACAGTACTTCCAAACATATTTCCATGCTTATCATGTTGTGAAAGAAAAATCAAATCAAAAGGAAAAAAAAAAAAACTACGAGAAAGATAAAACAACCAAATAAACAAAAAAGTGAAAATACTATGCTTCAATTCACATTCAGTTTCCACAATTCTCTTTCTGGATGACAATGGTATTTTCCATTCCAAGCCTTTTAAAATCCTTTATATTTTCTCCTACAGACATTAGGGAACCATTAGTTTGTTGATTCAGAGGAGTGATGGTTAGCTCTATACTTGAGAAAAATTGCATTGGTCACTACATTGGTGAAGGACTAAAGTAAAGATATATTTGAAACAAGAGGACCAATGAGGAAGCTGTTCCAATAATTTGATGAGAGGTAAAGAGAGACTGAACTAAGATGAAGTTGGGAGAAAAGGTAAAATGTGAGAAATGATGCAGAGAATAAAGCAATGATGAATGTTGGGTGAAGAATGAAGAACAGAGAATTGGGTGGATTAGAAGAATAGGACTGTTCATCTAGTTCTGGATCTATGGACAAATAAAACAAAAAATATTTTTTTCACTTCATAGGCCTTCGAATGCTTGAAGAAAGCTCTCTATTAAAAAGGAACAAATGAGGGTTAAGACCTCAACTTGTTGAATTCAACTCAATAGCAACAATCATTTATCAAGTATCAACTGGGCAGAGCAGGGTGATGGGTCCTGGACCTCATCATTCTCTTTCATTCTTCATTGTAGTTGCAATGTTTAAAAAACTCAAGGCTGGATTTAAAAATCTTCCATTTCCTGTTGAAGTCCCTGTTCTACTAAGAAACTTTTAATGGCTTCCCATGATCACCTTTATGGTGCTCATTTGTTAAGTAAATGTTGAATTGAGTATCTTCTATGGGTACATGATTTACACATAAAGGTGATACATACACAAATTAAGAGAGTAAGGAATAGTTTATCTGTCAGATTTATAGATAAGGAAAGAATTTAGGATAAAAAATATAGAGATCATTACAAAATGTAAAATAGATAATTTTGGTTATATAAAATTAAAAAGTTTTTGCACAAACAAAACCAATGCAAACAAAATTATAAGAAAAGCTGAAAACTGGAGGGGAATAGGTTTTGCAGTTTTGCAAGTATTCTGATAAAGACCTCATTTCTCAAATACATCTGAGTCAAATTTATAAAAAATACAAAACTTTCCCTAACTGACAAAAGGTCAAAGGATATGAACAGGATATGAACAAAAAGATAAAAACTACCTCTAGTCATATAAAAAATATTCTAAATCACTATTGATTAGAGAAATGCAAATTAAAACAACTTTACCTCACACCTTTCAGATTGTCTAATTGATAAAAAATGAAATTGTTGGATGTGGGAAAACTAAAATCCTTTTGCATTATTAGTGTAGTTGTGAACTGATTTAACTATTCTAGACAGAAGTTTGGAGCTATACCCAAAGGGCTATAATATGCCATAACCTTTGATCTAGCAATAGCACTGCTAAGTATTTATTCCAAAGACATTCAAAAAAGGGAAAGCATTTGCACAAAAATATTTATAAAATCTCTTTTGGTGGTGGCTAAGAATTGGGAATGGAAGAGATGTCCTTCAATTGGGGAATGGTTAAACAAACTGTGATGTATGGTTGCAGTGGAATATTATTGTGCCATACAAAATGAAAAGCAGGATGATTTCGGAAAGACATGAAAATACATGAAATGATTCATGATGTAGTGAACAGAGCCAGGGCATTGTGTACAGTAACAGCAATAATTTTGATGAAGGATGGTGAATTACTTAGCTACCCTCAGTAATACAATGACCCAGTGTAGTGCAAAGAACTAAAGATGAAGCATACTGTCTGTCTCCAAAGAAAAAATTGATATATAGATTAAAACATGCTACTTTTCCCTTTCATTTTTTTTCTTTTATTTTTCAAGTCTTCTTATACAAAATGACCATTACGGAAATGTTTAACAAAATTGTATTTGTAAAACCTGCATTTGATTGTTTAGTATCTCAAGGAAGAGGGAGGAGAGAGAGATAAGAATAGAATTTGGAACTCAGAACTTTAAATAAAAATGTTAAAAAGCTGAAAAAAGAGGTTTCAGAATTAAGTATTTATCAGTCAATTGGACAATGTTTAAGCAAGTTATGGTAACTGAATACAACAGATAATTTTATTATTGTTGTTCATTTATTTCAGTTGTATCTAATTCTTTGTTACCAGATTTAGGAGTCATTTTTTTTTTCACAGAAATACTGAAATGGCTTGCCTTTTCCTGCTCCGGCTTATTTTACAGATTAGGAAAATGAGGGAAATGGGCTTAAGTGACTTGCTTAGGGTCACAGAACTAGTGAAGGTAGATTTGAACTTAGACATATGAGTCTTTCTTGACATTAGATCTGGCACTCTATCCATTGTACTACCTAGCGGTCCATCAGAATATTGCTGAGAAACAATAGATATAAAGAATATAGAAAAAACATGAGAAATCTCATGAATTCATGGAAAATGAAGTAAGCAGAACAAGGCAAACAACATACATATGATTACAACAAAGAAAATGAAGAGAACAATAAAAGCATCTCCCAATCCAAGCTAACTGTGGTATAATTATAATGATCTCTAAAGTAGGGAGAAAACACACCTTCCTTTTTTCTTTTGAATAACAGGGAGATTTTGGTAGAGAACATCACTAATACCATTAGACTGAGTTGATATTTTAATTAAATTGGAGTAACTTCTCTTTCTTCTCATTCTTTTTCTTCTTGTTCTTCCTCATTTTTATTTTTTTTTCTTCTTGTTCCTCTTTCTCCTCCTCTTCTTCTTGTTCTTATTTTTCCTCCTCCTCCTTTCCTTCCTCCTTATTTTGATCATTCTTCTCCTTTTCTTCTTCTTCTTGTCCTCCTCCTCCTTAGAGAGTGTTTCTTTGGAGATCTTTTGAAATGAAGGTAATATAAAAACAAAACATCTCAATAAAAATTGGGGAGATATGGAGAAAAATGCATTTAGGGATTATTTGTGAATTTTCTTTGTTTTCATTTTCCTGATTTCCAGTGTCACAACTAGAAATTCCAGCATGAGGGGCAAATTCAGTCAAATTAATGGAGTTGTAAAGGTACTGAGTCTGCTACCGTGGAAGATAGTATACACGATTACTACAACCAATCTCAGGTATACCTTGTGGTCCACACACATGATCTAGATCATGTGGCTTTTGTGTCTAAATTATGCATTTGGTAGTGAGTGAATAAAGACTTCAGGAGTCCTTTATGGTGAAAGGAGCCTGGTGCTCTCAAGAAAGCAGAGGCATGGCAGCATTGTATGGCAGTGGAGGACTTTTGGAGGTGGGAAAGCATACCTTGGACAATAGAATCCTGAAATAAAGGCTGAGTCACTATCTGCTAATTATAACTGTGCTTATCCCTTATTATCACAGATCATTGAGTGATGTCAGTACAATCATTGTTCCTCCTTTACTAACACAAAATAATAATAATAATAATAATAATAAGACTTTCTTTTTTATTGGGATAGACATGAAATCGAGGTGACTGGTTTTGAATAGGATTGAACACTCATGATTTGATTTTGACTTTAAAATGCATTATTGAATTTTCACACAAACAATATTTAGGCTCAGGAAGAAAGGGGGGAGGAATCAAAGAAAATTAAGGCTGATCTTTTTTTAAAAATCTTATTTCTACAACCTTAACTGACAAATGTAAATACCTCCTGGCTTCCTGGACTGATGATTTCATCAATCATTGTGGATAAGTCATAGACAACTGTCAATTAAAAGCTTGGGTGTTTCTCAGAAGAATGAAATTGGTGACATGTCTTCAAGACAATTTTTTAAATGGAACTGTTTAATCAGTGGATGAGAAAGCTGTTTGAAATAGATTTTGCCTTTGTTTTCTGTTACCAAAATGGTGAGGATATTAAATGAAATTTAGGTCCTAGAAAACAAAAAAAAAAGTTCACAATGAGAGAGTTTTCAATTTCTGGCTTTTATGTTAATAATTGCTCTGGATTTTTTTTTTTTTGAGGAGAGGTTGTTTAACTCAAAACCCCAAAACTGGAGAAACACATTAGGTGAAAGACAACTTGAATACTAAGTGGATTTAATCATCCACATATCTTCTCTCCCCAGCAGCTTCCTAAGCCAAGGATACATTGCAAATATGACAGGCAATTTATAACAACACGATCAAGATTAGCTTCCTGAGAAACATATGCACTAAATATGTACAGAGCTCAACAGGAGCTCACCCATGTGGTTACACAATGCAGCATTTTAAAGCTGCTGAACTGGGTGAGGGGCTTCAACTTATATGAACTGAATGAGAATGAAGTAATAAGAAACAGGAAATAATGTACAAGAGACTACCACTGTAACTGTTGTAAAGGGGGAAGGGAAAGAGAAAAGTACAAAAAGCCCCAGGTAAACTCTGAATAATTTTAATGAACTGGAGAAAAAAGAGAAAATGTATTTTCCTTCCATTTTAGGGATTTGAGGAAGGGGGTGGGAGGAGTAAAGCTAGTATCTTTTTTATAAGGGTTTGTTGAGACCTTTTCTGAGTTGCTTATCCATCTTTGATGTCTACCTGATTCACCCAATTCTCTTCTGTGGCTCCAAGAAGCTATAACACATGCAGTAGCCATACTTTAGTAAAATGGCTTAGGAGACATGCTAAACCAGTTGGAAGGTAGCCAGTGACTTCAAACCCATTTATGAGTTAAGGGGATGTGAAATACTGCCCCCTGGCAGAAGGGATGGATGAGAACAATTTCTTCTAATGGTCATGAAGGCGACTGAGACAGATATTTGGTCAAACATAAAAGAGGTCATCCACCTATTCCAGGCCATGTCTTTTGGCCTGCCAGTGTAATTCAATGACTTTGGAAGACAGAGTGAGACTGTTGACTTTGTGCAACTCTGATTTATTTAAATCTAATTCACAATGTCATCTTCCTCTTTGAAAAAGAAGAAGAAAAAACAAGTGTAGTGTTTTTACTTGGTTTTCTAGAGGTCTTGGGAGCAGCCTTCATTTCAGCTGAGTAATCACCACAAGAATAGCTAGGTGTTAAAGTTCAAATCCTTTATTATCTCCTTCACAATCTAGTTTCCTTGCCAGACCAGCATTCTGGAGAGCCTTTCAGACAGGCCTTGATCTCAGTGGGGGAAGTGCAGGAGGCCAGCCACCTGGTGGTGTGAGATGAAGTGAATGAATCTGGCTCTGATCTTGGCTGAGTTTGTTCTAGCTTATATGCTCCACACTGAGTATAAACCAATCATTATATCACTAGGAGGCCATTATTTGTTGTAAGATTAAATCAATCATACTGAATTTAGAGAACTATTAATCACCATGCTAAACTAGATAACCATTGTCTTATCAATTCTACTGACTTAACACCTTGTAAGAATCCTTGTTTTAAGTACAGAGTTCTGGCCCATAACAAACAGGAATAAAGAATAGAGAGAGATCTCTTTTGAGAAGGAATCTTTTTGGAAGGGCAAGGGTAAGGTGGAAAGTGCCTCAAACTTCATGAGATGCTGATCCTACTCTTATTCATACTTTTGGCTCTCCATTTTCTATGATTTCAACTCTAATGGAACACACTCCTCCCTCAGGATAAACTAATAATTTGAAAACTTATTCCCATGAAGATTGACTCAGTTTATGATGCTCAACAGCTTCTCGCCCTTTCAGTTACTTCTCCCCTCTTGTTGGAGGACTAGAAGGCAGAGCAATAAATTCAGTCCAAAGCCTTTCTTTAGAGAAAGATCAAATATTTATGGGTAACTTCATTTTCCATTAGTGGTTCTGTTTGGTTTCAACTTCATGGAACATCATACTCCCATATCCATGATGGTCCATCTACCCCCCATTTCAGTTTCCTTTTTTGTATTCCCTTAATCAATTATAAGCTTTTTGAGCTTATGATTTTTTTGTATCCTATCACTTTGCACAGTACCCGGCACATAGGGATTAGTTAATAAATGTTTATTTAATTGAATTCCATTTGAAAACTTTGAGAAATTTGGAGATCCATCTTAGTCTTAGAAACAATACAGTTAAAGGGCAGGGGGTGTATTGGTAGCTAGGGACAAAATAGATGCAGATTCAAAATTCTACAAAAGGCTTAGATGACAACTATAACCTATGAGTGAAATCTTTTTTTTTACTTGTAATTAGAAAAAATATACTATTAAGTAAGAGATAAAAACAACAAAACCCCCCAAAATACTGATCCCTATTATTGTGTTCAAACAGATAGAATTGATGATCTAAGCATAAACATAATCCAATAATCACCTGCTTGACCCTGCTTTTTTCATCTCTATTTGATCTAACTTTTTTTTAATTTAATGATTACTTTATATTGACAACATTATCCCTTGCACTCGTTTCTTTTCTGATTTTTTTCCCCTCCCTCCCTCCACCCCCTCCCCTAGATGGCAAGCAGTTCTTTATATATTGGATATGTTGCAGTATATCCTAGATACAATATATGTTTGAAATCTTGAAACAATAGAAAAGAGATTTTAGGAGCTGCAAGTTTCTACTTTGTCAAATGTATTCATCAAGATCAAGTCTGCTTTCTCCAAGACTCTATGTATAATTATAAGGGAGGATGTCACTGACTTTTAGAAGGATATTTTGGACCATCTCTTCTTACTCTACCTTCTGGGTAAGTACCCATTTCTAGAAGTTATATAAATCAGGTTAACTAAATGAGTAACGTCTGATAATAATAATGGAAGGCACAGTAGTGTGGGTTTGTCAGCAATATAGCATTAGAAAAAGTGCACTGAACCCTCAGGGATACTCCTAGAGCTCTGAATGGATATAGAAACCATGTCTGATATGTCAATGTGAACTTTATTTAGGATAGCCCTTTTAAATCACAACCTACTCCAGTATTTTGTTGGTTTCTTTACCATTTGCCTTTATTTGATACCCAAAGCTTGGCACAGGAGCAGTTAATAATAAATACTTAATAAATGTATTGTCAAGATACATTTAAAATAATAGTGATATAAAAACAAATTATATCAGTAAAAACAATCAAAATGAAAGTTTCAATGAAATATGTCAGTAGTGACTAAATTGGGAAGGATCTCTCCTTCATTAGCTTAAAGCTTTCTGCATGACCAGGAGAAGGGAGACAGAGATTGGAAGTATAGCTCCTGGTATAGTGACAAAGTGGACATCTCATATTACTGTGAAATATTAAAAACTCAAAAGATCTATGATTGTTCTCAGTAACAGAGTTTCTTGCACTTCTGCAGATTGTACCTGATCCTTAACTTGAAGTGGTTTTCAAGGCTAGCATTCATCCATAGCACACAAATCCATCCAAATATCAAATTCTTCCCCTCCCCTTTTTTATTTAAAGGTTTTTGCTATATTCACCAGAGTGTATTTATTGAATCAAAGAATATATTTTTTTTATAATCTTTGTTTAGTCACTCCAAATCTACTTTCTAAAATGATTGTACTAAATCTCATTTCAACAATGTAGAAACTTTTTTTTTTTTTTTGGCCAGATAGCAAAATCAGAATTAACTGAAAAAAAAATTTATATATTTTTGCAACTTTCATGTTGTTTTCATTTCCAGTTCTTTGGTTAATAATAAAGTTACACTTTTTCTCTAAAAAATGTTCAGTTTTAACTTGTACAGCTTCTTTTATATATTACCTATTCAAACTCTGACTATTTATCTCTTTGAAACTAGTATTACACTTTTATATTTCTTACATTAACTCATAGATTCTGGAACTTAAACATTTGTTTGAATTTTTTCAATCTGTTTCTTTTTATTTTGGTCATATTTTTATGATTAGATGGCTATTATTATACATATATACCAATGAATCTATCTTGTTCCTAATAATTTTTCATGTAGTCACTAAATAAAAACGTATCTCCCTTTCAAAAAAAAATTATCATTGTATATTTTCTAACATTTTATAGCTTATTTTCACTTTTGTTTTATTGATCACTCTGGAATCAGTTGTGTTACGATGTAGAGATCTGCACTTCTTACTTCATAAGACTGCTTGTTTTCCTCAATGCTCCTAATAAAAGGTTTGTCAAACACTAAACTTTTGTGTGTATTTGATTCTACTTCTGTTTTCTATTTTATTCTGCTTATCTATTTTATTTTTTGTCCCACCAACTAATTTTTGAATCACCACTTTGTAATATATATGCACATCTATTCATATAGTTGCATATACACACATATATTTATGTATTGTGTATATATGTGTGTGTGTGCGTGCATGTGTGTATATGTGTATGTGTGTGCATAAACTGGCTTGTGAAGTAGAGTGTAATTTATCTAGATATGTTTATATATATTGCTTAATGCAATTATTTCTATTTCCAAATCTCCCATGCAGTAGTATAATAAAAAGATGATTGATAATAATGATGATGGCTAGAATTTTTTTTTTTTTTGGCTGAGGCAACTGGGGCTAAGTGACTTGCCTAGGGTCACACAGCTAGGAAGTAGTAAGTGTCTGAGGCTGGATTTAAACTCAGGTCCTCCTGAATTCAGGGCCAGTGCTCTATCCACTATGCCATCTATCTGTACCAGATAGCTAGAATTTTTATAGCACTTCAAATTTTTCAAAATGATTTCTAAATATAATCTCATTTAATCCTTCCAATAATCTCTGAGAAATAAGGGCTATTATTATCCTCATTTTACAGAAGGGGAAAATGAGATAGACAGAAGTGAAATGATTTGTCCAAAATCATGTAGCTATGTGATGTCTGCATTCAGATTTGAATTCAGCTCTTCCTTACTTCAGGTTCAATAAGTATCCCATCATAGATTGTACTACCTATCTGCTCTTAGAGTTATATTCTACAGCGATCATTAGAACTTATGAATAACTTTAATAATCCAAGTTGGAATTTGTCCCTGCTCATACACTCTATCATCTGTTAGATGATCTCTGACCTTTAATTATAGGACTTACCTTGTATGTACCTTATTCTCAATGTTCTGGTACTGAAAGACATTATTCAGAAAATCCCTTAAATATTTTTATTTTAGAATGACATACTCATATATTTTAGGGTTGGAAGGCTAACCTACACTCAAAAGAATTCCCTATTATAATGCAATAATAAATAGTTATCCAATTTTGGCTTGAAAGTCTTCAAGGAGGGGGAAGCCATCATCTCTTGGGGAAACATTTCCTTTTTGGACAGTTCTGATTATTAAGAAGTTTGTTTTAACAAACAATTTCATTTTGGTTGTTTCCCACTTTCACCCATTCTACTGGATCCACCCTCTGGAAGCCCAGTGAGCAAGTCTAATCTCTCTTACTCTCTAGGGGTTCCAGGAAACTCTGTATCACCCGACATTCTAGAAGATGGATCACTTTGCATTGATGGTGAGAGTGTCTACACAAGAGTTTCATATACTGATGAAATAACAGTTCTGTAACTAATTATAAATCAGGCATTCTATACAGTGGTACAAAGGTGTCTGGGCATAGTGAAGCCCTAACTACTGTTCTCAGTCCCTTTGCACCAAAGGATGTGACACTATTTACCCACACTTTGTCAAAGTGGTGACATCCAGTATTAACTTGTCATTAGAATGAGATAGGGCACTTGGTGATGTGAAGAGACAAAACAATAAGCCATATTTGGTTTGTTCTGTGGGTAAGGGCAGGTTCTGCCTCAAGCTGCTACAACCCTTTCAACAAACTCAGAGAACGAAAACTGTAGATTGTTCTATCCCTTTCAAATAGGCTCAGACTTTGTAAATGGAGGATAGCGCTAGAATTTGTGGTTCTCATTTTGGATTTATCATCCATGAGAAATAAGATCCTAGAGAACTACATAATCTAAGAACTGAAAGGTGAGATCACCTAATCTAAACTCTTCTTTTACAAATAGGGAAACTGAGGACTAAACAGTTGAGATACATAGTTTATAATTCATGGATTTATAGATAGAAGAGGTCTCAGAAATCATCTAATCTACTCTACCTTCCATATCCCATACTCTATAGATCTATTAATCAACCCAAATATATTAAGTGACATATATGCCAGGCAATATGTTAGGTGTTGGGGATTCTAAGATAAAATGGAAAAGTACCCATCCTTAAGCAACTTATATCCAAATGTGGGAGCTAGCATATTTATTCAAACACAATATATATATTATGTATATTTATCTACACACATACCTACATGTGTACATATAGACACATGTATATAATACATAAACATTCATTCTTAACAACTCCGAATGTGAATTAATAATCAATAATAATAGTCAAAACAAAAATAACCATAACAATAGCGATATTCCTATAGCACTTTAAGGTTAGCAAACAATTTCTATATAGTTATGTCATTTGCCCTTCACAACAACCAATTAGGTCCCAGCTCTCATTACTCCAATTTGAAGGACAAAAAAAACTGAGTATCAGTAAAGAAAGATAAGTGATTTGACAGAATCACACACTAGTGTCAGAGATGAGATTTGGCTCCAGGGCTCTTTTCAGTAAAACAAGTACATTCTAATAAGTTTTCCTGAAGATTTGTTTCAATTTAAGTTTAGTCATCATGTTTTCCTTCATAGAAGTCTGACTCCAAGATCATCATGGAGAAACATTTTATCTTTGGACCTGAAAATGAGACTTCACATGTTCCATGCATGCCTTCCACTTGAATCAATTATTAGGAAGGTGATAATTATATCATGACCCCCTAGAAAGATCAGAAGGGAAGATTCTGCTGCTCTCTCACCAGGGAAATATCCCTTTAATTGGGTTACCTAGCATCCAATAAAAGCCATCATGGCTGGCCATTATTCTGAAGTGCTCAGATGAATTAACACATACAGAAAGAGGAGGCGGTGAAATAGGGCCAAGTGTTTAAAATTCAACTATGTTTAGTTGTTTGGAGGATTACACTCCCATCCCTGCTTTGTAATTATTCTGGTCATTTTGAGTTCATTTTGATTACCCTCAATTGTCTGTAAGTTCACCCAGGGTCAGGACCACAGCTTCAATCTTTTATATTTCTTATACTTGTATACAAAGTAGGTAGTCAATAGAATGTGTTTAAAATTAACTCTGAAACTTGGTATAAATGGTTGAAATTGGTTTCCAATATAACAAATTAATATAGTGTTGGATTTGGAATTGAACTACTTTGGTCCAAATTCCAACTCTTTTATTATTTCTCTGACTTCAGATAAATCAGTTACTTAAACTCACTGAGCTTTTCTCATTTGTAAACTGAGGAAATATGGGTAAATATAAATTTTTATTCATTCATTCATTTACTCATTCATTCATTCACTTATTCATTCAAACAAGTACTTACCAAGTTTCTACCAAGAAGACATTTAATGTCATCTAGTCCAATTTACTTGTTTTATAGAAAGAAAACAAATCCCAGATAATGAAGGATATTAGGATTTTCTATCTAGAGCTGGAAGGAACCTTGAATGATCAAGACATAAAAACTTCTGACATTATAGACAATATTTATTGCATAAAAATGGGATGTCCCCTTCTCCTGGCTCTCCAGGTCAGCAAGTTTATTTTTAATCTCTTATTTGGGTTAATTTTATTTTTAGAATTCAGCAATATTAATTTGCAGTTATTTTGTAGCTGCTGTTTTTCCACTTGCATTGTTGTAGTTACTTTATATTTTATTTTCCTAGCTTTTCCCATGTCATTTTGTATCAGTTCACATAAGTCTTTCCATGCTTCTCTGAATTCATCACATTGATAATTTTTTACAGTCCAATAATATGACATTTTAAATAATCTTTAATAAAAGAAGGGAGCTCTATGAGGCAACAATATGGAGAGAGTGACTTCCAGACATGGGGCATGGCCAGTTCAAAGCTAAATTTCATTTTATGGTTCTTTGTATTGCCTAAGTTCCAGACAAAGTAGACAACTGGCTCCTTCTCAGAGTCATCCTGTGTTCTCCTCACAAACATTTGTACACTCTATGCCCTGACCTAGTACAATATTTGCCAAATGTCAGTAAATTGAGGAACAGTGATTTTATTAGTATAGGAGCTCCCTCTAGGCAGAGGATAGTGGGAATGGGGATCACAACCTCTTCACTATTATAGACAAGATTGAGAGAAAGGATAATCATTAAGGATGACAATGTCAAGTAACTGTTTTTAACCCTTTCTTCAAGAGTAATTGAGACCTGTAGATCTTTATAAGCAGAAAGGTAGGAACTTGTAGATAGGGAGAAACTGGAGATAAAAGGGAAGGAGAGAATGACTAATGGATCAAACATTCAGAGATGAGGGAGGATATGGAGAAGATGGCAATGACTTCTTCCTCAAAGAGAAATTCAAGGGAGATAATGGAGGAGGGGATTAGTAATGGTATCTCTAGAAATTCTCCCCCAGAGATATCTACAATGTGCTCTGTGTCGTGTGCGTGTTTCCACTATATTAGATCCTTTTTCTTGTGTTGTTTTTCTTATTCAATGGCTACCAGTGGCTCATATGGGCTGTCAGCTATTCATTCTTATCCTTTTTGGAGTACTGACTCATCATTTTCCCTGAAATTTCATCTTCTGATGACATTCCTGCTATGTCTCCTCCTGGATAATCTGTATTTGTACTGTGTTGCCATGTGTGGCCACATGCCCTCTATTGCCCTCTGGGCTCTCTTCAATGCTAATTTTTTTTCAGAAACTTTATTACTCCATGATTCTTGTTCATGTAAAACCATTGGAAGAATGTTATTCTTAAAAAGAAGTGTCTGTCTCAAGGAACAATCTGGGGATCATTAAAAAATCTGCATTCTTTCCCAAAGACCATTCAACCCATTCTTCATGTCTCTTCAGAGTCTTTTAAAGATGATATATCTGTAGCTATACTTGAATTGAGCAACTTCTATGCATAAATTAGCCCCAAGCACCTTAAAAAAGAGGGCACAAAAGTGATTGAGTTTTGTGTACATATGAAGGAACATTTGCATGACAAAAGTGCTGAGTTTGGAGTCAAAGCCCTTGGATTCAAATTTGGCCTCTGTGAATTACTACTTGTATGATCTTAGGCAAGTCATTCACCTCCTCTGAGCTTCCATATACTCCTTGGGAAAGTAATTTAATTTCTGTGCATCTCAATCATTTCTATGAAATGAAGATGAAACAATGGACTAAGTTACTTCCAGCTTAGAAGCCTCTTTCCAGTTTTAAATGGAGGACAGTTTGATTAAATTAGTTTGCCACATTCTTCCACTCATAAGTCAGTATTGCAATGGTATAAAAACATATATAGGGTTTTCAAATGTTCAAAGAAAGTCATAATGATAGGGTAAAGGATTAGTTAGGAACTCTGGAAATCTCTTCTGAGGAAAATATAACCATCTTGCTAATCATCCAGATTTACAGTGTCTGAGTCAGTTTTGATTCCTCCCTCTCCCTTAACCTTAGAGTTAATTAATTACTGTCTTGATTCTATTTCCACCATCTCCATTTCATTCATTCCCATGATTCCACTCATGTAGCTCCTGACCTAATTCAAAATGTTATCATTTCTCATCACTGCTACTATAGTAGCCCTACCTCTGCCATTTCTTTCCAGACTTGTTTCTCCTTTCTCCCATCCTTCCTTTCACAGCTGTCAAAATCATTTTAATGCACAGAACTGTCCTTGGTGCTGCTTTGCTCAAAATTCTTAGTGGCTCCTTATTGCCCCTAGGATAAGACATAAATTCCTTTTCTTGATATTTAAATTTTTTTCACAGGCTACTTTCAGCAAGCTGACCTTGTTTTACTGTAATAAGCATATCCTACAGCGCAGTCAAACTGATTTGTTTGCTCTTTTCTGTGTTTAGAATTCTCCTGGAGATAGCTCAGGGAGAGTGGAGAGAGAAAGAGGATCGGGCTTGAAATCAGCATAAATTGAATTCAAATGGCCTAAGAAATTTACTAGCTATGTGATTCAGACTGCTTCAGTTTCCTCAAATATAAAATTAAAATATTAATAGTACCAACTTCCCAGAGTTCACGAGAGTAAACAACTTAACATAGTCCCTGGTACATTTTTTATTTCTCCCCCTCCAATATTTTTTGTATGAGAGACATTAATATTTTTGCACCCCCAAATTATATTGTTCTTGCTGCTGCTTTTGACTTGGATCAGTGGTGTAAATGCTAAAGGAACATGGGTGGGATTTTTAATGGAAAACTCTGAATAGTGAAAATTGGTGTGTTCTCCGCTATTTTCAATCATTAAGTGTTGCCTAAGACATTGAAGGGTTAAATAAGTTGAGCAATGCCATAGAGGTAGTGTGGTAGAGGCAAGATTTGAATTTATGTCTTTTTGATACTTATACCTACTAACTATGCACTATATTACCCTTTCATTTAATTGTATCGACATCACTTTTACACATATTCTTTCTCGGCAGAAAGCAAACTTCTTGAGGGCAGGGCTCATTTCTTACTTCTTACCTTTATATTGCTAGTGCCTTGAATAGAACTTGGTACAGTCACTAAAAAATCATTTGAGTTTATACAAGCAGAGAAGTGGCAGGAGGCCCATTGAGGTGATCCCATGATTATTGGAGGCATCTTCTTTCAGCTTTAATTTTCATTTATTTCTTTCTCTTTGCTAATTTTTCCTGTTTTGTCAATAGGACATGATTAAAATTCTGAGACAGCCCTTTTTCCCTCAGTACCTTACATATCTGGCCAGGAGTTTGGGCAACTGATACTAAAGACATAGTTCTCTCTCTCTCTCTCTCTCTCTCTCTCTCTCTCTCTCTCTCTCTCTCTCTCTCTCTCTCTCTCTTTTTAATTATAGCTTTTATTTACAAGAAGACATAGTACTCTTATACAAGTACAAACTTGCTAACTCATCAGATTGCATAAGCAGCCTTGGGGGAACAAATTCTTCCAAGACCAAGGTTCCTAAGTACCGTCAAAATATATTTTCTTTTGGTTTCTTCTTAACTCTTGGAAAAGACAAGATTAAGATCTGAACAAAGGCTATATTTGCTCCTTGAAAATTATGGCAATCTGGAAATTAGTTGTGGTCTCCAAAGGGAGGATATTAACCAAAGAAGATCATGACTTCTAGGGAAGTTGGGTCAACTAGTTAAAAGATTGGTCAACGAGGCAGAAGATTAGAAACCCATATTTCCCATCATAACTTGTTACACTTACATCTCAATACTCTTCTAATCTGACCACTCCACTTACTTTGGAAATATCCAACACATCTTTTCTTTACCCCCCACTTCTCTACCTGGCTCCACCCCTTATTGCTATTATAACCTAATTTCTCCCTGGGTAATGAAAATGGAATTAGGTGAATTCAATGGCTATCTTCACCAGCATTTTACTCCACTGACTCAGATCACCTCTTGGTAGAATAGGTATTGCTTTGAAGTAGAGAGCCTGGGGCAATGACGTGAGTAAAAGTATCATCTCTAACTTTTTCATTTAGAATGGGACACAATGAATAGTATAGGAAGAAAAGACATATGTAGTTTGCAATATACATTGCATAGGTTGTTAATTATTTTTTACCCCAAACCATACATGTCTCTTCTGAACTTTCCTTTCTTTGGGTTTGCAATCACAAAGATATTTCAGCTCCTCCCTTTGCCTTATTCCATATATCTAATCAGTTTCCAACATCTTCCCCATCTGTCCCATTCTCTCTATTGGTACTGCCATCAACCCAGTTTGGGCTAGCGTCAGCTATTGTCTGTACTTTGAGAACAGCATCTTACTGCCTCTTGTCTATTCCTCGTTCCAATCCAACCTCCATGTAACTGTCAAGGGGATTATTCTAAACTACAGTTAATAAACCTCAGTGTTCCCTCCATCCCCACTGATTCTAGATCAAATATCATCAAACATTATTTCATCTTTATCCATTCTTTATAATTTCGATTTTGTGAGATAATGGGAACCTGCACTAGAATGATGGCAGTAGGAGAGGAATGTGGAAATATTCAAGAGATACTGTGAAAGACAGTCCTTGGTAAATGACTGGATATGAGATCGTGAGGAATCCAAGATGGTGCTTAGGTCTTGAGCTTGAGGGAGTGGGAAGGGAGTGATGGACTCCATAATAATAAGGAAGTTTGGCACTCAATCAGTCAAAAGTCACTATCTCAAGAAAGTAAAGTCTGGTTTTCTTTGTTTCTATTTCTGAGTGTTTATTTTCCTTGACCCCATGGAATTTGGATTCTCCCAGGAGTTATTTTTTAGCTGTTTCAGTTTAATCTAGGTTATTAATATAGATAATATACTTGCACTAGTTCTGAAAAATATTCAAGCTTAAAAGTAGAACTGTTCCATTGGGAAATGTAATTTATTTATTGGGGAAAGATAAAAAAGTATGGTAAAGATTTCCAGCATTCCTCTGGGAGGTGTTTGATTGAATAAGAAATCATATTAATACAGGAAGGGAAATCAATCATGGTGAGTAGAATATGTAATAGATAGCCTGAAACCCCAATCCAAAATCTGATTGTTTTTCTTCTATGCATTCCTGTTTCAGTCCCTGTCTCATTTTCTCCTTGTTCTTCTTCTATTGTCTTTTTCTATCAATGTCTATGTTTCTCATTTTCTCTCTTTGACTATTTTTCTATCATTATGTCTTAATAATTAATTGTTAATGTCTTAATGCTATATGTCTATATATCCATCTTTAGCACTTTGTCTATCAGTTGATTTCTCTATGTCTATCTGTGTTTCTCTCTATCCCTGTGCTTCTTTATCTGTCTCAGGATCTGTCTTTGTCTTAGCTTCTTCCAAAATCTGGAGATTAATTATATAAGTTAAGAGTTGGAACTTTAGGAATCATCTAGTTCAGGGGGTTCTTAACACATGTTCCTTGAGTTTTTAAACAATATATATTTTGATCACTGCATTTCACTAAATTAGAATCCCTCAAAATCTTTTATGTTTTAATTTACGCATTTAAAAAGAATATTTTGAGAAGAATTCCAAGGAATTCACCAGATATCTAAGGAGGTCGTGATATATTTTTCTTTAAAGGGCTAATCTATTCCAGCCTGGACCTGAATAAAAGTATTCTTTGTGCACAAATGCAATCCTAGGGAAAGCTTAAGCTGATGGAGTGCTTCAGCCTAGGAATTCTGAGCTACTAAAGGCTCAGCCATTCAGGTGGCTCCAATTATTATGGCTTGAATTTGCTAAGTTCCTCAGATGGGAATGGTGGGATACTAGGCTGCTAAAGAGGCCTAGATCCGATATATACAGCAAGTTAAGACCCCATGATGTCTAGCAGTGGAATTAGACTCATTTAGGGTCATATTTTTGACTTGGAAAAGATAGACTCTCTCTTTCTCTCTCTCTCTCTCTCTCTCTCTCTCTCTCTCTCTCTATATATATATATATATATATATATATATATATATATATGTATGTATTTATATATATATACACACACACATATAGATGTAGATCTATATATTTATGGCTCTCTCTCTATATATATCTATTTGTCATATGTCAACCCCATTTATCTATTGTATTTATATCCCTATCTCCTTGACAATATATTTAATAAATAATCTTCCAAGCCTTGCTTAATGTTGTGGGATTTTGCTTAAAGGGTAATTTCTTGAAAGTTATTGCTTCCCAAAGGCAAGATAAGATCGAAGTTCATTCCACAGTGAGTTGTCAATACATTAATTTTCTCTCTCAAAGAAAAGTTCAATAATTAGGGAAAATATCTCATTTGATCCAACAGCCAATTCTTCACATATAAAATTATTAACAAGTCACATCCAATGCAAAATTCTTTCCTCATATCACAGTGCTTTCTACAGCTTTCCGATTTTCTGAAGCTGCCTTCCCCACACCATCGTCACAGACAGATGCTCTTTGAAATTCTTCCTTTGAGTCAGGTCTAAAATTTATGTCATCACTCTTTTCGTTCTGTGAGTAGGACCTTGGCAGAAAATGTAGGTTCTCCACAACTAATGCCAAACTTTGCCAGCTGGAGAAGTGGGCTAAGATGATTAGATGGTTTCTAAAGCCCTGTCCAGTTTGAAATCTCTGTTCCTATGATTCTCAGTCTAGTAACAACAAATTTGCCCAATGAGAAAAATAAACATTACTAGTTTATATTTATAGATGATATAACTCCAAAAAAATGTTATGGCATTAAAAATTACATTTAGAGACCATCCATCCCAATTCCCTTCTTTCATATATGAAGCTGAAAGAGGTAGCCAGTGTCTCATGTTGTCCAATTATTAAGGGGAAGATTTGGTGCTAGAACCTGAATCTTCTAAATCCTGTTCCTTTTGTGCAAGATGGGCATCAGACCCTCTTACCTAAATTGACTACTTAGATGCATCTTCAGATACAAACAGGAAGCATATATTTGGCCTTGCAAGGAGAGATCCAAGCACACCAGCTGAGCAGACCCAGAGCTTTTCAGCTCCCATCTCCCAATACTGTGCCTGTCCTAGTGAGCTAGAAGTAGTGAATTTGTTAAACAAACGAGTTCATTGGATGGACTGAAAATGAAGTAACTATTGACCAATGTTCAGCAAGCTTTTTACTTTCTGTGGGTCACATAGCTTTCTGAAGCTTAGACCTAGGGTCTGATCTTTTTTCTTGAGAATAGGGATCACATGACTTCCTGGAATTTAGGCCTAATGTTTAATCCACTCCATCTCATAGACTTTTTGAGAAATCTTCACCTGGTGCCATTCACTTTGCTCTTTTACTTATAACACATTGACTCTCCCATTCTGACTTAGGTAAAGGCTTTAAAATGGACAGAATTCTTTACATGCATTATCACATTCAAGTCTTATAGCAGCCTTAGAATATGAGTACAAAATTCATTATCATCCCCCTTTTTTCTATTCATTCCCTTCAGTCAGGCCCAACTCTTTGTGACACCATTTGGGGTTTTCTTGGCAGGGATACTGGAGAAGTTTGCTATTTTCTTCTCTAGCTCATTTTACAGATGAGGAAATTGAGGTAAACAGGATTAAATGACTTGCCCAGCTACAAAGTATCCATGATCAGATTTAAAGTTAGGAAAACTCATCTTCCTGACTCTAGTCCTGGTGCTCAATCTAGGTACTTCATTACCTAGCTACCCCATTTTACAGATGAGGAAACTGAGATCCCAAATAATTGTATAACTATTAAGTGTCAGAGGCATTGAACTACTTGCATTTTTGTTTTTCTTCCCAGGTTACTTTTACCTTCAGAATCTAATTTTCCTTATGCAACAAGAAAACTGTATGGATCTGCACATATATATTGTATCTAAGATATGCTTTAACATGTTTAACATGTATAAGACTGTCTGCCATCTAGGGGAGGGGGTTGAGGGAGGGAAGGGAAAAGTTGGAACAGAAGTGAATGCAAGGGACAATGTTGTCAAAATTACCCATGCATATGTTCTGTCAATAAAAAGCTTTTATAATCTTAAAAAAAAGTGTCAGAGGCAGAATTCAAACCCAGGTTTTCCTGACACCACATACAATACTGAGTCCTTCTTATAGTACTGCATCCTGTTGGAAACAAAATTCTGAATTCCATGTAAGGGCATAGTAAATGAAGGAGTTCAGGATAAGTGAAGCAGTTTAAACTTTTAATATGACCCTGCAGGAAATGATGTGAAAACTCAAAATGAGTTTCACATACACCTTACAGAAGCTGGAATACAGGAGGGCTTCTTATCCCTTATGCCAGCTGCAAAACCCCTTCTTCATCTCTTCAATAGCTAGGGAGATGAAGTTAACATTCTTTCTCAATCCTCCTCCAACATACAACCCTTAATATGTCCAACTTTGTGCTGCATACATTGCATGCCTTTTAAAATGAACCTTAGCTGCTCCTGGGGAGGATAAATGAACATTTATGAAGCAATTAAGCAGGAATACTCAGCTATGATTTTTGTCCCATTTTCAATTTTTTTTTACTAGTTCTGTCCAGTTTTACCTAGTTTCAACTGGGAACTCCCCTTCTCCCCTCTTTCAGACTACTCCAGTTTTCCTCCACTATGGGAACAAGACTGTTTTATGATTTCTCACAATCCTTTTGCTAAAAGTCTCAGACTGCTTTCTTGAAAAAAAAAATTTAAACTGCTGCCTCCCTCATCATCCCTGCCAGTTCCCCCCTCTCAATATATATCTAGATTTGTGATTTTGTTGGTGTAGGGATTGTGTGTAATATGAGGGAATTCCTTCTATCGGTGAAAAACTGTTTGGAAACTTGAAGTCTTTGAGGTGTTTGGGTAACTGAGAGTTAAAGGAGATTTATCTTGTATCAAAGACTCAGTATATGACAGGTGGGACTTGAACCTAGGTTATCTAGAGCGAAAGTTGAATTTTCTATCCACAATTACAATACTCTTCATAATTAACAGAAAACCATGTCTATGAAAATAGGTGTATTAAATGTATATATATATATATATATATATATATATATATATATATATATATATATATATATAATACACATCAAAACAATGCAATATACTTCCATGCATGTGGACGTGTACATAGAAGTACATTGTATATGTATAAGTATGTGTAGAAATATATGGATATTTTATATTCAATGGAACACACATTCAATCTTTTTGATTACCTCTTAGAAATTTCTCTTAAAATGTAAGTACCCTTGGGAATCATTCTTAATCATTACCACACTCTGCTAAGAATAATTTTGCAGGCAGCTAAGTGGGTAGAGAAGAGCTTAATTCCAGGAAACCTGTCTTCAGATCCAACCTCACTAACTGTTTAATCCTGGTAAAGTGACAACCCACTACCTGCCTCACTTTCCTCTATAAAAATGGGGATAATAAGAACACCTACTTCATAGAATTGTGAAGGTCAAATGAAATAATATTTGTAAATCAATTTGTAAATCTTATGTAAATGTTAGATACTGTTACTATTATGTTACTGCTGTTACTATTACTATTACTCTACTCCTATTACTGTTGTCATTAATCAGTAGATATTTACTAAGTGTTCTCTTTGTTCCAGGTACTGTGTTAAGACAAAATATACAATTCCTGAGGGAGAGGGTTTCAGTCATGGGGACAGCCAGAGAATCATTATTTTTACCTTTACTACCTCAAGGTGGATCAGTTTATCAACTTGCCATCTGGCTTAAATCAGATTGCTGAATGGAAAGAAAATTTCATATAAGGAGGAACCTTGAAAATCATGCAATTGAATACAAGATGATTGGGAGACAGGTCCATTCTAATCCTCTCTTGGCAATGGCTTATGTTTTATAGCCTTCTCATTTACAGCTGAGAAAATCTGGATTGGGAGAGGAGAGCTATAAGAGATCAGAACTTCAAACTGTGTACTATTTTTGTATTTAGGTACGTGGAGGGGAATAAATCTCACCCATGCTGCTATTTTTATCCATTGCAGAACATAGGAGGTTTTAATTAAAGTTGATATATTTTATTTAAATCATATCTAAATTATCTTTATCAGCATCTCAGTGTACAGAGTGACCTATTGGATTGTTTTCCTCTTCAGGGAATCATAATGCTAGAAATTAATCATTTTACTTCCTTTCCTTAAGTGTCAGTGCAATTAACATCAATTTAATACAAATACTTCAAATAGCATATATTCTTAGCCTAAGACATATTTAAACAACCAACTTTGTAGAACATCACAAGGCCTCCTCAGGAAGATTTGTGATTATTCAGAAAAGATTCATCTAACAATCTATATGACAAAAACCAAATGGATGAAAAAATGACAACTGCTCAGATGATAACATGTAGTGGAATATTGAGTTGGCACATCAGTATGCACAGATGGAATTGCCCTATAGATGGTTAATGAAGTAGTATAATAGTGAATGGGCAGAGAAGGAAAAAAGAGGGGAGTAGAATAAATTGATTTTAGGAACTTGCATATTGATTTCCAAGATTCCAGGTTACTCCTTGGAATGAAAACTGTTTTTTGGTAAAAAAAATTTTTTTACACAAATGGTTGTTGACCTTGGAACACTGCACTGCTCAAAAATTCAAGGATGTGGATGGTCCAAGGGCAAAGGAGAAATGCATAATGGTTTCTAGTAGACTATAACTATTTTCAGTGATAATCTGTAAGATAAAAGATAAAAATTGGCTCTCAAATAAGCCAACATTTAAATGGAAAAAAATATCACCTTTTGTGAATCATGGAAACCTTTGGCAATTGGTAATAATATGGGCACAATCTTTCTCATATTAATGGTTTTAAATTCATAAATCAAAATACATAAAGCTACAAATGAATAAAATTATGTTGAAATAGTCATCAAAATGTTACAAAAGAAAAAAAAAATCATGAAGAATCCTGGGTTAAGAGGATTAACTTTAGTCTACTGGGTAGATCCCATGCAGATGATCTATGAATAGTATAAAATGTAAAGCAAGAATGAGATAGTATCTTTACCAGGGTTTGGAAACAGCTCTTTCAGTGAGTTCACAGATGCACGAATTAATTGAATCACCAACTTTACCATTTCCTATTTCAGCCTTTTTCGACAGACGCTACCAAAATGTCCTAAAATAACAAATTGATTTTGCTAGAATTATGCCATAATTTATTTATAGATCTAAAAAGGGATTGGGGATATATTAAAAGATCTGAATTTTATAGGTCTTCTTGAAATTACTTCTCTTCTTTACATGGCCTCAAGACTCTTCCATCAGCAGGTTGCTATTATAAAAATCTACAAGCAGGTCAGGGTAGAAATCTTGCTCTGATTTTATGCTTGCAATTATGGAAAAAAAATAACTTTTTTGGCCTCTGTTTCCTTATCTGTAACTAAGAGAGCTGAGTTAGCTGTGTCAGTAGTTCCTTTTATTTATGATTCCATAAGGTATTAACTTATCTTATCTTCTAAGGGACTTTGTGTATCATCTATATTTTCTTGGTCAGATGAAGAAAGTGGAGACAGTGAAAACTTGAATAAAAAGGGGCTGTTATGGACGTGTTTATTGAAGTAGTAAATTGATGTGGGGCTTAGGAGGAGATGCAAGTGGGAGGGTGGAGTATAAGGTGCATGAAGATTGTTGTCAGGAGGGGATGTGCGAAAACTGGGACACTTATACATTTTTGGTGGAATTATAAACTGAATCAACCTTTCTGGAGAGAAATTTGAAACAATGTCCAAAGGGTTATTAAACTTTGATCCAGCAGTGTTTACTGGACCTGTATCCCAAAAAGATCATAAAAAGAGGAAAATGATCCACATATGCAAAAAAAAAATGTTTGCAGCAGCCCTTTTTGTAGTGGCAAGGAAGGAGAAACTGAGTAGATGCCTATCAGTTGGGGAATGGTACATGAATGTAATGGGATATTAGTGCTGTATATGATCAGCAGGTTGGAGAAACTCACATGAACTGATGCTAAGGGGAGCAAGCAGAATCAAGAGAACATTGTACACAGTGACAACAAAATTAAATGATGATCAACTCTGATGAACAAATAGATTTGTGATGGAGAGAATTATCTGTATCCATAAAGAGGATTATGGGGACTGAATGTGGATCACAATATAATATTTTTACCTTTTTTTTGTTGTTACTCTTGTTTGCTTGCTAGTTATTTTTCTCTCATTTTTGTCCTTTTTAATCTTGTGTGTGTGTGTGTGTGTGTGTGTGTGTGTGCATGCAGCATGATAAATGTGGAAATATGTATAGAAGAATTGCACGTGCTTAACCTATATTGGATTACTTGCTATCTAGCGAAGAGGGAAATTGGGGAGAGAGAAAGAAAACTATGGAACACAAAGTTTTACAAGGACTGTTGAAAACTATCTTCACATATATTTTGAAAAATAAAAAAAATCTTATTAAAATGATAGCTGGGATTTTATCTTAGATCTTCCTGAAAAAAAAAATTGTTGTCAGAAATTACTATTCTTGCTGCCCTGCCCTACCCTGCATAATACCTACTACATGGATTATCTTTGGCTTCATTTTTAATTCTCCCTGATACCACAGTGTGTAGGCTCAGGAAATTCAAGCAGACTTTTAAGATTAGTTTTCATGCAACTCAAGTAGGAGGCTAAATGTCATCTTTCCTCTCCTCCAAAAATTGATAGGCACATGTATACACACACTCACACATGCAAGCACTCATACACACATACACACACAAACATACTGTGTTGCAAAGAAAAAAAATGTACTTTAGAGTGATGATGTTGGAATGATGTCTTTAATTTAACAAGCATTTATTAGATATCTGCTAGGTCCAAAGCACTAAAAAGTGCAAAAGATGCAAAGGAGGGGGAAAATTAGTCCCTTCCTCCAGAAGCTTCCAATCTAATTTAGGGGAGAGGTGTCCGTACAATACATACTAAATAAATACAAAATATATACAAAAATCTACACAAAGTTATTTTAGTTGAATATGGAGAAAGAAAATACTAACAAAGGGCTTGGACAAGTCTAGAGCAGACAGAAGTACTTGGTCTAAGTTGAAAGGAAGGAAGGAATTCCAAGAGATGGAGGTAGGGGTAGCTAGATAAAACAGCAGATAGAGTACCAGCCCTACAGTCAGGTAAAACTGAATTCAAATTCACCCTTAGACACTTACTAACTGTGTAACCTTGAGCAAATCACTGAATCCCACTGCCTCCCCAAACAAGCAAAACCTGAGAGATGCAGGTGAGCATGGAGATGATTGTCCTTCAAGGAAGACAACCTGACAGAGACATAGACATAAGAGACAGAAAATCATCTAAGAAGAATCTCTGGTTTCTCTAGCTCAAGGCATGAAGCCAGTCTATTTTTCCCATTGGGCAACTAGGTAGCACTTTAGGCCTAGAGTCAAAAGGGTTCATTTCTCTAAGTTCAAAGCTGTCCTCAGACACTGATTTATGTGGCCCTAGATGAGAACTGTAGCTTCTGCATACCTCAGTTCCTTGTTTCTAAAATGAACTGGAGAAGGAAATGCCAATCACTCCAGTATCTTTGCCAAGAAAATCTCAAATAGGGTCATGAAAAATCAAACAGAACTGCAAAAATGATTGATCACCATTAGTACCCTTAGCAGTACCAAATCTAAAACTATCTTATAAAGCAACAGTTATCAAAACCATTTGGTGCTGGCTAAGAAATAGAGTGGAGGATCAGTGGAATAGGTTAAACACACATGACACAATCATGAAGGCCTATAGTAAGCTGTATTTGATAAACCCCCAAACTCCAGCTTCTGGAATAAGAACTCATTATTTGACAAAAATTGCTGGGAAAACTGGAAAATAATGTCAGAAAACTGGCACAGATCTACGTCTCATACCCCATAACAAAATAAGGTCCAAATGGGTACGTGATTTGGGTATATCATAAGCAAATTGGAGAGTAAGGGAGAATTTACCTATTAGATCTTTGGAGAAGGGAAGAATTTATTACCAGAGAAGGACTAGAGAACATTAGGAAAGGCAAAATAGACAATTTTGATTACATTAAACAAAACCAACAGCAACAAGAATAAAAGGGAAATACATGAGTGGATGCCCATCAGCTGGGGAATGACTGAATAAGTTATGATATACGAATGTTATGGAATATTATTGTTTTATAAAAAAAAATTATCAGCAGGATAATTTCAGAGAAATCCTGGAAATACTTACATGAACTGATGCTAAGTGAAATGAACAGAACCAGGAGATCATTGTATACAGCAACAGCAAGATTATGTGATAATCAGTTCTGATGGATGTGACTCTTTCCAACAGTGAAATGATTCAGGCCAGTTCCAATATTCTTGTAATGGAGAGAGTCATCTACACCCAGAGAGAGGACTGTGGGAACTGAGTGTGGATCACAACATAGCATTTTTTATCTTTTTTGTTGTTTGCGGGTTTTTTTCTCATATTTTCCTTTTTGATCTGATTTTTCTTGTGCAGCATGATAAATGTGGAAATATGTTTAGAAATATTGCACATGTTTAACATATATTGGATTACTTGCTATTTAGTGGAGGGATTGGGGGGAATTTTTGGAACACAAAGTTTTGCAAGGGTAAATATTTAAAACTATCTTTGCATATCTTTTGAAAATAAAAAAAAAAGTTATTTTTTTAAAGGAAGTACAAAGCTGGGGAAAAAATGTGCAGCTAGTGCTTCTCATAAAGATCTCATTTCAAAAATATGTAAATAACTGTGTCAAATGTATAAGAATACAAGTCATTCTCTAATTGATAAACAGTCAAAAGATATGAACAATTTTAGATGACAAAATTAAAGACATCTATAGTTACATGGAAATGTGCTCTAAATGACTATTAATTAGAAAAACCCAATTTAAAATAACTCTAAGGTACTACCTCACACCTCTCAGACTGGCTAAGATGAGAGGAAAAGATAATGAGAAATGTTGGAGGCGATGTGGGAAAACTGACACTAATGCATTGTTGGTGGTGTTGTGAAATGATCCAATCATTCTAGAGAGCAAATTTGAACTATGCCCAAAGGGCTATAAAGCTGTACATACCCTTTGGCCCAGCAGTGGCATTTCTGGGTCTGTATTTCAAGAAAATCATAAAGAGGGGAAAGGACTAATATACAAAAATGTTTGTAGCAGCTCTTTTTGTGGTAACAAAGAACTGGAAAATGAGTAAATGCCAGTCAAGTGGGGAATGGCTGAATACGTTGTGGTATATGAAGAAAATGGAATATATTATTGCTTTATAAAAGTATTAAACAAGCTGATTTTAGTACAGCCTGGAAAGATTCACATGAACTGATGCTGAGCAAGACAAGCAAAGCCACGAATACATTGTACACAATAACAGCAAGAATTGCGATGATCAACTATGAAAGACTTGGTTCTTCTCAGTGGTTCAGTGATCCAAGGCAATCCCAATAGACTTTGGATAAAAAATGCCATCTGCATCCAAAAAAGAACTATGGAGATTGAATGTAAATCAACACATGCTATATTCACTTCTTTTTTTCTGTTTTTTTTTTCCTCTCCTGTTTTTTTTTTTTTTACTTTCCTTTTTGTTCTGCTTTTTCTCTCCCGATATGATGAATAAAGCAATGTGTATTAAAAATAAATGTAAATGACCCAGCAACAAATATTTCCTCTAAGATTTTTTTATGTTTTATTTCAATGAACAAATGTTTATATCCTCTTTTTCTTTATTCACCATTGGATAACAGAAGAAAAGAAAGAGGAAAAAGAAGGCTTTCTAAACAAAGAGGCATCTGGAGTTGATTTGACTGCACTTCTATTGTCATGCCCCAGACTGAAAAGACATGGGACTGGGATCCAAATATTTGACTTTAACTTCCAGCTGTAATATTGAATAGTACTGAACCATCGACCAAATGTCTTTATCTCTCTGAACTTCAGTTCTCACATGGAAAAAAAATGAAGCAATTAATGTACTCATGATATATAACTTCCCCCAGTGTTTTAGAACTAAGGTCCTCCAAAATCATTTGAGGAAGGTCAAAATACTGTAATGGGGGAAAATTTTAGAAATGATTACCATTTTGATGTAATGGTTCCAGCCATTAAAGGCCTTATTAAAACAGCAACAACAACCAACTTCAGGATTTTGCCTATTGTTAGGTCCCAGACATTTCATCATAATTCTCCTCAGTTCCCTTTACTCATTTTTAATAGGCACTTCCTGCAGAGACAGGTAAACCAATTATTTCATTTTACTTTAAGAACATAGAAAACTGTTTTTCCTATCTTTTCAAGAAATATCTTGCCTCCAGCTAAATTCAACAGTGACTAGCTAAAATTATACAGTTTCATTTGTGAGTTTTTGCATGTGTGTGTGTGTGTGTGTGTGTGTGTGTGTGTGTGTGTACTACACAGCTTTACTCTCTAGACAACCAAATATAAAGATACCTGGGAAGGGTAACTCCCCAAACTCTTATAGTTAATTACTCAAGTGTATTTGTGATCTTGAGCTATGGGGGTGAGCAAATTAATTGGAACAAAGTAAAATAAATAAATTTTTGACATGCAATATATCTTGCAATTTTTACATCTTAAAAAATCTTTTAATATATAATGCATTCTCCTGTAGCAATCATTTTTGACATGTGTTCTTTATTTCTTTATTCTGAAAACAAACACATTACACTGGATATTAAGTACATCTTTGACAAATTCCCCCCTTTGCAAACCTAGCGTTAATTAGAACCCATAAGTTTATTTTATTGTATTTCAACTAATAAGCATTTATTTTCTCCTCTTCTCACACCCTCCATCATTGGACAAATAAAAAAGAAAACTGTCGTAACAAATATACATAATCAACTAAAATATAATTCCTCATTTTTCAGATTATAGTGTGCTGATCACATCTACCTTGGAAAAATGGTAGAACTTCTCAGAAGAGATGTAGCATTACCCAGAGAAATTTGATTTGACCATTTTCACAAGAAAGACCAAGTGGATAAAGAATGTTTATTGTCCAAGTTACAACATACATTTGGAAGGATAACCTATAGAGCTTTCCATCAGTATATATTTCTGGGAGAGAAAGTTTAGAAGGACTATAAGTTCAGAGTTGAACTGGAGGAAGAGATCTAGCTGGATTAACTTTTGGAAATTACAAAACTCTTTTACATTCATTCACTAACTTCCCACCAATGAAAAGGCTCATTTTTTAAAAAACCAACATTTTATTGATGTTTCTTGACAGCAATACATGCAAAATAATAGTCTCCAAAGAATTACATCTCAGATGGCAGAGGAGCCACATTGTGATTGTAATCAGGCTACAATAGGTAACCATTGAAGAATAGGAGTAAAACATGTCCTTAAACAATCACTGGGATCAGAAAAGGGATAATCTGATCTGGAAAGATTAAGGGATGATTGCCAAAGAGCAACACCAATACCCTCCTAATGCCAAGGTAATGTGAGAAAGGCCTCTGGCATATTGGATAGCCCACCCATGGCATGTTTAATGAGAGAACCTTGCTAAAATCTGCATGGGATGATCCTCTCGAATCAATGACAACAGAGATCCACTTGAGCTTTGGCAGTTTAATGTGAATTCACTCATAGGATTAATTGTACCTGGACTAAGGAGAGCCCAGAAGCAATTCGACAAGATTGTTAGAGAGCTGGCCATATCAGCAGAAACAACTAGATTCAGTCCTGTTTGACACATATTGACTGTAGGACCTGGGTAAATCAATTATTCTCTCAGTGCTCCAGGCAACTTTCTAAGATCAGAGGTTACAGAGAAAATGGCAGTGGTAGAGGAAGTTTCCTCATTACTATCCCCTATTCTCATGAAATTGTAGCTCTAATTTTTATTCTAATCAGGAGACCAGGCAAGTCTGTAAACTGTCTCTGCACCTTGTTTGTTCCCCTCCACCTCCAGAATTGACAGCAAAAGCCAAAATGGAAAAGAAGAAAGAAAAAAAAATAAACTGTGACCATTTCAAGAATCCCAAGTCCTTTTAGATGAGATTCAAAGGGATAGGGGGAAATGGACTCTGATAACCAATGAAGGAGGAAGGCGCAGATAAATTTCAACAAAATATAATTAAGGACTGAAAAGCAGTATAAGTTTGATGTCTTTCACAAAGTAGGCCAGTTAAATTCCCATGATGCTAGGCAGAAATTTCAGGGAATGGAGGCCATGGCCATTTCTTCCTTCAAATAGGAGGTGTTAAAAATAGAAGTCATCTGCCCTGCTCCCAAACTCTAAGAAATTACTTGGAAATTTACTTGGGATTTTCACATTTAGTTATTTAAATATAAAATTTTGCAAGCCACAAAACAATATGTAAATATTGGCAATGATTACTATAGCTGCAGCAACCACAATAGTAATAATCATAGTAGTAACTATTGTTAATTAGGATGAGGCAATCCTTACCTAAAAGTATCCTTTTTTTCCCATTTCCTCAGTTTTTTCCCATTTTCCTCATGCCATGAGGGAAAAAGAGTGGAAATATTTAATTTAAACTTCAAATGTTTTGAAAATAATTCAGCAAATTCGAATTTTACAGGTTACTTTCTCTTCAATTGATTTGTTATTGGTTCAGTGTGCAACCTTGAAAATGTTTCTCTTCTTTGCATTTTGTCTTTGAAATTCATCTGGAATGCATTTGCTCTTCCTCCTCTATGTTACTAGGAGATGGAAGGCTCATGAACCCAGTCCTCAGTCACTTATTTTCTTTCACCTGGAGGTTTTCAGCCCACACAGAGAAAAGTGTATTGATACAGAGAAGGAAAATGAAAATATAGCATGAAAACACTCATTTTCCCCTCCTTTTGCTCTCTTTTCATCTAAAAGAACTCAAGGATCTAGAAATGGTCCCAATTTGATTTTTATTTTTCCTCTTCCTTCTCCTCCATTTTGGCTTTTGCTCTCAATTCTTGGGGAGGGGAGTAAGTAAGCTGCTGAGAGTGGAAAAATCCACAAAAGCTCAATAAATAGATTTCTTGGGAGCAGAGGGAGAAAATAACCAATTAATAGTCCCATTCTCATATTGGCCTGACAACTTTGATCAGGAGAGAAATGTGATGGAATAATTGACAGCTACTTGAAGATGCTAAATTTCCACTAATGACCTCAGGTTTAACAGATGTCTATCAATCCCAAGAAAGGCAATCCTTATATTGATCATTCCATCATTAAGTAGAGTTGATGAATACAATGGTGAAAGGATGTCCCATGAAGAAGAGATAAAATCCATAATGTAGTGCTGAGCATCCATATAAATATCCCCTGGGAAAGAATGGCACAATTCTTTATTTTACTTCCATTCCATTCCATTTGAAATTTGGTTTAATGGCTTTTATTCTGTGATTAATGAATGTATTTTTTAATGAGTAATACTATGTCCAAACTTCTTATTTTATCCTTGTCCACACTACTTTATTTTAATGACCTTTTGTAGCCTGGGTAAAACTAAGTTTGTTAACATTGACATATCATTCATTTGGCCCATAATCTCATACCATGTTGACATTTCCCAACTCACTTTGCTTTGGGGATACTAACCATCTTAAATGTTAGTCTATTTCCATAAACAGCATTAAGCAGTACATCAATCTTGGCTATACAATATGCTCAGCATTAGGATTCAGAATGTGCCATGATTTCCTGAACTAATTGTTTCAGATAAGGTGCAAATGCACATGTAGTTTTAAAGAAATTGACCTGCTTGTTTTATCTGTTCATTCCTATAAGGAACATAGGGTTTTGCCCTCAAATTAACAAGAGCGATAATGATCTATAGCCAGAGTTCTTTTAAAAAATAATAGCTTTTTATTTTCAAAATATATGCAAAGATAGTTTTCAGCATTCACCCTTGTTCCAAATTTTTCTCCTTCCCTTTCCCCCACTCCTCTCCTAAAGTAAGTAATCCAGTATTTGTTAAACATGTATAATTTCTTAATACATATTTCCACAATTATCATGCAGCACAAGAAAAATCATATCAAAAAGGGAAAAAATGAAAACAAAAACAAAAACCAAGCAAACAACAAAAAGGTGAAAATACCATGTTATAATCCACATTCAATTCTGACATTCCTCTTTCTAGATGCAGATGACTCTTATCACAAGGCTATTGGAATCACACAGCAAGAGTTTTTAATGGAAAATCCTAAAGATCCTATACATAGATTTCAGGGTATCTATTAGCACGGTTAGGAAAAAGAAAATTATAACTTTATGTTCACCATGCTTAAATTGAAATTTAGGATTTCATTTTAATATTTAAAACATTTATCTGAGAAAGGATCCATAGCCTTCTAGAACACAAAACAGCCCTCTAAAACCAGTTCTTAGAGGCTCAGCAATTTCAGCATCATCTATGAAATGCATAGGGTTAAGAAGTTCTAAAAAAAAAGTAATGTTATTATAGAATTGTTATTATTTGACAAATTTTCATAAGTTGTTTTTGCCTTTGATCAAAGAATAGGTGATATACATGTTTTTAATTTTTATTCTCTAGTAGGTCAGAATAAGAAGATTCATAACACAGATGGCACCACTGGGCTTTTGTCCAGGATGTAGAGCATTGCTAGCATTTGTGGTCCTTAAGCACTGGAGAAAGTTTTAGGGCCTCCCTAGATGTGCTTTAACTTTACACCAGGTAAACTCTTCTAGTATCTCAATCTTCCAACTCTATTGGTTTTAACCATTTTTATTTTTGTCACTTATAGAATTGAGCACCAGAAGTAATTCTTTTCTCATGGTATCATGGAGTTGGTTGTTATTTAGTATCAGAGGCCAGCTTCAAATTGCAGCCTTGCTACCCATTAACTGTATAAACTGGGATAAGTCACTTTATCTCTGGATCTCACTTTTCTCTGCACTAAGGGAGAAGCTAGGTGCCTTCTAAGGTCTCTTTCATCTTTTAATCTATGATCCTGTGGTTATACATGAAATATGTATATATACATATATATATATAGGTTTCCAATTTAATAATTCTGGCTCTAAATTTAGTTCCCTTACTCTAGTCAAGATGAATTATTTTTTCCTTTCCTCACTCCTCTTTTAATTACTGTTAATTATATAATTTTGTGTAGATGACAACAGCTTTCTTTTCCCACCATTCTAGCCAATACATGGCATTTCATTCTACCACATGATGGAATGAGAATTAATCAAGTGGATTATCTTTTACATTTTTGCATGACTATAACTTTTTTCCATGAGTTTTCAATTGCCAAGGTATGAAATCTATTTAACTTCTGAAAAGTGGAATTTTCTGGGAGTTCTCATTTCTATCTGCCTCAATCACATTTCTCATTAATATTCTCTGCCAACTGCTTTGTAATGACAAGAGAAATTACAATCAAGCAAAAGTGGTTTTGCCCTTGCAAAACCCCTTGAGCTCTGGAGAGTAATCTTGCTTTCTTATACAAAAAGACAAACTCGGGCCAAAGCATCACAGTAAATGTTCTTGTAAATAATTAAAGGAAAAGCTACTTACTGTAGCTATTGGCTTGGGGGATGGTTAGGAAGATAAGTAACAGTAGAAAATCTACCAATATTTTGGGGGGAAATCGAGAATGATTTTTTAAAAAAGAATTGCATTGTTTTCCATGCATCAAAATGTTTAGTTTCAGTTCTGGAAATGATCATTTCTTTTATAAAAATGAATCTTGTAAAACCTACTTGCAGCAATATTGGAACTCATGGTACTAGACATGTGCTGTCAAGGCCAAAATTAAGAAAATCAACAAATATTGACTCCTACTTCATTCCAAACACTGTGCTGGCCTTTGAACAGTGATGGTGGTGGTGTGGATGGTGGACTCATTTAAAGAAGTTCAGAGGACCATACCTTCCTTCAAAAAGCTTAACATTTGGCTTAAAAACATGACAAAAGTTAAAAAAAAAAGATATTTGACTTAAAAGGCAACTTAAGACCATATGGGAATTATAAGAGTATAGACCTCATGTGTCCCACTGTTAATCCTCAATAGCTTTAAAGTAGATAAAGTATTTTCTCATTTATGATCTTTTTGTTTGGGGACAGTGTTCTAGGTGCTTGAGGGTGAAATAGCAAGATGTCCCACCCTCAAGCACCTAGAACACTATCTTGTTATGGCAGAGGGGTTTGCATACTTCAATGAAATTATCAGCAATTCCATGCAAGCTTTCTCCAGACAGACAGGTCGTAGTGGAGAGTTCTGACAAAAATGATCCTCTGGGACAGGAAATGGCAAATTGCCCCAGTGTCTTTGCCAAGAAAACCCCATGCACAGAAATAAAGTTATAAAAGAAATGATATCAAAAGATGAGCCCCTCATGTCATAAGGTGTCCAGTAATATGAATTTGGATAGACTAGACATGACTGATTCACTAAATAATATGTACAAAGAGACTGTGATATGTGCTTTTAATTTTTTGACCCACTTAGTATAGGACTTTGCAAACTGCAGATGCTTCATAAATGTTTGGTAGCAGCTGAAGCATCCTCTTTCAAATGTGGGACTCCAAGAAAATCTACTCTTCAACTAAGGTTATAGAGTTTTTTTCCTCTTAAAAGATATTGCTTATGAGCCTCATCAATGCAGTTATTTTTACTAGTCGGCCAGAAGACAGATCAAAGAAAAGTCTTAAATATTCCAATTGACTTGTCAGTTTGTTGATTTAGTAACTCTAGACCACAATTTATAATATCTTCCCCAAGATGACTCCTATTCCTATCTTCTCAAAAATTTAACAATTGGGCTCTACTCAAATTTATTTAAGATTTTCTTTGCTTTCCACTACTATTGAAATGGCACTAGAAGAGCTCTCTGGCTGTCAAACCATCACTCTATGCTCTTTCCAGGTAACCAACTCATCCTTTTACTGTCATACAATTCATTGATGATGCTATTTACTCCTGTTCTCCTGTGGAGTTTCTTATTTGTGCAAATCACCAATCATGTACCTCTCTGTTATGTCAGACATGTTATGTCATGTGAAAAATGGATATATGTATAGAAAATATATATATATATATATATATATCCTCAGTCTCCTTTATTGAATCTTTATTCAGATAGTGCTTAGTAACTGTGAGTGTTTCTCTGTCTTGGATTCTCTCCTCTCCTCTTTTAATGTTATTTTCCTGGGTGAGATCATTGACTCTCATGAATTCAATCATTATTCCTATGTAGTTGAGTCTCAGATCTATGTATCCATCATTTGCTTTTTTGTCAATCTTTAGTCTTGCATCTCTAGCTGTCCTGGAATCTCAAAGTAGATATTCCATATGTTAAACTAAATATGGCCCAAAATGGAATTAATCATTCCCTCCTCAAATCTTTTCTTCTTCATAAATCCCCTTTTACTGCCAAGGATACAACTATTCTTAAGTCACTCAGGCTCACAATTGAAGTGTCATCATTTAATCTTCACTTCCTATACCCAATATCCTTCACCAATATCCCAACACCCTTGTTTATATTTAATAATATGTTAAGTATTACCATTTCTACATTTGGGTCATCCCTAGTATGTATACTCTTCTCTCTTCTGACACTATCATTATCCTGGTACAGGCTCTCATCACATCAATCCTAGATTTTGCAGTAAAGTATTGGTTGGACATCCTATCTCGTCTTTCCCCACCCCAGTTCATCCTCCACTAAGCTGTCAAATTAATCTTCCCAAATTACAGATTTGACCATGTCTCCCTCCTATTCAACAAAACTAGAATTTTTTTTTAAATTGCCCCGCAAGATCATATATAAAATCTTCAGCATGGCTTTCAAAGCCATTCATAACTTGGCTCTTTTCCTTCTTCTTACTTTTTATTTTCCTGTATGTACCCTATGAAACTAGTATTACTGCTCATCACACAGGATCCTTCCTCTTCCAACTCTGTATATTTTCACTACCTGTCCTTTTTGTCCAAAATCTTCCCTTTTCTCATTTCTGCTTCCTCAAATCCCTGCTTTCCTGCAGATCATAGCTAAAATTTAACCTTCCATAAGAGTTCTTTTTTTTTTTTTTGGTCCTTCTTAATGTTCCTGTATTCCCTCTAAGATTACACCTTATTTATCCTGAATATATCTCATTTGTATCTAAATGTTTTGTTGTTGTCTTCTCCAGTAGAATGTTCACTTTTTGATGACAGGAATTGTTTTTGCCTTTCTTGATTTCCCTAATTTTGACACATAATAAATACTTAATAAAATTCCTGTTGATTGGTTTTTTCTCTGCTCTCCAATGTAGTAGGACATATTTACAATTCCCAGTCTGTCTCTTCTAGGCTTCTCTGCCTCTGCCTACTGTGATATTCTACTATACTTATCATGGTCACCAATGGAAACTACTCTCTGCTGCCAATTTATAGGTTCAATATTTTCAAGGAGACCTCCTACTCATCTCAGCTCTAATTTTCTTATGATGAAATGATTAAAAAGCCTTTCACTGATAAGGCTCTTAAGTTATTACATCTCAACTATCAATTTAGGAAGAAAGCTCACTTTGATAAATACATTTTTCTTCTAATCACCAGTTTTATGTTGATTCTAATTATTTTGTTCCAGACAGCTATTTGAAAATTAACACATGGCAAAATTCTTGACCCATAGTAGACATTTAATAAATATTTGTTGATGTTCTTCCTAGTTTGCCAGGGAAAATGATCTGATTTACAGTAGAAGGCAAACAATAGGATGTATATCTTTAATTAGCAAAAATCCCTAACTTTTATACTATATTTTGGTCAGAAAAAATGTCACTCCTCCTATAGAACAAATAAATCAATACATTAGTCATGGGTAATCAAGTTATAATCTGCAAAACTGGAAATTTGAATGGGCAATTGCATCATACCAAACATGGTCAAGTTTGCTGGAGAGAGTTCACCAAATTGTGTGGATTTCTCTCAAAGAAAGATGAAGGAAATAAATAAATGATATTAATAAAATGACTCTGTCCCATCAGCTTATTACACACTTTGCCAGCATATCAGCTAATGAGTGAATTTCTGTTTCTTTAATTAAGCCTTCTTACTTTTGTTCCTTACAACAAGACTTTGGACAGAATAATAATAGCTGATGTCTACATTCTGCTTTAATGTTTGGAACATTTAACAATACTTTTTAACCCACTCTATTCAACCACATGGGTTGGCATTTACCAGTAATATCATAATCCCGTTTTACATGTGAGAAAAGTAAGTCTAAGAGAAGTTGCCATGATTATCCAATTGGTCTTTAAGTGCTAGAGAAAGGAATTGAATTCAGATTTACTTTTTGAGTAAGTTCTTTTTTTCTGATTTAAATGGTCAGATCTGGACCATGAAAACTGAGACATAAAGTGTCATGGGAATAGAAATGAAAAATGAGTGAGGCATCCTGAACTTCAACTGTCTTTGTACAACTTACCAGTTAAGAAACTTTGGACATATTGTTTAATCTCTCTGACTTCTATTTTTTCTCCTCAGTGAAAGAGGGGAGTGGGACTAAAAGACCTCTCAATTTTCCTCAAGCTCTGAGATTTAATGATTGACTTTAACCCTTTGATATTTAAGGTATCAAATTCACAATGAAGGCCAAAATTCTGACTAAAAAGTATCTTATAAAGAAAGATATTATTTGATCTCCTTCACTCCAGTCCATCCACAATGGTTGCCAAAGAGATTTTTGGTAAAAGTCAGACACTCTCTTATTGAATTGCCTCTTGTGGTTTCCTGTTACCTACCTTTAAAATCAAATATAAACGTTTCTGTTTGGCATTTAAAGTTCTTCATATTAGATAAAGCAGGCGACCATTGTACACAGCAACAACAAGATTATATGATGATCAATTCTGATTGACATGGCTCTTTCCAACAATGAGATGATTCAAATCGGTTCCAACAATCTTGTGATGAAGAGAGGTATCTACATCCAGAGAGAGGACTATGGGAACTGAGTGTGGACTACAACATAGTATTTTCATTCTTTCTGTTGTTTGCTTGCATTTTGTTTTCTTTCTCAGTTTATTTTTTCATTCTTGGTCTTATTTTTATTGTGCTGTAAGTTAACTGTATAATTATGTATACATATATTGGATTTAACATATATTTTAACATATTTAACATGTATTGGATTATCTGCCATCTAGGGGAGAGAGTGAGGGGAAGGAGGGGGAAATTTGGAACACAATGTTTTGCAAGGGTCAGTGCTAAAAAATTACCCATGCATATGTTTTGTAAATAAAAAGCTTTAATAAAATACATAATAAAAAATTCTTCATAATGTCATTCTTTTCCATTTTTTTGATTTACTGCACATCATTTTTTCTCCATGCATTCTAGAGCATAACCATACCAGCCTAGTTATTGTTCCTCATACAGACCTTCCTCTGTGGGCTTGTATTTGGTGGCTCCTGGATCAGGAATCTATTTCATTCTCACTCTTACCTCTTAGAATCTCTGTTTTCTTCAAAACTCACCTCAAGAGCCACTTTCTATGAGAAGTCACCGAGGTTTTGATGTTCTCCCTCCCCTTACCAAATGATAGCCATTTTCGCATGATTCTTCATATACTTATGCTTTCTCCTCCATTAAAATAACCTCTTTGAGATTAGGGGTTCCTTAACATGTATCTTTGAATTTCCAGTCCTTTACTCAGTAGCTGGCACATAGTAGTAATGAATATTTTAATGTTTAATGTTTTAAGATTTTAAGATGCATTAATATTGCACAATTATAACCTTTATCAAGTTACTTATAATCTCATGGAAAAAGAGAATTTGGAACTCAATTTTTTTAAAAAAGTACAGTTTAATCTGCATTATTGATATTTTCTCCATCACTATCTTTTAAAATTAAGTATTTTCTTTTTAAAAATAAATGTTAAAATTGTTTTTATAGGTAATTTATAGGAAAATAAAATATTATTCAAAAACATATTTGGGAAACATTCAACAAAATAAATAAAAATAAAATAGAACTTGAAAGAAAAACCTGCAAATTTGACTTCTTTTGATTCTTCAGTGCATAGCACATCAAGAATATAGGAAACATTCATTAGATGCAAACATATTTTGTGTCATTTTTAATTGATTTCTGTTTCTCCAACAGTTTTAGATTAAGGTTAAAATTAAACTATCCAAGAATTTCCATGACCATTCACTCATTTATTTGAGCGGCATCTATTAAATAGTTGATGCTAGATATACTAAGAAAGCAAAAGTATTTCTATTCAAAGACCTTAAATGGTGTTGGAAGAAAATATAAATTATATGCACAGTACATATAAAATAAAATTATATTAAGGCACAAACAACTGAACAGTTGGGAACACATTGTGTAACTTTGCTTTACCTCTGGTGACCTTTTCTTCTCTTTTTGTGAAAGGATGATGGTAATTCTTTCCTCCAAAAGAATGATGAATCTTATTCTAAGAAGAATCTGAGGAAAATACAGAATCATATGAAGGTAAAGAGAAGTACTTTATTTGTAAATATTTGTAATGGACTTTCTCACATAACGAATGTAAAATGGTTTATTTGACTACCATACATGGAAAATCATAGTCCTTTAAGAAATGAAGTTGTTAAGAATTATCCAGAGGGTAATGGAGAGGTGCATTGTGGGCAGGGCACAACAGGTTACAATAAACTTAGATGTACACAGAGCCTGAACATCAAGCCTATGTATAGGCTTTTTTGTATACACATATGGTAATAGAGATTCAAAATAAGGGATTATACTGAAGAAATATTGTTAAAGGATATAATCAGTGAAATGCATATCATATTGTAAAAATCAGAAATAATTGTTGGCCAACCTGAAAACTCTATTGAAATAGATTTCAGTGCTAGAGAAAGGAATTGAATTCAGATTTACTTTTGGATTGAGCTTTTTTTTTTCTAATTTAAATGGTCAGATCTGGACCATGAAAACCAAGACACGACAAAGTATCATGGGAATAGAACTAAAATAGGAGTGAGGCATCCTGAACTTCATCTGTCTTTGTGCCATTTACCAGTGGTACAAACAACATTATCTTATTTGACCATCACAACAATCCTGTGATTCAGGTACTACTATTATTAATCCTATATTACAGTAAAATAAACTGAGGCAGTCACAGATTAAATCATCTCCCCTGATAGTTATGTAGATTTAGCCAGGTCATCAATTCTTTATCTGGACATGGATAACATTTTTCTTCATGAATCATTTTGGATTATTGCATTTCTGAGAAAAGCTGAGTCATTCATAGTTGATCATCACACAATGTTGCTGATTCTGTATACATTGTTTTCTTGGTTCTGCTCACTTTGCTTTGTATCTGTTTAGATAAGTCTTCCCATGTTTTTATTTTTTTTCCCTGAAATCTTTGTGTTAATCATTTCTTGTTGCATTCTGTTACATTTATATACCACAGCTTGTTGAACCATTCCCCAGTTGATGGGCATTTCCTTAGTTTCCAATATTTTGCCACTGTGAAAAGGGCTTCTATAACTATTTTTGCCCATATAGGTCTTTTTCTCTTTTCTATGATTTCATCGGGCTACAAATCTAAGGGTACGTAGAGCTCAACTTCCCTTTGGGCATAGTTCAAATTGTTGTCTAGAATGATTGGATCAATTCACAACTCTACCAACAGAGCACTAGTGTCTCAATTTTCCCACATCTTTCCCAATATTTATCATTTTCCCTTTTTTCTCACATTAGCCAATTTGACAGCATGGAAGTAGTATTTCAGAATTGCTTTAATTTATTTATATTTATATTTTAATTTTCATTTCTGTACTCAAAATTGATTTAGAGCACTTCTTCATATGTTTATATATAATTTTGATTCCTTCATCTGAATACTGCTTATTCATGTCCTTTGACTATTTATCATTTGGGGAGTGGTTTATATTCTTATAAATTTGAACAAATTCTTTATATATTTGGGAAATGAGGCTTTTATCAATGACACTTGATTTAAAGCTTGGGTTCCCAGTTTTCTGCTTAGTTACATTGATTTTGTTTGTACAACCTTTTTAAAAATAATATAATTACAATTATCCATTTTGTATTTCATAATCACTTATTTGGCCATGAATTTTCCATAGATCTGACAGGCAGACTATTCTTTCTTTTCCAGTTTGAGTATGATATTAACTTTTTTGATTAAATTATACTCCCACTTTGATCTTATCTTGATATACAATATGAAATGTTGGTCTATACCTAATTTGTGTCCCATTGTTTTCCAGTTTTTCCAACAATTTTGTCAAATAGCTAATTTTTATCCTAAAAGCTGGGATCTTTGGGTTTATTAATCACTGGGTTACTCTGCTTTTTCACTTCTGTGTTTTGAGAACAAATCTATTCCATGGATCCATTACTTTATTTCTTAGCAGTTACTAGATATTTTTAATAATTACTGCCTTTAAATATAATTTTAGACATGTTTTTGTTAGGGTACCTTCTTTTGTATTTTTTTTCAGTAGTTCCCTTGATATTCTTTTGTTCTTCCAAATTAATTTTATTTTATTTTCTAGCTCAGAGAATCCTTTGGTATTTTGATTTTTATGGCACTGAATAAGTAAATTAGGCATAATTGTCATTTTTTGTTGTATTGGTTCGGCCTACCCATGAGCAAATGATATCTTTGTAGACTGATTCTTTTGTATTTTTGTATTTTAGATCTTACTTTATTTGTGTGAGAAGTGTTTTATAACCGTGTTCATATATTTCCTGGATTTGTGTTGGCAGGTAGACTCCTAAGTATTTTATATGACTTATGATCTTTTAATGTTGCAGCTGCCAAGTTCTATGTGGTACTGACTGTGACTCCCCTTTTCTGTGACTTTGAACAAGTTGGCCTTTACTCCTGGAATGAGCTCCTTCCTCACTTGGACCTTTTGGAATCTTTACCTTTTTTCAAGTGTTCACTTAGGTTAAGATATTGCCACAAAAGGCTTTTTCTGATTTGTTCTGTGTTAAGAACCGTGCCTAAGTACACTATAAGGGGCAGGTCAGTTCTCCATGAGCCTCTACAGCTGTGAACATCTGAAGGAGTTACAAATCAGCCTTTTCTGAACAGGTGTTGCTTGTGGACTGGGAAAATAAATTGGAGTCAGAGGGAAGAGAAGAGAGCTCAGACAATGTGACAGTGGGGAGGTCAGAGAATAGTGACTGTCTTTGTCTCCTTGAATCACCATCATCCTCTCACAAAAAGAAAAGAAAAGATCTACCAGAGGTAAAGCAAAGTTACATAATGTGTTCTCAACAGTTCAGTTGTTTGTGCCTTAATATAATTTTATTTTGTATGCACTATGCATATAATTTATATTTTCTTTCAACACCATTTAGGGTCTTTGAATACAAATACTTTTGTTTTCTTAGTATATCTAGCATCAACTACCTAATAGATGCTGCTCAAATAAATGAGTGAATGGTCATGGAACTTCTTGGATAGTTTAATTTTAACCTTAGTCTAAAACTGTTGGGGAAACAGAGATCAATTAAAAATGACACAAAATATGCTTGCATCTAATGAATGTTTCCTATATTCTTGATGTGCTATGCACTGAAGAATCAAAATCACAACTTGGGTAATTTGTTATTTATATCTAGCATAAATCAGCAAGAGATTTCCTTGAATTCTTCTCCTGTTTTTAATAAGGTTTTTTTTTGTTTGTTTCAAATCTCTATCTCTCAGCTGAAATGAATTCCAGGCACATGCCAGAAATCTGTCATGGATGGACCTTGAATCTCATTTAAATTTAAGTAGCTAGTTCATAGCAGCCCTGCAATTACTCTGGGCTCTCTTTGTGCAGTAGCTGCCAAGCTTGTATGTCAGGGTGAACAGGATCCATTCAAAAACTTGTCAAATAAATCAGATGGACTCTTTTCATATTGTGAGGATGTGCAGATAATTTTAGAAACAACTGAAAAGAGGTTTTGATTTGGGAGGGGAAGGGTGACTAGCACGGGATTGCTACGGGACATCGTTCTCAATGTCTTTGTCTAGACTATCTCTGGGACCAGAAATGCTCTCCTTCTCATATCTGCCTTTTAGAAACCTTTACTGCCTTCAAGGGTCAGCTCAGATGCCCCCTCCCATAGAAAACTTTATAATCTCTATCTTTTTTCAGTGTGCTTTCGATCTTTAAAGAAACATGCATATATAATGAAAACAATAATCGTTGGCATTCCTAAAATGTTTTCCAAACATATAAGATACAGTGTCTCATTTAACACCAAGAGGTCATTACAATTATTTTTCCTAATTTAAAGATGAGGAAACTGACTGTCTGAAGATTAAATGATTAAATATTCAGGAATAGACACTCGCGTCTCCTTATCTATGTTCTCTACTCCAGTATTTATGCCTTCCCTCCTGAAATGATTTTGTATTTATTTTGTATACACTGAAATATGTGCATGTTATTATTCTTCATAAAAGAAAGTTTCATTGAGTAGACTCTTTGGGAGCAGGAACCATTCATCTCATACAGTACTTGGCACATAGTAGGTGTTCTATGAATGTTTATTGGTTGCTTGATCAATCCCAGGTTTTTCTGATTCCAGGTGGAATAGTCTATCCATTTTAGCATATGTTTCCTTCTTTTATCTACTTATATGTTGAATTTCCTCAATAAAAATTAGGCACCTTACAGGCAGGCACTTATGACAGAGCAGTGCCTAGTCAAAAATGGGTGTTTTATTAGTCTTAATCTTTGGATTAAATAACTTTCCTTGTATTTGTTTTGTTTTTGTATCTCCAGTATCTGGCACATTGCTTTGTACATAGTGGGTATTGCTTAAATAATATTCTAAAATACTTTGTAAGCCTTATACTAATTCTTAAATTAGAATTGTGAAATATGTATAGGGAAAGGCCTTTTCTCTAAACCCCTGCTCTCTGCAAAGAGTTCAACAATTGTAGAGAAATGTCAATAATTCTGTCAAATAGTTTACCTGATGTAGAAAAGGGAGTGATGAAATTTCTCTGCTCTGTTGAAATTGAAAAGCTTCTAGCAGTGGTATACTGGCAAATGTTTAATAACAAGCTCTCTGGGGGGAAAAGGAAACATCATACACTTTGAAGTTTAGTCTGCATTATTGAAATTTACTTTCTTAAATATAGAAATCAATGAAATAATGAACCAAGTCTTGATTTGTAATGGTTGCTGATTTCCAAAGTATAAATGCTCCCATTGCAAGTTTAATAATCATCACTCCCAATCCAGTATAAAATGGCTTCCAGAATATCTGTGCTTCTAAGAATCCAGCAGAGAACTCACTGTGAACATCCCAAATGCACCAGGGAGCGAAAAGTCCTGAGCCTCTTGTATTTTGGAACATGAACACGTTAGGGTAACTGTGAAGAGGAGGATAGAGTATCCATAGCCAAGTAGAAGTACAAATTTCTTTTCTAATGGGTTGTTAAATTCATAGTTATTAAGTACTTAAAAGCAGCATGGAGTATACTTTCTAAGCAATCAGGATTTCTTCTTTTTTAAAAAGCATTTCCAGTTGGTCCTCCCACTCACTGCAAATGTCCCAAACAGGTTGAAGTATCTTTATTGTGCCCAACTGAAAACAGACTTCTCCTCAGGGCTTTTGGCTCACAGGAAGCTTGAATATTTATTTCATGGATGGAGGTATTTCTTAACTCATACACAGGTTGAATGGCAAACATTCACCCAAGAACATCTATTATTGTGTATTGTCTGCCTGACAGACCGCTTTGAAAAGTCTGATGCTTCTCTGATCTTCAAGTTGTCACTGCCTTTGGCAATGACTACAGCATGGTTTGGAGCAGGGGAGAGCCATTTGAAATTAATGGAATGCTTTAAAATTTTAAGAGCTTGACATTTGGAAAGCAGTCAGGGTTGGGGACTCGAATGCATCAGGCTAATTCATACAGCTGGAGTGTTTCAGAAATCTGCTTTGGAAAGTATATGTAACAATTGGTATCTCTGTGACATGACTTCCATCTTCCCTCCCTAGCTTTTGAAAACTTTACAATGGGAAAGTGATGTGCTCATGGTTGGAAAGTAGCAAACATACTGCTGTCTGTCCTTGAAAATGAAGTCATAACTCCCTTCAGGCTTAAAACAAGTTCACGCTATTCAATTTGTAGAATTAAGCCTTAGATGGTATTAGGAGGGGCTCACTGATTGGCTTATCAACTTTCCCCCTCCTTATTGGCACTCTCCCCCTCCCCCCATTTCTTTCTTTCTTTTTGTTTTAAACAAATAAATAGATAAGTCCTGAGAGATTTGGTTATTGATTTAAGTTTACTTAAGACAGAAATACGAACAGGACTAGATCCAAACTCTCCTGATATTCTTGGCTGACAGGGGCTATAGAGATGTCTTTACAAATGGGAAACTGAGGACCAGAAAAGGTAAAGTAAACTCATATAAGTTTTCACAGATAATGAGTAACAGATTACAGATTGGAATCACCATAAGGTTATGTACTTAAAGATGTAAAAGATCTTAAAGATTATTTATTCCAATCACCTTATTTTACAGATGAAGAAACTGAGTTAAATCAACAAGCATTCATTAATGACCTTCTATTTGCTGGGATACAGCGCTGGAAATATAAGGAAAGGGAAAATTAAAAAAAAATAAATAAAACCACATTCACATACTCACACAACCCAGTCTAATGTGAGAGATGGCATGAGAACAGTTATGTACAAACTAGATATGTACAAGATAATCTAAAGAAAATCCCAGAGAAAAAGGCTTTTAAGATTAAGGATGAATAGCAAGGGCTTCTTGAGGAAGGTGGGTATTTAGCTGAGATTTGAAGAAAGTCGGGGAAGGCAGCAGGCAGAGAGGAGGAGGGAGAGAGTTCTAGGAATAAGGGAAGCCACTAAAAATTAATGAAGTCAGAAGGTGGATGGTCTTGTGGGAGGAAGAAGTGTCAACAGATGCTGAAGAGTGTGTGTGTGTGTGTGTGTGTGTGTGTGTGTGTGTGTGTAGGAGTGGTATTATGAAATATAAAAAGATTGGAAGAGTAGGAAGGGGCTTAAAAGTCAAATAGAATACTGGAAGCCAGAGGATGCCACTGGAGTCAGTTGAAGAGGGGTATAACATGGGCAGAATTGAGTTTTAAGAAGATAAAATTAGGGGCAAGCTAACTTGCTCTAGTAGGCAGGTAGGTGGTGCAGTAGATAGAGCACTAGGCATGTCATCAGGAAAATCCAAGTTCAAATCTGATCTCAAACATTTATTAGCTGTGTGATTTGGGTGAGTCACTTAACCTTGCCTACTTCAGTTTCCTCATTTGTAAAATGAGCTAGAGAAAGAAATAATAAACCATTCCATTATCTCTGCCAAAGAAAACCCCAAATGGGGTAAAAATGGTTAGACATGACTGAAAAATAGCAAAAAAACATCTCAATGGGCCAAAAAATAGCTAAGTGAGCAGAGAATTTAAACAAGGAGTTAGGTTATGCATTAACTAAAGTGCTGGATTAAGAACCAGGAAGCCTTGAATTCAAATCTTACCTCTTATATTTTCATGTTATATGATCCTGGTCAAATAACTTAAATTTTTCTGACCTCATTTAAATGAGATAATCATAACCCCAGTTTGCTAGGGCTTGTGGTGAGACTCAGATGAGATAACACACATAAAACTCCTTGTAAATCTTAACACATTATATAAATAGTAGTATCATTTTCATTATTAGATATACTCTATGCCTTTCAGCCACTATTATCTGAGACACACAACTTCATGGATATTGAATGAAGGAAAAAGCATTAGTAAATGCTTACTCTGTCAAGCACTGAGAAAACAAATAGAAGAATGAGATCATCACTGTTTTCAAGGATCTTACACTCTATTTGGGGGAGATGACAAAACACATAAGTAATTTCAGTGGCAGAGGGAATGAAAAAGCCTGATAATCCTTAGATTTCTGCATGGTGTAGATGGAGAAGTTTGAAGATACTTAGAAGTTACCATTAAGGTAGATGGCAGTGCCCTAGAATGTTAAGGGTATGGTAGCATTGCAGATGATAAGACAGAATGGCCCTTATGAGATAGAAGAAAAGATGGTAGGGCTGGGTGGGGAATCTCTGATTCGTGGACCCATGAAGTCATTTGCTAAGGAAACAGGTGATGATGAGCTGAAAGCTAAGTACTACAACCTCCCACTGCTGGGTTATATAAATTGATAATTTTGGATGGCCCAAGAATGAGGTCATAAATTGCCAAATGGCCATTGGTTAAAAAAAAATCACCACCTATATTTTATTTTTCTACCTAATCAGAGAGACAAAACAGTAATTCTTAGCTTATCCTAGCTGCTCATGGACAGCTAGGTGGCAGAGTGGATAGAATGTAAGCCCTCAAGTCAGGAAGACTTGAGTTTAAATCCAACGTCAGGCTAGCTGTATGACTCTGAGCATGTCATTTAACCCTGTTTGCTCATTTCCTCATCTGTAAAATGAGCTGGAAAAGGAAATGCCAAGAAAATCCTGACTGGGGTCATTAAAAATCAGACATGACTGAAAAACCTGAATCATAATAAACTTGTCCAAGTGGAAGGAGTAGCCATATCACTTTTCTCTTTTAGTCTGAATGGAATCTGAGTGACTTGGTGGTGAGGGTATGGAAAAGGATGAAGGGAAGGTACCTAAAAGTCTGGTTCTTCCTACCTCCTGAAATGAAATCAGAGGGAAGTTTTCATATCCTTGGATTGTTCATTCATGATTGAAATTTCTCCTTTTCTTAGAAATACATTTTTCTTCCTTTTTATATTTTGTGTCAAACAAAACTATCAGTGTGACTCTGGGAAGGTTGCATAATCTTTGGGGGACTAAGTTTTTCTGTCTTTGTGTTAGTGTGAGTCTTATTTAAACCTAAATTTTGGTGAATGAAAGAGAACAACTTATATTACTTGCATATTTGCAAAGTTCTAGGAAATAAGTCCTGAGATAATACACTTGCCAGGTTACAGATTGAACCAGTGCCTATTTCCTAGTTGTTCATATGTATGTGGCCAGTGGCAATACTTATCTCAGAACTCTTTTGTGATTATTGGACAAATGTACATTGACTGCCTATGGCTTACCTGGCAGAGGTTTCATTATGTATTAGTTGGTAACCATATGCTACAGTGAGATTTCTCAGAGAACTCGGCTTTATATAAGACTAGGTTGGTCTAAAAAAGATCCTCATGGAAAAGAGGTAGTAGCTCTCTACACTACCACCATAGAACCTAAGAGGCTAAAGCATACTTGCACAAACTTCTATAAATCTTCAGTTAAGCGTTTCTGTCCTAGAGCTCGATGGATAGACCACCAGCCCTGGAATCAGGAGGACCTAAGTTCCAATATGGCCTCAGACACTGAACACGTACTAATTGTGTGACATGGGCAAGTCACTTAACCTCAATTGTCTTACTAAGGAATAGTCTGTCTTTTCTGAAAAGAAGCTTTCATCTTTAAACCTATGGTCTTATCTATGGATCTCCACTGAAGTTTAGGTTCTATCCAATAGAGGTAAAATTTGGCCACATCCATATAATATAAAACAATATTATAACTGTTTGCATTTTTGTTTTTCTTCCTGGGTTATTTTTACTTTCTGAATCCAATTCTCCCTGTGCAACAAGAGAACTGCTTGGTTTTGCACACATATATTGTATCTAGGATATACTGTGACATATTTAACATGTATAGGACTGCTTGCCATCTGGGGGAGGGGATGGGGGGAGGGAAGGGAAAAATCAGAACAGAAGTGAGAGCAAGGGATAATGTAAAAAAATTACCCTGGCATGGGTTCTGTCAATAAAAAGTTATTTAAAAAAAAAAAAAAAACAATATTACATATGACTATTCAGATGAAGAGATCTCAGGCTTTCAAGAAACAGTCAATCTAATTAGGTCAGAGAATCCCATCACTAAGTTTATGTCAAGGTGATAAATTCCTCAAACAAAATAATTTTGAAGGCTGTGTCTACCGAGTCAGAAAGGAGTTGCTGTCTTTAGTATGTTGATGCAGGGGATATCCAAGTCAAGAAACTTAGGAATCCAATAAGCATTGAAGAATAAATTGATATGGCCATGATGCTGTCAGGTTTATGAAGCTCATAGCCATCTGATAAGGTAGGTAGTATAAGTCAGAGCCTGATTCCAGATGAGAAAAGTGAGACATGGAACATTTAAGTGATGCCCAAGGTTTCCCAGGTAATAAGATGCAGAGCCAGGATGTGAAACACTTTTTTTTCCTGTTTTCAGCTTTCAACTGAGGCAACTGGATGACTCACTGGATAAAACACTGGGCAGGGTTGTTGTGAGGAAGGGTTGAAGAAAGCAAACATTTCTCCAGTGTTTGTTATGTATGAGAACACTGATGCTAAATACTTAAAATGTTATTTCATTTGATCCCCACAATAATCCTGTGAAGTAGGTGATGTTTTCCCCATTTTCTAGCTGAGGAACCTGAAAAAGACAGAAGTTAAGTGGTTGCCCAAGGTCGCACAACTAGTAAGTGGTGACTTCTGGTCCAGGGTTCTATCCACCATATCACCAGCTGCCTCTCAAATCAAATGAGGTAAGGATCAAATGAAATAGTATTTGTAAAGCATTTACACAGTGCCCTTCACATAGTAGGTGTTTAATAAATGCTTATTTCCTTTCTCTCTTTCTTCTCCTCTCCCCACTGTATCATGTCAGTGTGTTTACAAAAATGCAAGGTAGTTAAATTTAAATTGACAATCAAACTCCCCAAATGGAAGTTTGGCATTCCTATCATGTCTCCTACTAGTGTCTTAGACCAACTTCCTCTAGGACACTGCTTTGCCGATACTAAAAAAAAAAAAAAAAAAAAAAAAAAAAGGCACTGGAAAACGGCCGCTTATTCTCTTTGGGTCAGTTCAGTCACTTCAGGTCATCAAACTGTCAGCTTGTGTCTATAAACTGTCTGATTGTGCCTGGGTTTCTGCAGACCTCATCTTCTCTAGCCATAAATTGTCACTGCAGAGAGTGAGTAAGGTCTCTAGCTGCATGAGTGCACATTTGATTTTCCAAGTGAAGCAGTTTGGTAAGAATAAAAAAAGGTGATGAGATCTTAACCTATTATGTGGCATGACATTCATACCCCAGAAGTAAAGAGGTTTCAACATTCACATAATTCTTTCTGGCTCACTCCTTTCCTCCTATCTTCCCTCCTTCACCCCCTCCTCTCTCTCTCATTTCCTACTCCTTCCCTCCTTCTCTCTCTCCCTTTCTCCCTTCCTCCCTTCTTTCTTCCTTCCTTCTCTTCCTTCTTCCCTTCCTTCCTCCCTTCTTCCTTCTCTCTCTTCCTTCTTTCTTCCCTCTCCTCCTTCTTTCTTCCCTCTCTTCCTTCTTCCCTTCTTTCCTCCCTTTTTCTCTCCCTCCCTCCCCTTCCTCTCTCCTTTCCTTCCTTCCTCCCTCCTTTCCTTCCTCCCTTACTCTCTTCCCCTCCACTTTCCTTTTTCTCCCCCCCTCCCTTCCTCCTTTCTTTTCCACTCACTTCTTCCTTTTTCCTTCCATTTGTTTCTCACCCCGTTATTATTTCCTTTTTGCTTCCCAGCCTTCCTTTTATTTTTCCTTCTTCTCTACCCATTATCAGAAATTTGGAGCTTTGAAAATTAAGTAGGTCAAAAAGCATCAGAGAGAATTAAACCTGCCCAGCCTTCCAGTGGTTTGCTGTGATTTGATGATGAATTTTTTTTTCCTTCAACCTGCTGTCTTGAATGTCAAAGATGGTACTAGTAATTGAAGCTGAATAAAGTGTGGCAAATGATCTAAGCTTCAAGGAAAATTTCATCTTGTCACTTATTTCCTGTGATTCAAATTCACGCAAGACCAACCAGGAGGTAGTTTTCAAATTCTTCAGGATCAAAAAGAGCTTACAATTCAGAGAAGCTTCTCATCTTTGTGAATGTTCAGAATAATTGCTATTTTTTAAAACTTTGTTTGTAATATTTTCAATGACAAACCTAAGGCATAATAGAGTTTCCAAATTACCAGATACTAAGACTTCATTATAATATAATTCATCAGTGTGAAATTCAATCTAACACAAGCCTGCTTCATCCAAGGGCATCTGGTATACGCTGGCTTATATTGGAGGCTGCTAGTTCCATGAAGACAAATGTAGTATTTTCTCCTTGCTACCCCACTTTATCTCACAGCAAGTAGCAGAGCATGTTCCTAGTTCCATTTCCAGTATGTGATCAGTAGATATATATTTATTGAATAAGTATATTCTTTCCTATTTCTTCAGTTGGAAATTGCCTTTAATTAAGCTCTCTTGTGTTTTTTTTTTTTTTCCAGTCAAATCAATTGAATCATTTCATCTTTATCTAGCCTATTACCTGACCCCATTAGCCATTTTTTTTTGTACTTTAGTGGAAGGTGATAACAAAGTTTGCTGATAGTCTATCTAAATCCCTTCTAGGGAAAGAAGCCAGTGAAACAGTCAAAGTTCAGGTCAGGAGTGCATATGACAAGGCATGAAGCTCGTTCATGTAGCCATAGAATAATTATGATCATTGATTTGTGGGACATTAACTATCAAATGAAATTTAAGACAAGGAGACATACATTCAAGGTAGCATATGACTGGATATCAGTAGTCCCAGATGTTTCAGAAAATTGCATGTAGAGGCTAGGAGAGTAACATTATCTTCCTTCATTGGAAGGAAGAAGACTAAAGGAGGGGCAAAAACTTAGATCAAGGGCATTAAACTAAAACATTTGAAATATTCATGATAGATATTATTTTTAAAGAAAAATTGGCTGGAGAGCCATTGATATTTAGAAGGTGTTTTTGTTGCTTCTGCTGTTGATGTTGTTTTTTTTTTTGTATCATATTCCTAAGTATACCATATGATGTCAGGAATAGTAATAATAATCATAACATTCATATAGTAGTTATTATCCCCATTTAACATATGTTGAAACTGAGGTAAACATAGGTTAAATAACTGGTCTAGGATAACATAGCTAAGAAATATGTGAGATTGGATTTCAATTAAAATTTTTAAATTTTTAAAAAAATTTATTCCATATTATAAATTAACTTTTAAAATATTCACATAAACATTATCTAATAAGGGGAAAATATGTGACTTTGAGAATTCATCTCACACTATACAAATGTGACCCATACCCCCAAACACACATGCATACACTTTAAAGTAGGACCAGGTAGTGTTGGATGAACTATGGAAGATAGGCAGGCTAATATTTTATAAATGGAGCTGCAAATTGGTTCAATCATTCAGGAAATCAATTCATAATTTACAAGAAAACTAACCAAAAAGGACTCGGTACTTTACTCAAGGAGGAGAAAGACAGGACGAAGGTATAATGTCTTCCAAATATTAATTATATCAAAAAGAAAGTAGATGTTCATCTTTTGGGAAATCTTTGACAAATACCGGGCATACATGAAATAAAATATTAATAATAGACAAAAGAAAGAAATACAGAGAACTATGGCAAGATTTGAGTGAATTATTTCAGAGTGAAATTAGCAAAAACAAAATAATCATATATCTAATGAAGACAGCAATAAGAATTAAATAAACTCGAAACTTACAGTACAAAACAGAGAGGCCAGCTGTATTTTTTGTTGATTAGTCTTTTCAGTCATGTCCAATTCTTCATGACTTCATTTAAGATTCTTTTGGTAAAGACACTGAATTGGCTTGCCATTTCCTTCTCCAGTTCATTTAACAGATAAAAAAGAAAACTGAGGCAAGCAGTGACTTGTCCAGTCTCACAAACTAGTTTCTGAGGCCAGATATAAACTCGAAAAGATGAGTCTTTCCAACTTCAGGAGCAGCATTCTATGTACTTGTGTTCAAAGATGCTCAATTCCTGGGAACTCACTACCTAACATGGCAAGACAGTTCACTTTAGGAAAATTGTTAGGAATTATTAATTTTCTGCCAACCAGTATAGGTTTTTCTATTCACATCATCAGTCCTTTATTCCTTGCTCTTCCCTCTGAAACCAAATAAAACATAATAAAGAAAACCCCTTCTCCACCAGACAACTCTTCAAGGAGTTAAAAGTATCCACACCCTCCCTAAGTCTTCCAATAGAATCTTTTCCATTTGTGTAATCATAACTTTGATGCTATGTCTCATAACTAGGTGACAGTTTCTTGAAGAGGGCGTAAGGAGGATGATATTGTTCCTAGCTGGGGACAAGTGCTCTCATAGTGACCACTGTACTTACATATGATTTATGCAATGCCTGTGTTTGCCTAAGGCCATCTAGATTAGCCCATGTGGTATTGACTACATTGGGTTACTTTTCCAAAAAGGAAAAAAAAAAGCAATCTTTGTGGTGTTTTTAAAGATAAAATGAATGGGACACCTGATGGGAGATAATAACAAACAAAAAATAAAACTATCTTTCCAAGGCATATTTTCAAGGTCACTGTTCCTCAAATATGATTAAATGGCTATTCCTTAAGTATAATGCAGAATAGAGAGGGAGTGTTATGATAGTGAGAAAGAATATAAATCAAAGAAATGACAGTAATAAATCTGGCTTCCAATCATCTTTTTGGCCTTTTTTTCACAAGTCTACATTTCAGAGACTTTAGTCACATGGCTTCTAATTGGTCTCTCTGCCTCTATTCTTTCCCTTTTCCAATCTGTCCTTCACTCAGCTGCCAAGTGATGCTGTTAAAGCAGGAAGATGGGTCTGACCATCTCACTTCCATGCTCAGTGGACTCCATTATCTCCCCGTGACATCTAAATTCAAACAGAATCTTCTCTCGTTGGAATGTATTTTTCACAACCTGACTGCTGATTTTAAATTTCACAATTTCCCTTTTTAGGTTTAGTAATATATTAAACACAGCATACACTGTTATTCAGCCCAAGGATCTACTTTCTGTTGTTCACAAATCAAAGTTTGTCTTTCACTTCCATGCCTTTGTAGTGTACTATATAAATATGTTGTTGGTATTCTCATTACTAATTATTATTATTATGAGGACAAGATAGTTATTGCTTTTATGGAGCTCATGCTTTAACTGGGGAAAATAATACTTAGAAATAAGTTCAGCTACAAATCTGGAAAGTCTTACAAAGCCTAAAATCTTAGTGTTGGGATGAATAGCAAAGCCTAGAGGTCTTTAGGTGATATCAATAGATCACATGATATCAGGATTCTTGAAGACATCATCAAGAAAGATGGGAAATCTTGGCAGCTTTTTAAATGGCTAAAGAAAATATTTTGTAATGCCCTTTTTATCTGAGTAGTATATGTAGTCTAGGAGCCTGGACACTGAGTAGGGATTTAGAAGAGATTGTGGTCATCTCTGGAGGTAAGAGGAGAAAGGCAGAATCTTATGGTCTATAGAATATCTGTTACAAAGTAAATGCATAATAAAAGTTGTTTAGTGGATAGATTGTCTCCTATGTTATGTTCCCCCAGTAGACTATAGGGATCTTGAAGGCAGAAATTCTCATTTTGTCTCAATGATAACCATGCATTAGGGCTCCTTTGCTAATATCATCTGTACTGTTCAGTTGAGTCCACAAAGGACAGCTGTTACTTGTTCTTTTAGAGTTCTAAGGGACTCTAAGAGACTGGGAGTGATTTATCCACAACTTCCACTTTGTTGGGTGAAACAAAAAATTTTAGCCCTTTCTTCACACCAGAGAAGTCTGACTTATAGTGTTAAAAATGTGTTGATATTTTATAATACTACGCAAATATTTTATGCATTTCTGAAGTTTCTAAATTTTCCCTGTGTCAACTGCTGGGCTTCTGCAATCCCCACCCCAAATTCCCATTTAATTTCTTATGTGGCCCACAATCGATTGAAACTGCAAAGGGAAAAGCTGTGATGTTAAAGGGCTAATTGTAGTTTCATAGGCCAGGACTTCTTACTAAGAAGCTCTCCCAATTCTTACTCATTATTTATCAATTAGCTAAATAAATTTAATTAGTTATTAGAAATAGATATTTGCTAAGGAGGTAAGGACAGTTGTTATAAAACATCCCACCCCAAATATATCCACCCACCCAAAAATATTTACAAATTTCAGGGAGAAAAGACCATAAGTTTAAAACACATATCATTTTTAAAATGCTAGCTTTCAATTCCAAAAGAAAAATATTTTTTTCCTGGAAGTCCTTTTCTCCCTTTCATAAAGATTCCTCCAGAGAGGTGTCTCTCTGAAATATTTTTCCAAAGTCCTAGTAAGGTCCTAAAGATTTTTTCTACAGTTTGTCTACTTGGTCAACAACTCCTGATGTAAACACTATCAACAGGCATTATTATCCTAAGGATACTAATAAGACCCCCAATCCAAAAGTCACAAATTGTCCTCTGATTGAGGTGATGGTGGAGGAGGAGAAAGACTTCTCTTCTTTTCAGCAATAATTCTCTCAAGAACTCTCTTCTCCAGGATGACAGATATTTGAATTTTGGGTTCTTTGCATAGGCTTCCTTTATTATTCAAGACTTAAAGAGCATATCCAAGTTTTCTTCAGTTAATCGTAAAACAACTGCTGTGAAGTATCAGTTCACTTTATCAAATAACTCTTTCCAAAGAAATTTCCAAAGTAATTGACTAAGTTGTTCAACTTAGCTCAATGTCTTTGATTCATTGAGTAATTAATTGACTTATTAAATAGACGTGTTCTCACTATATTATACCAAGATTAAAGTATTTGATCAATTACTATAGCCAATTTTTTGGCTTAAGTGACTATTTTATTATATTATTTACTATATTTTATTTTTATATTATATATTATGATATCATATTATAAGGAAATATGGAAAATATTATATACATATGGAAAATTCACACAAAACCAGAGGTCAAAAGTTGCTATAGTAGGACATTCCCAAGATCTCTCTGAAGAACTCTGTAATCAATTGTGAGAGACAGGATCATCCAACATGATATGCTTTCCTCAAAAGAAAGTGTTGTGCTCCATGAGCAAATCAAAATTGTAGTAAATCAAAAGAAACATGAGATACACAAATTTAGTGATATTTCCATTGCAAATACATATGGACTATTTTTGTCAACTCATGGTAATAGCTTTCAAGCTTTATTGGTCTAATCAGCCATTGTTGATACACTACATCTTGATTCTAACACAGTGATGTCATTTTGGGCTCATTCAAATACACAGGACAGCAACCAACCAAAAGTGGAGTACTATGATTCACTGACTAAAACCAATCTCTACCTGTGTTTGTTATCTCTTCATTTAGCTGTATCTGACTCTGTGTGACTCCATGGATTATAGCAAGTCAGATTCTTCTACCATCACTATCATCTAAAGTCTGTTCAAAGTCATTTTGTTGCTTCAATGACATTACCTATTCATCTCATCCTCTGCTGTTCTCTTAGTCAACCTTATAAATCTCTATTGCCTTGCCACTTCACCTATTAGATCATTAACTCTTGAAGAAAAAGATCCTGGATTTTTACTTTTTAATCTTGAGAACTTTGCACAATGCTCTAAACATAATATGCACTTAATACATGTTTTATGTATCCCATTCAATTTATTTGAAATTATCTAGGGTTCTGGGGAAGGACCCAGGATGGAAGAATAGAGAAAGCACTCAGTTGAGCTCGTCCACTTCAAAAAACTTTAAAATAATATCTCAAATAGAATTCTGAAGTGGCAAAGCCAACAAAAGTTAAGAGTGAAATATTTTTTTTCCATCCAAAGACAAGTTGGCTATGTCAGAGGGATCTGTGACAGGAGTGGAAGCTGGCTCAGAGACCATATGATGAAAAAGTAGAACTAGATGATAGTGACAAAAACAGCAGCAATTCTAGGAGCTCACAAGCCAGAGAAAGTAAGAAACAGCTGTAAACTGGTCAGAAAGAAGGTACAGGGAGATTATGTGCTGGTGCTGAATGCAAGATGCTTTTTGACAAATCCATTACCTATGCACAATTTTGGATCAGAGTTCAAAGGTGATAAGGAGCACTTTCAGTCAAAAGGAAGAAGTTGTCCTGTGGAGTCACCTCTGGTCCCAAGTGATCAGAGACTCTGAGGAACAGTATTATTTCTGATCCTAAAAAAAAGCAGTATTACTAAAGAATAGTATACATTTCAATCCAGAGGTATTGGAGGGAAGTCTTCCTGGATAAGAACCAGAAAAAGAACAGTTATCCCCCTGGTCCCCAGATCACATCACTTCACAAACTCTAAAAACTTCCAAATCCCCCAAACCAGTTTTGAAAACAGCAGTTTGAAAAAGCCTAAAGCTTGAAATAATGTCTGTCTTTTTCCCACAACAGGACCAGAACCCAACTTTAAGATAAAGTTTAAAATTTAAAATTAGGAAAGAAAAACAAGCAAAGAAAAAATAATCTAATCATAAAAATGTACTATGGTAACAGGGAAAAATCAAGACACAAACTCAGAAGAAAATGAGGTTAAGACAATGACAAGCAAAGCCTCAATAGAAAAAAAAATGGAAATTGGAGCAAGAGCAATAAGCATTCTTGTAGCAGCTAAACAATGAGTTTCAGAATCAGAGTGGTAGAAAAAAAATAGTCAAAGTGATGAAAACAAAGGAAGAAAATTATGGGAAAAAAAAAAGTTGGTTGGTTTCTGTCCTTCATTCTCACAGAGGACCAAAATGACTTTAACATGTTAGTGTCAAGTTAAATTATGTCCAATTGTGGTTGATCAGACCAATATAAACTTGAAGTGTATTATACTACAGGTATTGTTCAGTAAAAGAGATGCAAATAATACCAAGGAAACATTAAAAATAGAATTGATCAAATGAAAAAAGAGGCACAAATCGTCACTGATGAAATAACTCCTTTAAAAAGCGTAATTGCCAAAAGAAAAAAATACAAAAGCTTACTGAAGAAAATAATTCCTTAAAAATTAGAATTGAACAAATGGAAGCTAATGATTCCACGAGTCATTAATAATAGCACAAAGTAAAAAAGAAAAAAAAACACAAAAAAATAAAAGAAAATATGAAGAGGTAATTTAAGATTTTATAAACTAACTGAGAACCATGATCAAAGGAAGATTCTAGACATTATATTTTAAGAAATTATCGAGGAAATCTGCCTCAATGTCCAGATTCAAAACATAGAATAGAAATTGAAAGAATATACCAATAACCATCTGAAAGTGATTCCAAAATGGCAATTCCTAGGATTTTTAAAGCCAAATTCCAGGACTCCCAGATCAAAGAGAAGATAATTCAAGCAGCCGGAAAGGAACCATTTAAATACTATGGAGCCACAGTCAAGCTCACAAAACTTTTTTTAAAGTTACTTAAAGAAGCACAGGGGTTGGGATATGATATTCCAGAAGACAAAAAACTGGGATTACAAGTAAGAATAACAAATGCAACCAAAGTGAGTATAATTCTCCAAGGGAAAGCATGGATATTTAATGAAATGAAGAACTTTTCAAGGATTCTTAAGAAAAATATCAGCACTGAATAAAAAAAAAATGGCTTTCAAATACAATACACAAGAGAAACATGAACATGAAAGATAAATCATAAGGAATGCAATAAGATTAAACTATTTGCCTTTCTAAATGATATGATACATATAACTTTTAAGTACTTCATTATTATCAAGGGAGTTAAGAAGATATGAAAATGAGTTGATTGTGTTTAAATGATTGCTTTAAAATAGGATAGAAAAGAAAGATGGATATCCTGGGAGAAGGGGGAAGGGGAAGGAATAATAAAGAAAATTGTCAATATTTAGAATATGAGGTATATCCTAAGGTGCTTACAATACAAAACTTTCTTTAAGAACAGAGAAGTTGAAGACCTTAAACGACTATCAAAAATTGATAGGCGATACCCGATGGATGCATCCAGTGTTAGGCTTAACGGCCTATCAAAAACAAACATTATATGACATTTTAAGGGGAGATACTGCTTTAAACACACCATATCAGCTTACAAAAGAGCTCAAGAGGCTTTGAGAATAGTTGAATTGGCTTTATCTGATGCAGTTGAAAGAGTTACTCAAAAACCCTTGGAAATAACAGTTTTTGTTATAAAAGTCACCTACAGTAGTCTTTCACATAAGGAAGATTTTTATAGTGAAAGAAAAAATGGTAGAGGTGTAGGATGGGCAATATTTGAACCTCACTCATATCTAAATTGAATCAAAAAGAAACATCACACACACACACACACACACACACACACACACACACTCACTTAATTGGTAATAGAACTTAACTAACTCAACAGGAAAACAAAAGAGAAAAGAGATTAAAAAAACACAGGGAGGAGGTGATTTAAAGGGTGGATAAAAATGTTAGTTTTCAGAAGCAAATTCAACTTTAGAAGGAGAAAGGATAAAAAGAGAGCAGAATAAATAGAAGAAAATATGATGTAGGAAAATGTAGATTTAACAATCACAACTAGGAATGTGAATGGGATGAATTCATCCATAAAGCAAAAGTGAATATGAGAATGGCTTAGTCACCAGAATCCAACAATATGTTGTTTACAAGAAATATATCTGAAATAGACATGCACAGTTAAAATAAAGAGCTGCTGAAAAAACCATTATATTTCAACTGATGTAAAAAAAAAAAAAGCAGCAGTAACAATTATAACCTCAATGCAAAGCAAAAGCAAAATAGATTATATCTATCCCCTAAAATAGGGGATAAGTAGGATAACTACATCTTGCTAAAAGATATTGTAGACAATGATGTAATCAATATTAAACATATATGCATCAACTGGTAAAGTATCTGAATTCTTAAAAGTTAAATGAATTATAGGAGGTAATAAACTATAAAACATATAATAGTTGGAAATTTCAACTTTCCTTTCTTAGAACTGGATAAATCTAACCACTAAAAAAGAAAAAAAAATTAAGGAGTTGAATAGAGGCTTAGAAAAGTTATATATGATAGGCCTGTAGAGAAAACAGAATTCAAACAGAAAGTACCATATCTTTTTCTCTGCAGTATATAGGATCTTTACCTTCACAAAAAATTTGTCCATGTATTAAGATATAGAAATATCACAAATAAATACATAACTAGTAAATGTAGCATTTTCAGATCACCATACAATAAAAATTATATTCAATATGAAGCCAGTAAAACATAGAATAAAAGTTAATTGAAAAGTAAATAATCTACTCTTTAAAATCGAATGGGTCAAAGAACAAATCAAAGAAACATCCCAATTTAATTAAGGAGAATGACAACAAGACACTCTACTAAAATTTATGGGATGCAGCCAAAGCAACACTTCAGGAGAAATGTATATATCTAAACATATATATGAATAAAAGATATCAAAAGCAAATCAATGAATTTGGCATACAACTTAAAAAAAAACCTATAAAGAGAACAAATTAAAAATCCCCAATTAAATACCAAAATAGAAATCATGAAAATAAAGAAAAGATGTAAGAACTGAAAACAAGAAAACCATTGAGCTAATTAAAAAATAAAAGAAAAGGAAAAAAAAAACTTTGTTGCTTGGAAAAAAAAAACTGATAATCCATTGTTTGATTTGATTTTGGTGATTATTCACAAAAATATAGACAAGATAAATAGAAGAGGAAATAGTGTACTTAAATCATCTTATCTTAGGAAAAAATTGTTAAGCCATAAATGATCTCCCTAAGTAAACATTTCCAGAACCAGGTGGATTTACATCTACCAAACATTCATGGAACAATTAATTTAGTAGAAAAATAGGTAAAGAAAGAGTTCTACCAAAATCCTTTTAGAATATGAATGAGATTTTGATTTTTTTAACCAGGAAGAATAAAAACAGAAAAAGAAAAATATAGACTAATTTTCTTACTGAAATATTGATGTAATTTTTTAAATTAAATACTGGCAAGAAGATCATAACAATATATCACAAAAATCATATATTGTGACCTTGTGGGATTCATATCAGGAATACAAGGATTATTAAGAAAACTTCACATAACTGACCATATAAATAACACAAATAATAAAAAATCATCTGTTTATATCAAAAGATGCAGAAGAAGCTTTTGACAAGATACAACTTTCATTCCTGTTAAAATATAAGAAGGCATAGGAATGAATGAAGCCTTTCTTAAAATTATAAGTAATATTTATTTATACAAAAGTACTATCTATAATGGGGATAAACAATAAGATTGGGAATGAAGTAAGGATGTTCATTATCATCACTGTTATTCAATATTATACTAGAAATGCTAGCTATAGCAATAAGATAAAAAAAATTGAAGGAATGAAAATAGTGAGGAAAGAAAACAATCATTCATTCCAAATGATATCATGGTATATTTATAGAAGCATAGAGAATAAACAATAAGAGCAACAAAATAGTTGAAACGATGAACAATTTCAGCAAAGTTGAAGGTCACAAAACGAACCCACATAAATCATCAGCATTTCTATATACTACTTACAAAACCTAGGAGGAAAAGACAGAAAAAGAAATTCCCTTTAAAATAACTGTAGACAGTACAAGGTACTTGGACGTCTACCTGACAAAATGAACTCAGGAATTATAATGAGACAATTATAAAACACTTTTCTGATATAAATACACATCTAAATATATAAAGAAATATTCATTTCTCATGAGTGGGTTGAGTCAACATAATAAAAAATAACTCTACCAAAGTTAATTTAGTCATTCAGTGCCATACCAATCAAAGTATCAAAGAATTATTTCATAGAGCTAGAAAAAAAATAACATGTAGAAAAACAAAGAAAAAGGATATCAAGAGAATCAAATGTGAAAGAAGGCAGTTAGCAATATGAGATCTCATACTATATTATAAAGAATAAAATATCAAAGCAATCTAATCCTAGTTGTGAAGTAGTGATACATCAAAGGTATACATTACATGGAAGTTAATGACCATAATAATCTAATATTTATCAACCCAAAGATCTAAACTTTTTGGGTATAAACCCACCATTTAACATAAATTCCTGGGCAAATTGGAAAACAATTTGGCAGAAAGTAGCCATAGACCAACATCTCACTATACCATAATAAAATCAAAATGGGTATATGATTTAGCTATAAAGGGTGTAAGTAAATTAGTGGAACATGGAAAGATGTACTAGAAAGCTAAATAGATTCCATAGTTTCTAATTTACTCCAGTTTCTCAGCTGTTGGAATCTTTACAAACTGCTAACTAATTAGAGTTGATCTAATCTTACAAGAAGATGTTTTGGGCAGAACCTGAAACAAGGTACTAAGTAGAACTAATTAGTACAATGCTTGTGTTTGCACCTTTACTCATTGGAGTTTACAAGTATGCCAGCTTCACAAAGTAAACTTTGTACCTTTGTGAGTTCACACCTCCCTTGAAGCTCTTTGGGCCAGAGAGCACTATGGGAGAAAACCCATAATCCCTCTCTCTTGTATCCCATAATTCCTCCCTCTTGAATAAAAGAAACAGACAGAGGCTCTTGGTCAGATTTCAGCGGAGTTACGCCAGAAGCCCTCTCTTCAAGGCAAGGCAAGAGAGAATATATATTCCACTTGGCTGGCTGGTCACAGAAGAGAGTTCAGCTGCATTGGAGAGGAGTTGGTGGCTGGGCTCCTGCACGCCCCCGACTGAGACCAAGCTGGTCTGAAAGACTCACCAGAAAGCTAGCCGAGCCCCAAGTGAAGGAGACAAGAGATTCATTCCATCTCTGTGCTGGTTGGAGGCAGAAGAAAGCAGAAGCAGAGGCTGAAGGACAGAACCTTTGGATTTGGAGACATCCGGAGGGCTCTAAGCTAAACCAGCTGTGTTTTGAGAAGAACAAGAACTCCAACATTTGAACTCCAACACTCAGCCACTATTTTTCTAACTGAAATTTATAGCTGGTTGAATATTACACCTTATTAGAAATAAATTTTGTTCCTGCAAATAAAGCTCAGAAAGATAGTCTATTAAAGGATAGTAGGGTTATCATCCTCAGTGTTGGAGACATCATATACACTGGTGAAATTATAGGCCTTTGAAATTGTAAATAATTATAGTATATGGTCTGTAAGTAAATTAATTGAGTGCTACATTTTAAGTAGCAGAGATATAGCCACACCCATTCCCTGAGCAAATTGCCCAGTTTATCACTGACATAACAGAGCATTAGTAGAATGATCCTCCTGCTGTAAGCATATAAAGAGAGATATGTTTTATCCTCACCTCCATCTTTAGGGCCCAATCTTATCAAGCTCCTGGGGAACCTATCAATCAAGTAACATTTAAAACTACCTATCATCTGCCAAGCAATGAGGATTTAAACACAGTGGTTTAAACAATTACTAATCTCAACGAAGCTACATGCTACTGGAAGTTAAGTAACACAACAATCATTTTTTTTTTTAACCATTCTGTAGTCCAGTAAGTCATTGTCAGGTTGGTAAATTGGGGTCCATGGAATTTCATATAATGATCTAGACAATGAAATCTTCTACCAAGAAACCAGTCTTGTGCGGTTTTATTAATCAAGGAATCTTTGATTACATTAATCATGAATGGATCAGAGAGATAAGTACAGAAGTTCTTGGTAGAACTTTTGATATCTGGTACTGTATTAATGGCTTTTTCAGTTATTCTAGCTGGTTCAGTCCCACTATTCTTATTCCTCCCGATGGATAAGGGTCTTCTTTCCAGATAGATAATATTAACAGGGTTTACTGATGCCCTACATAATGCTATTTTTTTTTGTCTTTTACATTGTTACTGTTGTTTATTCTTTTTTCTTGAGGAGGAATAATAACATCATGAGGGTAATATCAAGTCATCAGCCTCATTCTCTCCTCTAGTCAGTGCAATATAATGGCAAGACATAAATTAATATGACTGGTAATGGCCTGGTCTTTTCAATGGGAAAAAAGGAAATATTCTAAGAATCTTCTATCAATGACATCTGAATTATCACTCTATTGGATGCCAAATGCCAATTCTTTTGTTTTGATTTGTTTTGGTCTAATTAATGGATATAAACTAATTATTACTTATCTTTTCTTACTTTTTTAGTATTTAAAATAGTTTCTTCCTATTGTAGTAATCATGTACAGAAGAGAATTTTCTTAAACTTCCTTCAATTATGATGCCTTCTATTCCCTCAAATATAGTAAGGGTATCAAAAACTTTCTGGAAACTTTGGTTTTAGCATTCCATCAAAACAGAACCCACAGATCACTACATTTTTGTCTAAGGAAAGAGATATTTTTCAATGAATCAAAAGGAATTTATTGAGGGAGAAAGAAGAAGAAAAAGACAGAAAGACAAAGGAGGGAGAAGGAATAAATAAGGGAAATTCAAAGAGGAGGAAGGAAAGAGTGAGGGAAGAAATCAGTCTGGTATTGTAAAAAGGGAGTCAGAGGACCTGGGTTTTAATATCAATTCTGTTACTTACAAGTGTTCTTACTACAGGAGAGCTCTTTTAGATCTCAGTTTCCTCTTCTGTAGGATCAACTCTTTACACAGAATCACTAGAACTATGGAAACTTTCAATTTTAAATCTATGATCCTCCAATTCCATAAGTAGTTATAAGAAGCTGAATAGAGATGAAAGAAGCAGTATCCAGGAGCAAACCTCTGAAAGTCTTGTCAGATTAGATCATAGCTTGTAGTTCGGTTGATTTCTCAACCTAATCCTGTTTATAATGGAAACTCTGCCAGAAGTGGACAATTTAGATAGAAAAGATTATTAAGGGAAAAGAAATTAATCTTCCTCCTCCAAATAAATAGGATCAAATCAAAAGCTCTTTGCTCTGTGGCTTACCTTGAAACCATGATCATCTGAAAAGGTAAATGGAAAAAAATGTGGTTCCTCTGTCACCTTTATCACCAATCAAACAGTTATAAAATAGCAACTCATAAGAATGACATTACCAAGGAAAGTGGAGAGCTGAGGACACCAGGAAACCAATCTTAACTCAGTATGAAATTTCATCATGGAAAATTTTGGTAAAAAGAAAACATTTGCTAAAAATATTCACAAATGACTGAGGCTAAGTAAGCCTTGTTCTTCATGGAAACAAAATTGCTTCATTTGCAAATCATGAAAGAACACAGTCAAAATGCATATGACATGCTCATATTATCTGACAGAGAAAAATATATCCCAATATCTAACAACATAGAATAATATTGTTACACTATTGGTTTAATTGGTCACCTACCATAGTATGTTTAATGTCTAGGCACATTATGGGGTTGGACATTATCATTGGTCCTCTCTCTTCCTTTAGAAAGCTGAAAACTGCCATAAGTTGAGACAGGACAATTAGCATACAATTCTTAGTAGCACCTGATAAACTTTACTTATAAATTATCATCTGAGAGATATGCATAATATAATAAAGGGTAACAGATAGACAAGTGGTGCCCTGAGATGCAAAAATGGTCACAAGATGCACAAAGGATACATGATTTAGCTATAAAGGGAATTATAAGTAAATTAGGAAAACAGGCAACAATCACCTATCAGATTTAATGGATAGGAAAACTGCTAATACATAAATAAGAAATAGAAATGACTGTGAGATATAAAGTAGATAGTTTTGATGGCATTTAATTAAAAAATTTTTTTGTACAAATAAAATCAATTTCTCCAAGATTAGAAGGAAAGTAGAATATTAGGGAAAAAAATAATAGTTTCTCAGTTAAAGGTCTTGTACCTCAAATATATCAAAAACTTTGTCAAATTTATTAGGATATGAATAATTCCCTAATTGATAAATGATCAAAGGACATGAAAAGGTAATTTTTCCACGAAAAAATTAAAGAATGCATAATATATATATATATGCATGTATATATGTATATGTGTAGTTTATGTTTATGTATATATATATTTACATATATACATATATATAATCATATGACAAAGTGTCATAAATTATTGTTGATTAGAGAAATGCAAATTAAAGCAACTTTGATAAATCATCCCTCATCTATCAGGCAGGCTAAAATGATAGAAAGGGAAAATGACAAATATTGAAAGAAACACTAATATACTGTTGGGTAATTGTCAATTGTTCCAACCATTTTAAAATTCCAATTTAGAATTATTCCCAGAATTACAGAACTGTGTATAGCCTTTGCCCCATCAATATCACTATTAGATTTGTTTCCCAAGGGGATCAGGAAAAAGAAAAACAACCAATATATTCTAAAATATTTTTAGTAATTTTCTTTGTGGTGGAAGAAAACTGGAAGTTGAGGAAATGCCCATAAGGTAGGGAATACTTCAACAAGTTTTGGTATATGATTTTGACAGAATATTAATGTGGTATAAGTAATGACAATCTAGTTGGTTTTAGGAAAAAATGGGAATAGTTTTGTGAAATAATAAAGAGTTAAATGAGCAGAACCAATAGAATATTGTTTGAAGAATAACTAGGAACACATGTGCCTGTGTGTGTGTGTGTGTGTGTGTGTGTGTGTGTGTGAAAAATAGTGGAGATGAAAGAGAGAGAAACAACCTAACTTAAAAAATAACAAAAAATTTAATTAAAAAAAAAGGTTCAAAAGAAAACTTGGAATATTTCTTTTTGTTCTTGTCCTGGAAATGGAGTCCACTCTTTCCTATATCATATTGACCCATGGGGATGATGGGATCAAACTTAAAGCAGTTGCTATAAAGCATTCATTTTATCAAGTTAATTTCTTTGGATTTCTAGGCCAACTAGCAAATTTTATTGTATGGACCTGCTGTTCCTCACAATAAGGCAAGTAGGTTGGGTCTTTTTATTATTTAAAAAAAAATCCTTATTTTCAGTTGCAAAATCTCTTTCCCTGTATTCTCTTCCCTACCTATTTGAGAAAGTAAGAAATACAATAAATCTATAAGTCTTTTTAAAAGTAGAAGAAAAATATGAACGTTTATCAGCTAGACACAAGCAGTTTAGAAATGCAAAATCTACCCTTCTCATATAAGTCTAAATTTCAATCCTTGCAAAAGACCCAGCATCGGTTAGTACTTAAACATTAAACTAAGCAAATGTTTCTCAAAAGAAACTGACATGACTGGGAAAGGAGATACAGCAGAAAAAAAAAAGGCTTTATACTTACAGTCTAAAACAAATGAGAGAGAAAAAAAAAGGGAAAATATTTTTAGTGGATCTCCCCAAATCAGTATTCCCATAATGAAAGGCAGGATGGAGAGTCTCTCCAATGAACTTCTATATACCTTAAGGACCTGATATTTATCACAGATGAGTTCCTACATTTAGGTTATCATTCAGTTTTTCTATTTTAATTCCCACTTGCATGAATTAGTCAGATTCCCACTGGACAAACTGACTAGATGTTTCCTAAAGATTCTAGGGATACTTGCTATAGGATATTTTGAATATCAACTCAAAAACAGTGTTTTAATGTGTTCTCTCAAATATCAATCACCAATAACTCTTAGTAGTTTCTGTATATCATTGATTGATCCAGTGAATGACCCCCTGGTATCTTTTACCAGATGACATCTCTTTGACAGCAATCGATAAGCAGTTAAAATTGATTAGCTTTTACGAAGGAATATTTACTGAGAAGATATGGGAAAAACAGAAGTACACACTCATCACCATTAAATAAGCTGGCACAGATTTCCTGCTACTTCTTCCATCCCTGGGGAGAGTAATTTCAAAGTGATTGTTACAAAGAATTTACCTTCCTTTGGATTCACTCTTCTATCCCATTCCTAGTTCATTTCTAAATAGAACAAAGCTTTGTCTATTGACAAATTGTTCTTTCAGATCTTATATTAGCTATTTAACCTTATTCATTTCTCTTAATTTTTCAGTGCCCCAGAAAATTCTGTAAGACTAAAAATTGCAAAAAAAGTAAAGGTACAAAAAAAGGTTTGTCATTTAGAAGCTTTATATACTAATAAAAGTATAGGTCCCTTCAGCATCATTATCATCATCATCAATTTAGAGAGCTAGATATAATAATATTAATTATAATTATTATAAAATTTATAGTGTATTATAGAACTAAAGTATGCAAATATTATAAATATATTATTCAGTTGAGTTGCCTAAGTTACAAAGATAGCAAGTAGTGAGCCTAAGAATTGAAATTATTTCCTCTGATTCTAAATCCAGCATGGTTTCCATTGTGCCATGATGATCTGGAGTCAATAAAAAGGATTAATTTGGTCTAAACTTGTTAGCTTGACCCTAAAGAGTATCTTGATTATGCAAATCAGAAGCCACACCCCTTATTCCCTAGATATGTCTCTTTAGATCTGTTAACTTCCCCTTTTATTTTTACCATGAGCTGACTCCTTTAGGAGGTGAGACTGAACTAAAAGAAAGCCAGTAACAAAGAAAGCAAGTGAACTATTATCAGTGTTTAATTACATATTAATTTTTTTAATTACATGTTATTTCATTTGAAGGAAATTTATCTTTAAGAGATTTGTCTGCAACAATATTAATCAACTTTGAAGTACTTTCTGAGTTCAATCCATTATGTCTACTTTGAGAGTGGTTTGTTATATTGCCAATAAAAATTTTAATGGAATTCCAAGTGCCACTTAAAACTTTCTCTTAGATTATACATGCAAGATTGCAAAACTCCATATTTAAATGAAAAATTCAGAATTTTAAACAAATTATGTACCTTTAAATGTTCAAGATAAAGTTATTTACCCACATATATTCAATATGTGAGGGTAGAACTTACAGAAAACCAAGAGAAAAGTATTTATGTGACATGGAAATAAAGTGGAAATTCATCAATCCATAGTATATCAAATAGTGTATGAGCTTAGTATGAAAGGCAAAGCTTCAGATCTTCCCTCTACCATTAACTGTATTTTTGGTGTTCATTTTGCTTTTTTTTTTTTTTTTAATTGTGTCTAGTTCTTTGTGATCTATTTGAGGTTTTCTTGGCAAAGATTCTGGAATAATTTAGCATTTCCTTCTCCAACTCTTTTAACAGTTGAGGAAACTAAAGCAAAGAGAGTTAAGTGACTTGTCCAGAGTCACAAAGCTCAGTGAGTGTCTGAGGTCAAGTCTGAATCTGAGAAGATTTAGTCTTCCTGACTCCAAACTGGTTGTCTATACATTAAGCCATCTAGTTGTCATTTTTTTCCCTTAAAGAACTTTTTTCACTTCTGTGTCATAAACCTCTTCATCTATAGAACATACTTCACAGGATTATTATGAAATTTCTATAAAGTAATATATACAAAGTGCTTTATATACTTTAAAGATCTGTCAGTTATGTTTAGCATTATCATTTTAAATAGCCAAATTGGATCACTGTAAAATGAAGAATTAGATGTCATTTAATCTAATGATCTAATTTTGTAGATGGAGAAACTGAAGTCATTTAGAGTTAGGAGTAAAATGACACTGCACAGTCATCCTGGCTATCTTGGGTTGAAATTTAAGATCTTCTGATTTTAAAGCCAATGTGTTATTCCCATTATGCTACGCTATCCCTCTTGTTGTAGTCTGTCTTCAGGATTACCAACTTATTTTGATCAAATAAATCAATTGATTCCCAAATTATTATTATTTTTTTCTTTTTTTTGCACAGAAACAAGGGGGAAAGATCTTTTCATGACTCTCTTAAACTATCACTGAAATTATTCTGAAACTATATGATACTATTTTGAAATGGTAGGGGGCTGTTAAAGGGACCAACATAGTAATTTACATGACATCAACCTTGGTTGGGAACTCTATAATTCATGAAAGCAGGGAGTCAGTAATTGTAATGTTGTTTGGCTTAAATACTATGGATTACGGCCACCTACTTTGAATCAGGCTTTTAATAAAAAATAGGTTTTGGCTCTTGCAGGAGATCTTAAGAGAGAAGCAGAATTGACTAGGCTTTAGCCTTAGTTGAGTTAGGAAGGGGTGTTGTCTTTCTCCCTTGGAATATTATTTACTTGTGCTTTCATCACCATAGCCCAAGACCTCAAATTTCAGTACTTTGAGAACATGGAAAACAGCAGAACAGCCATACCTGTTCTCATGAGTATAGATATAGAACTAGAAGTGACTTTTGAAGCCATTCATTCATTCTTCTCATTCTACTCTTGATAAAACACTCAATCTTATTTCCAGAAGAGGAGAATCCCAAAGCCAAGTAGTGGGAGTTCTTGAACATTAACCTTCTAGAGAGAAAGGAAATTAACTTGAACAGAATCTCTACATTATCTTGTTAGCAAATCTAGGTTAGAGACCTGGCTTTCTTTCAAAAGCAGAGAGATTTTCTGGGCAGTGTCAGACTCTGTGGGAGAAGAGGATTATATATTTGGTCCCTGCAACTGGAGGAACTAAAGCCATATCGGATTGGAGCAAAAATCCTAGATTTTATCCTTGCTATTACCATGAATTAGTCATATAATGCAAGTTTGATGAAGAAGGTTGTTTCTCTAGTAATATCAAGCATACTGATTTTACTCCTTTTGGATGGAGTTCAAGTTCTATGCAAAGAAAGTTGGACACATAGAATTTGGGAGACAAAAGAGTATATCTTCACATACGAAAGGTGCACATCCCCTTAGTAATGCCAAATTCACCTCCATTTTAAAGAGAGTCCACTGAGGATGTTAAAAAACTGAGAGACACAGAAATTGGGACTCAATAGAGAGAGAAAAGGAAAACCACATTAACTATTTGTGAGCCTATATTTTCCTATATTTCTGTGATATGGAATAAAATCTCTCCCATATTGCTATTGTCAAAATATTTTGAAGAAATCCTATTTCCAAGAGCTAAAGCCTAGAAAGCAGAGTGTTCTCTGAATTTGGTATAATAATCCTTTGCACCCTAAAATGATCTCATTCTCCAGCAAAGTATATTGCTTGGACCAGTACCAGGTGTTCACCAAGAAATTTAATTATCTTTATTTCCCAGAACTATTAATCCCATGTTCACAATTCCTGTTCCTTTACAGCTCCTACACTCCTATCCCCATCACAGAACTCTGGTTCTGTGCCCCACAGAGTGACAATGACTCTCAAGATAGGAGAGTCATTAGACTATTCCCATGGGATTCAAGAACATCTGTATTGTACCAAGAAATGATAACTATGAGAACTATTTCAAGATCTAAAAATGACTGTGTCATAAGCCAATATATATAATGTATATACATAGCCCCAGCTTTAGCAGCATTAAGCACTCTTTCTTAGAACAGGGGCTTCTGATTGTAGATGCCTTTTTTTCTCACTTTGAAATTAATTAAACTTCTGTTGGTGTGCTGATTCTCCCATCTTTAGCTTGCTCTGTTTCAGCTCTAGCCACAGGTTAGAGGCCAGTTCCAGTCCACTTTGACACTTTGCAATATTATGTTATACACTTTTATTATGTCTTGCTACTTCTGTGAAGACTGAGCTATTCAGAGCACATATCTAAATATATATATATGCATGTATGAGCTATAGTCTAAAGTATGAACCAAAAATGATTTTCTGTGAACATCCAATATTTAAACCTCAAGACATCAAGGCTGAGATGCTGAACTAAAGGTTACACAAGTGATTTTCAATGTGGCAATGTAGAATTCCCTAAAAATCATAGTCAATGATAAGTATCAAAATCCATAACAGCATCAAGAATAAAGCAAACAAACAACACAAACAAAAAACACCAAATTTAATGACATGGGGGCAACTAGGTGGGGCAGTAGAGAGTGCTGGACCTGAAGTCAGGCAGACTTTGTGAGCTCAACCATTTATTAGCTGTGTGACTCTGGACAATTCATTTAATTCTGTCTTCATTTCCTCATCTATTAAATGAGTCAGAGAAGAAAATGGCAAATCTCTCTAGTATCTTTGCTAAGAAAACCCCAAAATAGGATCACAAAGAATCAGCTATTACTGAAACAACTCCATAACAACAGAAATAGTAGACATAAGAATCAAATGGAATTCTTTCAAACCAGTTTCTTGGAAAATACCCCAATTGAGTTTCTTGTTTCCTTTTAGCATTTTCTGTCTTTGTATCAGCTAGCCATCTTTTATCTAGTTATTACATATACTATGTTAGTGTGTGTGTGTGTGTGTGTGTGTGTGTGTGTGTGTGTGTGCATGTGTGGGATACTGTTGTTATTGTTTATCCTTCCTTTTCAAAAAGAGATATAACATCAGGTAGGTGATGACATGACATGCAAGTGAAATGGGGAATGGGGATTTAATGAGGAAGGACTGTGTTAAGTTATAAGCTTTGCTTTATCTCCAGAGTATTCTGGGTCAAATGGCAAGATATAAATCAGGAGCACTAGAGATGGCTTTGGTTGCAGTAGGAGACTTTGGCCATTTTGTTGAGGCAAAGACCAATTAGTGATTAAGACTAGGTAAGAAATGAATGGCCTCTTTTATCTAGTTTAAAAAAAAAAAAAACTATCAATCTGGGAAGAGAAGACTTTCAAATTTTCTAGCAAAAACAGAAACAACTATTATTTACATTCACTCTGTACTAATTGGGGACCTAATGTCAGTCAATCAATAAGGGTCACACTGATGTGAGATCAATATTTCCTTCAAAGGAAGTAAAACATCAAGATGGACAATTCTATCTACTCATAAGGCTGGAAAAGAGTGGATCTATAAATGTGAATGGCTTTTTTTCTTCCTTTTAGAAATACTTTTGAGGGACTAGACAGGAGACACTGAAAAGTTAACAAAGTGAAAGAGAATAAAATCAGAATTTGATTGTTTAAAAAAGACCAATCAGCAAACAAGGATAAGAATTTTTGTTTAATTCTATGCAATACAATTATATTCCTTGAGTTACACACCATGTATCTTTACACAAACTAATAGTTACCTCATCTATCACTTGGTAGCTGTTAAATCTATGAAATCATTTTTGTTTTGCTTCTCATAACTGTGTATTGTGGGTAGCTCAACTTTAAGATGTGTTTGGAAAGAGATTCCATCTCAAAATTACACCTTTCCTATCTGTAGGGCTGAAAAAATCTTAGAGGACTGTCACTTTTCCTCTGAAAAACTGGCATCTTCTTTTGTAAAGTATTGTTTGAAAGCAGCAAATGATGCAGAAAAACAGGCTGTCAGAAGGAAGGCCAGAGGATGTCTTCAGATCTTGCATAACATCTATAGAGATTTTAGACATCCATATGGAAATCCTATTTAAAGAAAAGATATAAAAGATGGATCAGAGTCCCCCACATCCTACCTTTCTCCCATTTTGACACAAATTAGAACTTTACTTTAAAGGTACAAACTTTCCTTGGATTAAAAAAAAAAAAACCTTTTAAATTCTGACTTTGCTAGGATTTTTGATTGAGCAGAGGAAATCAGAAGAGACTAATAAAAGGAAATACTCATTGGCTCATAGATTTAAGGCTGGAAGAGACTATAAAGATTATCTAACACAATTTTCTCATTTAACAGATGAGGAGACTGAGACTCAGGAAACATAACTGACTTGCTCAGGATCATACAGGTAGTTAGTGTTCTAGTTGGGATCTGAATTCAAGTTTTCTGACTGTAGACTTAGGACTCAACTTCAATAAGGTTTGGAACCTGGTGGAGACTCTAGAAGAGGTGCTTTTTTTCTGGAATGTAGGTGCTGACAGTCAGGAATAATAACCTTGTTAACATACAAGGTTAACCTGAAATTTAGGAATTTAGAGAATACTTATTGAAGAGTAGTGCCCCAGGACTGATACAGAATCCTCAGATTGGCCATGGAGAACTATTTCTTCATAATGTACCTCTGGCCCATGTTTATGTCCTTATTTCACATCCTCATGCCCTCTTTGTTTTGGCCAAACTGATCTCAGATGTACTCCACTTTTTTTTTTTTTTGACACTTTTGCATTTTTATTATCCTGGTTTTTATAACAGCTTTTTATTTTTCCAAATCCATGCAAACATAGTTTTCAACATTCACCCTTGCAAAAATTTGTGTTCCAAGTGTTTCTTCCTTCCTTCCTTCCCCTCACCCCTTCCCCTAGAGAGCAAGCAATCCAATATAGGTTAAACATATGCCTTTCTTCTAAACATATTTCCACATTCATCATTCTGTGCAAGAAAAATCAGATTAAAAATATGAGAAAAGGAAAAAAAACAAGCAAACAAACAATAACAATAATAAAAAAGGGTAAAAATACAATGTTTTGATCCACATTCAGTCTATCCCAATTTATTTAGGGATATCATCCTTTATATTCAAATCATGTGCCCATTTTGTCATTTGTTGTGGGGTGTGAGATGTAAATTTATGCCATTTTTCTGATATATTATTTTCTAGTTTTCTCAGCAATTTTTGTCAAATAGTGAGTTCTTTCCAGAAGCTGAAATGTGGGGGGGTTATCAAATATTAGATTACTGTAGGCCTTTATTATTATGTTGAGTATATTTAATCTATTCCACTGATCCACCACTCTTTTTTCTTAGCCAGTAGCAAATGGTTATGATGAATGCTGCTTTATAATATAGTTTTAGGTTTGATGTGGCTAAGCTACTATCCTTTGTATTTTTTTTTTCATTAATTCCCTTGATATTCTTGACCTTTTGTTCTTTCAAATGAATAATGTTATTTTTTTTTATAATTCAATAATTTTTTTTGGCAGTTTGGTTGGTATGACACTAAACAAGCAGATCAATTTAGGTAAGATTGTTATTTCTATTATATTAGATTGGCCTACCCATGAGTAATTGGTATTTTTCCATTTGTTTTGATCTGAATTTATTTGTGTGAGAAATGTCATCATTTCTTAATGAACAATAATTTCTATTACATCCATATACCATAATTTAAGTTTACTTTATCCTTTGGTGGAAGGGAAGGAGGAAAGTTGACCTATGAGCTACCAAAAGAAGCCATTTATTTGCAGTCTGAGATCCTTGTACAAGAGAACTATCTTTTACATTATCATTAATCTCATATCCATTTCTGCCTCTTATGTCTTACTACTCTAATAACATAAATATGTGCATATACATAACATCAATATATTTATATTTATATCAAATCCAAGCTGCAAAGTTAGAAAGATTTGTCAATTGAGGAATGTTTCATTATTCTCTTTAGCAGCATCTTTGGAATTAAAGATAACACATCTAAATTGAATCACTTTCAATCTTCTTAAACACCTTGAACTCAGCTTATCCAATTACAACTCCAGTAGTTTAATTAAAGTTTTTTTTTTCTTTTTCTCTGCTACAGTCATTGTCTGTTTCAGCAGGAATCCCAACCCATTTCTCCAGTATTTAATTCATTGTGTCATTCCTGTATGAATTTAGTCTGATTTAGTATCTAAATTCCTTCCGTCTTTATTTTTTTTCCTCATCACTAGAGAAAGAACTTAATTAAATGTTAGTTTTTGAACATGGAAGGAAGAAAGGAAGATTAAAAAGTCATTACTCAACAAGAAAACTTTCACTCTCTTGGCTAACAGTAAGGTTGGGCAGTTCCATCTTCTTACCTCAATATAAGATTCTCTGGGGTTTAACATTTTTATCATTAATGGTTGGATATGTTTTGTAAACAAAATTGTCTACACCCTGTGGTGTGAAACTTTTTTAGTTGGGTCAATGAGGGAATAGTATAACTGAATGGTCAACCCCCCAAAAAAATAAAAATAAAAACCTAGTTAGCAGATAACTTTTAGCAGTTCCCCAAGACAAGGTATATCAAACAGTGGAAGATATGTTTGAAAGCTGAGCATTCTAATTCAAGTCAAATCAAGCTATTGAGATGGAAATTTGAGGGTGCCAGAGATGAGGTGGGATTTGAGGAGATGGAGCCTGTCTCAGGCTTTATCTCTTCTCCCCTCGCTTCCTGTCTGCCTCTGTCTCTCTCTGTCTCTGCCTTCCTGTTTCTCTCTCTCTTTCTCTCTTTGTTTCTTGTGTCTTTCTCTTTCTTCTCCCTCCCTCCCTTTTATCTCTTTTTCCCTCTAGCCCCTTTTCTCTCCATGTCTCTCCATCTCTATCTTTGTCTCCTCTCTGTGTCTATGTTTCTCTGTCTCTCTCTGTGTGTGTATCTCTCTCTGTCCCTCTGCCTTTGTCTCTATCTCATTCTTTCTCTCTCTTCTCCATCTCTCCTTCCCTCCCTTCCCCCCTCTCTCTGTCCACCCCCCTTCTTCTTTCTTCCTTGACCTCTTGTTCCATTGACCATTTTGTCAGAGAAAAGCATGATTAGGAAGTAATGTATCCAACTTGCAGCAAAAGAGACATATGAAGACAAATACAAATATCAACTGACTTACAAAGACAATCACCTGAGAGAGAATTAGCTTCGGGGACTATAAATCCTAAAACAGAAAGAATGCTGGCTATATTCTATAGAAATATATTTATCTTCAAAGAAAAATAAAAGAGCTACACATAAGTAAAACTTTGTGGTGCCTCCAAACAGGAAGAAAAAAATCTCTTAGATTACCTAAACCTTACTAACCCTGTTTATATATATATATTATATATATATATATATATATATATATATATATGTATATGTATATGTATATGTATATGTATATAATGTTGTATATAATACATATAATTATATACATGGATATATATATATATATATTTACATACATACATATACATACATATATACACATATTTTATTGAGATACTTTATTACAAAGGTTTTGTTTCACTCTTCCCAGGGACCAAGTGTGTGGGAGGAGATTGCACACAATCAATTTGAGAGAAGCGTTTCTTACTAATTGTAATTATTACACTATCTTAGTGTGTATGTGTGGTGTGTGTATGTGTGTGTGTGTGTGTGTGTGTGTGTATGCTTTTAAAAATGTAATACTCTACTGACTGAAAATCAATGACAGGCACACCAGCAAGAATGCAAACATTATCATCATCAATTATCATCATCACAATGACATACTATAAAGAGAGAAATACTAGACAGGGTAGGTGCTTATTCAATGCTTATTGATTGATTCAATCATTTGTTGCTAAAGTTAAAGTATTTCATTGTGGAACATGAAAAAGCTCACTTTGTTAAAAGAGTGTGACATATTGGATCTTTTCCATTTAACATTGTAAGTGAATTGAAGTATTTAATTGTTTGTTTGCTATTTTTTATTTTGTTTTGTTTTTGCCTAATTGTGAAACATGGAAGAAGAAGGGACGAAAGGTAGAAGGCAATGTCTTATCTAACATAATTCTTTTTTTTTTTGCATTTTTTATTGAAGCTTTTTTTTTAATTTTCAAAACATGCAAGAATAATTTTTCAACATTCACCCTTGCAAAACCTTGTCTTCCAATCCCTCCTTCTCCTTCCCCTAGATGGCACATAATCCAATATAGGTTAAACAGGTAAAATATATATGTAAATTCAATATAGGCATACATATTTATATAATTATCTTGCTGCACAAGAAAAATCAGATCACAAAGGAAAAAAATGAGAGAGAAAATAAAATTCAAGCAAACAGCAACAAAAGAAGTGAAAATGTTATGTTATGATCCACACTCAGTTCCCACAGTCCTCTTTCTGGGTGTAGATGGATGTCATCATCACAAGATCATTGGAACTGCCCTGAATCACCTTATTGTTGAAAAGAGTTGATCATCTTATAATCTTGCTGTTGTTGTGTACAATGATCTCCTAGTTCTGTTCATTTCACTTAGCATCAGTTCATGTAAGTCTTTTGAGGCCTCCTTGAAACCGTTTTGCTGATCATTTCTCATAGAAGAATAATATCCCATAAAATTCATATCCCATAACTTATTCAGCCATTCCCTAACTGATGGGCATCCACTCAATTTCCAGTTTCTAGCCACTACAAAAAGGGCTGCCACAAACATTCCAAATTGCTCTCCAATATGGTTGGATCAGTTTACAATTCTATCAACAATGTATTAGTGTCCCAGTTTTCCCACATCCCCTTCAATATGTTTCATCTCTTTTCCTATTATCTTAGCCAATCTGAGAGGTGTATAGTGGTACCTCAAAGTTTTGTTAATTTGCATTTCTCTGATCAATAGTGATTTAGAGCACCTTTTCATATGAGTAGAAATAGTTTTAATTTCTTCATTTGAAAATTATCTGTTCATATCCTTTGACCATTTATCAATTGGAAAATGGTGTGAATTCTTATAAATTTGAGGCAGTTCTCTCTATATTTTAAAAATGAGGCCTTTTTCAGAACCCTTGAATTTAAAATTATTTTCCCAATTTATTGCTTCCCTTCCAATCTTGTTTGAATTAGTTTCCTCTGTACAAAAACTTTTAAACTTAATATAACCAAATTATCTATTTTGTCTTCAATAATGACCTCCAGTTCTTTAGTCACAAATTCCTTCCTCCTCCACATGTCTGAGAGGTAAACTACCCTATGTTATTCTAATTTACTTATAATAACACTTTTTATGTCTAAATCATGAATCCATCCCAACCTTATCTTGGTATATGGTGTTAGGTCTGGGTCTATGACTAGTTTCTGCTATACCAGTTTCCAATTTTCCCAACAGTTTTTGTCAAATAGTGAGCTCTTATCCCAAAAGTTGGAGTCTTTGGCTTTGTCAAACACTTGATTACTATAGTCATTGACTATTTTGTCCTGTGAATCTAACCTGTTCCACTGATTGGCTACTCTATTTCTCAGCCAGTACCAAATGGTTTTGATGACTGCTGCTTTATAATATAGTTTTAGGTCTGGCATAGGTAGGCCAACCTCATTGGATTTTTTTTTAATTGACTCTGTTGAAATTAAAGACCTTTTGTTCTTCAGATGAACTTTGTTATTATTTTTTTCTAGTGAGTTTCATTGGTATGGCACTAAATAAGTAGATTAATTTAGATAGTATTGTCATTTTTATTATATTTGCTCAACCTATCCATGAGCATTTGATATTTTTTTTTACAATTGATTAGATCTGACTTTATTTGTGTGGAAAGTGTTTTGTAATCATGTTCATATAGTTTCTGATTTTGTCTTGGCAGGTAGACTTCCAAATATTTATATTATCAACAGTTATTTTGAATGGAATTTTTTTTTGTATCTCTTGCTACTGGACTTTGTCAGTAATATATAAAATGCTGATGATTTGTGTGGATTTATTTTGTATCCCGCAACTCTGCTAAAGTTATGAAATTTTTCCAGTAGTATTTTTTTAGAGAATTTCTTAGAGCTATTAGATCCTGGGTAATCCTGATTGTGATGCCTCAGCATTTGAATTGTTTCTTTCTGGCAGCATGCAATATTTTTCTTTGGTCTCATGATTCTGAAATTTAGTTATGATATTCTTTAGAATTTTTGGGGGGATTCTCTTTTAGGAGGTGATTAATAAATTCTTTCAATGGCTATTTCACTTTCTGATTCTAAGACATCGGGGCAGTTTTCCTTGATATTTTCCTGAAAGAGAATGTCTCAGCTTCTTCTTTTTTTTTTTTTATCATGGTTTTCAGGAAGTCTAATAATCACTAGATTGTCTCCTTTATATCTATTTTTTAGGTCAATTATTTTTTCAATGAGGTATTTTCAATTTTCTTTTTCATTTTGTTTGACTAATTCTTGATGTATCATTGAGTCATTCTTTTCTATTTGTTCAGCTCTAATTTTTTAGTGAATTATTTTATTCAGTTATCTTTTTTAGCTCCTTTTGTATTTGGCCAATTGAATTTTTAAATGAGTTGTTTTGTTTTATGGATTTTTTTTTCAATTTCACAAATTCTATTTTTTCTGTGCATACCCTTTGATCCAGCAGTGTTTCTATTGGGCTTATACCCCAAAGAGATACTAAAAAAGGGAAAGGGACCTGTATGTGCCAAAATGTTTGTAGCAGCCCTGTTTGTAGTGGCTAGAAACTGGAAAATGAACGGATGCCCATCAATTGGAGAATGGCTGGGTAAATTGTGGTATATGAATGTTATGGAATATTATTGCTCTGTAAGGAATGACCAGCAGGATGAATACAGAGAGGCTTGAAGAGACCTACATGGACTGATGCTAAGTGAGATGAGCAGAACCAGGAGATCATTATACACTTCGACAACGATATTGTATGAGGATGTATTCTGATGGAAGTGGATTTCTCTGACAAAGAGACTTAACTGAGTTTCATTGGATAAATGATGGACAGAAACAGCTACACCCAAAGAAGGAATACTGGGAAATGAATGTGAACTATTTGATTTTTGATTTTCTTCCTGAGTTATTTTTACCTTCTGAATCCAAGTCTCCCTGTGCAGTGGGAGAACTGTTCAGTTCTGCAAATGTGTATTGTATCTAGGATATACTGCAACATAATTAACATATATAGGACTGCTTGCCATCTTGGGGGGGGGGAGGAGGGAGGGAGGGGAAAAAATGAAACATAAGTGATTTCAAGGGATAATGCTGTGTAAAAATTATCCTGGCATGGATTCTGTCAATACAAAGTTATTATTAAATAAAATTAAATTAAAAAAAAAAACAAATTCTGTTTTTTAAGGAGTTGTTTTATTTTCCCATTTTGTCAAATCTATTTTGTAAAGAGTTATATGCTTTTTTCATTTCACCAAATTCATTTTGTAAGTTTTCTTCAGATAATTTTTGTATTTCCTTTTCTAAACCCTCTTGCAAAATTTTCAATTCCTTTCCCCATTTTTGTTCTAAGTCTCTTTTAAGATCCTTTTAAAATTCTTCCAAGACAGCCTTGTGGAATTGGGACCAATTCATATCACCCTTTGGTGCTTCATCTGAAGATGATCTGCTTTTGTCCTCTGGGCTTGAAATCTGTTTTTTTCTTTTTTTCCATAAGAAAAAAAAAACTATCTATGGTTATATTTCTTTTTGCTTTTTTGCTCTTTTTTTAAAAAGGTTAAAGTCTACTTTTAGGGCAAAGGGGAAGTTGTCCAAGCTTCCTCTACAGGTGAGAATAGATGCACTGGGTCAGTGCTGATTAATTCCAGTGCCAGCTAGTCATAGCCAGATCCCTGGATATTCTGAGATTTGGGGCACACTATTTACCTTTTGTGTTTGTACTGTATATTTTACAGCTCATCTACTGATCTACTGGCTTGCAACCAGGACAGAGTAGTCAAGACTGCTGTATATTCCCTGGCTGTGTGAGATACCACACTATCCTGGGTCTTTGCATTGCCAGCACTTGTCTGCCTATACTCAGCCTACCTACCTCCATGCTCTATTGAAACAGACATTTTCTGAAGATCTCTTACATTATTTTCTGCTGATAGTTTGTTAGACTTTAAATATTTGTGGGTTCTGTCACTCCGAAACCAGTTCTGAGGCTTAATTTGCTGTTAATTTGAGGGACATCATAGAGAGCTCAGAAAAAGTCATGTTTCCTCCCTGCCATCTTGAGTCCACCCCCATAATTCTTTAACTAACAAAAGTAGCCTTCTCTTCTTCTTTAGTCCTTGACTAATAGGGAATATCCTATATATCAGCTTCATTATTGCTGTCATAAAACTGTCTTCAAGAGAAGAAAGCCTCTGATCGACTGTTAGAGCTGAATAGAAGCTCATTTTTAAAGATGATTTGCTTGACATGTGAAAGAAAGCACATGGTGATGTGAAATGGGTACTCAATCCTGATGCATGTAGGTCCTCTAGTCAGTGAGGATGAACCATATTTACTAATGATTTTAAAGCCAATGTTATTGTTTTAATGTTTCATATAGATGTATAAAATAAATGGCCACCATGGCTCCTAGCCAGTCAGCAGTTTTCTAGTTAGGTCATTTGATTGATTTGTCTTTGGTCCATCTTTATTGATTTTGTGGAGCATTCACAATAATTGTGTAGGCTTTTCATGCTAAGCCCCCCTAACTAATGTTGCAGTCCATTTTTTAGCTTCTGTAGGGATATAGGTATAGCCACAACTTAAGTGTCTAGAAGATGCTCAGCAGAGCTGTAACTCAGATTTGCAGGACCCACGGGTATATTCAGACTATAGTAGAAAGGACATATAAGAAGGAAATTTTGGGAAAACTTGACACTAGAATTTGATTCCATGTGCTTTTGGATTTCTGGGCAGATGAGTTAAAAGTTAAAAGGGAATATTCGGGAGGACTGTAAAATTGTGATCTTGACTTTCTATTCAAGAAATAGAATTATTTTGTTAAAAAAAAAAAAAAAAACATGTTGTTAGCCAGCTAATACTGGTGATGGGCCAAGCTGTCAACTTCTCTTCTCTATGTAGAGGTATGGGACTCACTACTATTTGGTATTCCTTTCTCTGTCCATCCCAAGATGGCATGAAATTAGTGTATTGGAATGAAAGGAGTTACATGATCATTGCAGATGTGTGTGTGTGAGAGAGACTAACAACAATTCTGCTGATGAAGAATCTTATAATGTGAGGGGAGATGGAGAAAAAAGCAGAAAGGATTCTGGGTTCCATGACAGCTGCAGTAAATGAGTCCCTGCATCTATGCCTTTGTGTGCACACCAGTGTGCTCTGCTGGACTGCTAAGCTATGTATAGATGCAGGAAAGAGAGCAGTAGTCTGTGTGTGTGTGTGTGTGTGTGTGTGTGTGTGTGTGTGTGTGTGATTTACATTCCATGAGGCATTATCATGTGATAACATGGCATGATCACCACTGATATGAAGTCTGAACATTGTCAGCCCAATTTGTGAAGTCCTGTGCTGCAGGCTCATTGGTAAGTGCTTGCTTTGCCTATTAAAAGAGTATTACTTTTGTTATATGACCAAAAAAAAAGGAAAAAGGGAAGGAAGGAGGGATGGAAGGAAGGAGGGAAGGAAGAAAGGAAATAAAGAAGGAAAGAAGGGAAAGCAAGGAAGGGAAGAAGGAAAGGAGGAAGGAAGGAAGGAAAAAAGGAAGGGAGGAAGTAAGGAACAAAAGAGGAAAGAAAAGAAGAAAGGAAGGGAAAAGGGAAAGAAAGAGGAAGGTATGGAAGGGAAGAAGGGAGGAAAAGAGGGAGACAAAGAAGAAAGGAGAAACCTTTAGGTACCTATCAAGAATGAAGCAGAATTATTAAAAATTATTTTCCTGCATATTTCCTTGTGTTTTCATTTGTGATTTTGTGTCTATGAAAATGTATATTTTGGTGAGAGTACTCTGGATATATGTCAGGTTGTCTTGCTTTATTGTCCTTCAGTTATTTTCAGTCATGTCTGACTTTTTGTAACCCCATTTGGGGCTTTCTTGGAAAAGACACTAATTTGCCATTTCTTTCTCCAATTCTTGCTTTAATGAAATGGAAATCAGAAGAAGAGGAATGCAAGGGTCTGATACTGATTAATAAGGATAGAAATTGAATTATTTTAGGGAAATTTATTTGCAAGATTTATTCTGCTTTAATATAATTGTGGATTTTTCCCCTTTGAATAAAGAGGACTAGGGAACAGGAAATAACATCATATATATGGCTTTTGGCAACTTAGTTGCAAGAAAAACTAACTATTATAATAAAATAATTCCCAAAGAATTAGAAGCAAAGGTGTTCATCAACTGAGGAATGGACAAAAGAATTGTGGTACTTAAATGTAATCATATTTTTATGGTAAAAACTGATAAAGATAAGGAAATCTGGGATTCATGGGAAAATAGAAAAAAATGGCTCAGAATGATTAGCAGAAATAGGAAAATGATATACTAGAGATTAGAATAACTGCATAATTATAATGATTGAACATAGCTTTAGAGAAGGATTAAGACAATTCCTTGCTATACTTCCCTTTCCCTTACATTTTAGATACTTGCCCCAGTACTGGCTGGTGTCCTGAACTCTCAATTTCCCAACTTACTTCATGCTTCATTAAATAGGCTTTTTGCTCTAACTAAAAAAAAAAAATTCTAATTTTTTCTCACCTGCTTAGATAAATAGTACTAATAATGATGATGACGGACATTTATGTAATGCCTACTATGTTTCAGACACTATGCCAAGTATTCTACAATTATTTTCTCATTTGATCTTCATAGCAACCAAAGGAGACAGGTACTATTAGTTTCAATTTATAATCAAGGAGACGGAGGTATATACAAATTAAGTGACCTGCCCAGCATCACACTATTAAAACAATACCTAAGACCAGATTTGATTTCACTTCTTTTAGATTCATGACCCAAAGCCCTTTTTACTTCATTCCCCACCACAGATAATAGGCAATTCACAAATGCTCTGATTGATTCTCAAGTGAAGAGTTATTTCATCCCAATCAAAGCTTTACTATAGGGGTCATATTAATAACAAATTCTGAGTTGGGAGCACATGGAATCTATCCATTCAAGTCAGAAGTCACTACAAATAAGTAATTAAACTGAAATTCTCATAATTCATATGGTGGAAAATTAACTTACATTGCCTGAGTTCCTTATTTACATTTAAGAACCATTGAAAGAATACTGTTTCCTAGGATGGAATGGAGATTCTTTAATAGATTTTTAAAATGTAATTTGGTTTTTGTTTTGAATTAACAAGGCAGGCTGGTCAATTGTTTTCCCATTTCTGATCAAACAGAATCTGATGTAAAATATCAGCCAGAGCAAAAGTCCTCCCAGACAATCCCTCATTTATGTTTCCTAAAAGATAAATTGAAGGGTGCTGTGAACTCATCTCCAAGGCAGACTTCATTCTCTCATACTCAATGCAAGTTTGTACATCATTGGTATTTTAATGAGGCTAAGGCCTCAGAAGATATTTTGCAACTGGAAAAAAATGAATTTGCATATCATAAAGAGTCCTAGAATCTGTTGATGACCCTTCCAGTCATTCTTCCAGTCATAACTTTGGAGTCTTTTTGATCTCATCAATTCTATCGTCATACTAGCTTTTGACTCCATCTCCTTTTCTCTTCTACCACCTTTATCACTTCTTAGGCTAATATATTAATCTCCTAATTGGGCTCCCATATACTAAATGCCATTTTTAGCTAATCCAGTCACTAGACAGTTGCCCAAGTTATATTTCTAAAACAGAAATCTGAATATATCTTATCCTTAACTCACAAAGATTGCATAGTATTCTATTGCCCCTAGAATAAAATGCAGAATCCTCAGCTTGCCATTTAAAGTTCTCCTCAATTCATCCATTTTTTTCCAATATCACCACATTTTATTTACTCATCATTTTTGCCTACTAGACTTAATATATATACATAGTTGTTCTTACTCTATCTCCCTAATTAGACAATTAGATCCTTAACATCAGGGACACTTTTGACTTTATTTGTATCTTGATATACAGTAGGTGCTGAATAAATTCTTATTGACTGACTAATTTAATATGTAACATTTTCTTTATGGTTTCTGCCTCTGTGCAGATTGTTATATCTGGAGTGATCTCTCTCACCTCTGCCTCATAATGTCCTTAGCATTCTTTAAAGCAAAGCTTTGTCCTACTTTCTATATGAGATTTTTTTAGTCTCCCTAGTTCTAAGCATTCTTTCCTTCTTGGAATTATTTGACTACTTATAAGTATTTTGCATTTACTAATTTGAATATAGTTTGCATCTTTTAAATAGAATATAAATAAGTCCAAGGAAGAGGATGGTTTTGTTTCTGTGTCTTCAGCATCTGGCATAGTGCTTAGCACATAGTAGGCTCTTAGTAGATATTTATTTGTGTCTAACCACTGCTCTCCTTTATCACTCTCCCTTTGTCTTATACTATTCCCTGATCCCCCTTTGCCTATTTCCCTAATGCATAAGATAGATGTCTATACTCAATTCAATATGAAAATATATATTTTCCTTCTTTGAACCAGTTTAGATTAAATGAGTGATGTTCAAGCATTGTGGGCCCCCATCCCATCCCTATCACCCCCCACTCTACTGTAAAAGTTCTTTTTTGCATGTCTTTTTTATCTAGAATAATATTCCTCATTCTTCCTTCCCCCTTTTCCTGGAGCATTCCTCTTTTTCAAATATCCATTTTTGTACCATCCAACATAATAGGCTCACTCACATATGCTCTATCCATGTAGAAAGCTTCTAAAAGCCCTATTAATGATATAATTCTTGGAAGCTACATATATAATTTTCCCATATCAGAATGTAAATAGTTCTGCTTCCTTGAGTACCTTATTACTTTCAACTATAAGACTCAAGAGAGGTGTAAAACATAACATAAAATACAAAAGAAATCATAATGAACTCAATAACATCAAATTGTTTATATTTTTATGTGGGAAGATGATATATGTAACTCCTAAGAATTATCTGGCTGATTGAAGCATTTTCTCTTTGACTTAGGAGCTCTGGAATTTGGTTGTAATATTCCTGAGAACTTTCATTCTGGGCTCTCAGGTAGGGTTTATTGAATTCTTTCAATTTCCATTTTGCTCTTTGGTTCTAGGATAATAGAGCATTTTTCTTTGATGGTTTCTTAAAATATGATATGTAGGCTCTTTCTTTGATCATGGATTTTAGGTAGTCCAATAAACATTAAAATATCTCGCTCTTATCTATTTTCTAGGTCAGTTGTTTGTTTAATGAGATATTTCACATTTTCTATTGCTTGATTCTTTAAAAAAAATCTTGATATCTCATAGAGTTTTTGTACCTCTTTTTTTTCCATCTGGCCACTTGTGTTTTTAAGAGCTTATTTTAATCAGTGAAGTTTGTACCTCTTCCCTTTTCTCCCTTTGGTAAATTCTGTTTTTAATGCTTTATTTAGTATTTTTGCACCTCTTTTACCAAGTTGTCAATTTTTTTTTCATAATTTTCTTCCCTTGCTTTCATTTTTACCTGCTTTTTCCTCTGCCACTCTTATTTGATTTTTAAAACTTTTTTTAAGCTCTTTCAGAAATCTTGTTGAGCTTGTGTCCAATTCACATTTTTTTCTTTGAGGCTTTGAGTTATTTTGAGCTGTTTTGACTTCATGTTCCTCTTTTGAATTTGTGTCTTGAACTTCCCTATCACTGTAGTAGCTTTTTATGATAAGATTCTTTATTTTGTTTGCTCATTTTTTCTTCCCTATTTCTTGCTGTTGAACTTTAAATCAAAGTTTTGTTCTATTCCTGATGGGGGAGAAGGAGAGATATTCTCAAGTTTCAGGTTTTTTTTTTTACACTGCTAGTTTTAAAACTAGCTCTAAGAGCAGGGGTCCTCAAACTACGGCCCACAGGCCAGATACAGCAGCTGAAGACATTTATCCCCCTCACTCAGGGCTATGAAGTTTCTTTATTTAAAGGCCTACAAAACAAAGTTTTTGTTTTTACTATAGTTCTTCCCTCCAACAATCTGAGGGCAGTAAACTGGCCCCCTATTTAAAAAGTTTGAGGATCCCTGCTCTAGAGGTTTGGAAATTTTTAGTGCTTCAAAGATAGTGTGATCAAGAGAGAGGTATGGACACTGTTCTTCTAGATTGTGTTCTAGTTAGCAATCAGGAAGAGGTCCTAATTATTTAGGGATTGTTCTTCCAATTCCTTGAACCAAAGGTATTCGGACCAAAAATACTACTGTTTCTCAGGATCCTTGTTCTCTTGGAATCATAAGCCATAGCATTCTTCAAGGTTGAAAAGTATTCATCTCTGTCCTGGAACTGTGACCCAGAAATGGATATGTGAAAATTGAATAGCTAAATATTTGGTTCTGAAGCACCCAGTGCTAGCACAAGTTCCTTTGAAATCTCTTTAATCAGTTTCCATGATCCCTAACCATCACCTGAAGTTTGTGCTGCTGCTAATCCTACCACTGGAGTATGTCCATTTGGGCTCTGGATCAGTCTTTACCCCATTCACAGAATTTCTTAATGCTCAATTAGGTTGAGTGACTTATTCAGAGTCACATAGTTGCCAAGTATCAATGGGACATTTGAAGGCAGGTCTTTGTGACTCCAAAGCCAATCCTATATTTATTGGGCTAGGCTGCCTCACAGTGCATGATTGTCATTTTCACTGTCATTATTCTCCCCCCTCACTTCTCCATCCAATGCTATGGAAATTAGTAAGCTGCTTAATCATGATGGCAAGACACTTGATAAGAGGGAAATGGCCTGAGAATAAGGAATAAAGTGGAATATGGTAGTTAGGAATTTATGGAATAATGTTCTGGAATAGGCAGTCTCCAATGAAGATACAACTACATGCTGATTGGCAAAGAGATTTCAGGTAACAGGAAATGATGTTAATGCAGCATATTTATTATAGATGTTCACAAATCTTCCCCCCCCCCAAAAAAAAAATACAAGCAATTTCCAGTTGTAGACTCCATGAAGTTAGGAATTATCCTACCTTTGAAACTTCCCTAGCACTGAGTAGCATAGTCTTATAGCAAGGACTTAACGAGTATATTTTGAATTGAATTTGACTTGAAATATGGCCTACTGAGAAACATGACTGTTAGAGATTCATGAGCCTTGGAAGAAGACAAAACTACATGGCTTTTATGTCTAATGGAAGAATTAGAAGGAACAATGCACATTAGACTTGTGACAGTCCTTTGCTTTTATCAGTTCAATCTAACAAATAATTATTAAGCATTTAATCATCTGCAAGATACAGAAAGGGAGTATGACAGTACATAAAGAGCAAGTGTCAAAGTCAGGAAGACTCAAATTCTCCTTCAAATTGCCCAAGTAATTTCTAGGTTGCAGAACATGGAGAGATCTTCAGTCCAAAGAGCTTACTCATTGAAAGGTCCCTGTGTCTATGAATTGGGTACAAAATATATTTATCCTAGGTGGTAGTGATAAAGAAAAGCTAGATATTGGAGATGAAGTGGGAATAGTCTTCATCCTCAAAGAGCTTATTTGAAATCTTCCATAATTCTACCACATCTTCCTTTATTGATTTTTTCACTGGTTCTTTATTTACCTGCTTATTTTAAAGCCTTTCAATGTGTCACATCTCACCAGTACATTTGGAAATAGAAGTTTAAGTTATTTTGGTACAATAAATAATGGTAATGTATGACCTAAAAATACCTGGTAGGTAAGGATACCTAGGTGTAAAACCTAAAATTAGCAGTTGAATGAATATATCATTACTGTTACTTAAAAAGAAACTGCCACAATTAAAATTAATCCACAATAAAAATCCCTTTATGATAAACAATGAATTTGCATTTGGAAATTACAATCACATCTGGAATGGGGCTAATTTGCAAGGACATTAGCTTGATTGGCAAGCCACCATTAATTAAAACTCAGAGCATGTTGGCTTTTAATGGCTAATTAAGCCTCTGTTGAAATCACTTACAGGTAAAAGGCAGGGGAGACCATGCTGAAGATGTAAAAATGACATTGACTTTGAAATTTTCCTTCTCTTATAAAGAAAGGCAAATTCAGGAGGGATTTTCATGAAGAAAACAAACTCCTGGTGTTAGAAAACTAGGGGAAGCAGAGGGAGAAGCCAGAGCTGTTAAAATTAAAAATAGGATTCATCACCTGCAGATGCTTGTGTAGCACATAAGACTCTGAAAATATTCTTGGCATTGCTTTTTAAAATAAATGGGTAATATGGCTGTGTTTCTCCCAAGGGCACAACTGGTATTTTACCAGCAAATTAGATATCTCTTATGTAATAAATATTATGGATTTAGTACAGAAGAAACATGCAAAAGCCCACCCTTTTAAATGTCAAAAACCCAGGTCTTATATGTTTATTGAAGTTCTTTCATTTACCTGAGATGCTTTTTAGTGAAAAAGCAGGACCCTGAATTTTCTGCCGAAAAAGCTCCTACAGCAAGGATAGTTCCATCCATCCATTAGCAGTTGGGAGTTTGAGTCCCTTAAAAGAACACATTAAGCACTTAGAAGTTTTTGTTCCATAATCCTTGACCTTTTCCTTAATATTTCTGGAGAGGGAGACAATAGTGATTTTTAAGGAGTTTTGTGTCCTGGAAATCTCACTTTCTAATGTCTTCTCTGTTCTTCTTCAAGTCACAAATAAAATCCTGTTTTCTACAGCACACCTTATTCAGTCCCTCCTAATTGTTATTTTTTCTCTCTACTGAATATTGTTTTTTGCTTAATAATGTACTTTTATTTTGTTGAATATATCTTATTTATGATTTTTTTTGTTGATGGTTGTTTGCATGTTGTCTTTCATTTTAGATTGTGAGATCCTAAAGGGCAAGGAACATCTTTTGACTTTCTTTGTATCTCCAGTGTTAGCACACTGCCTGACCCATAAGTCTTTAATAAATGTTTATTAATTTACTGACTAATGAGCGTGATCCACATACACAGAGCTTTCCTGTTTCTGGATCTTAGCTTGTATTCTTCTCTTCTCCATCAAACCTTGTATTCTGTCAGTCTATTAAAATCACACTTTCATAGAAGTATACAGTGAAAATACTCAGAAAGTTTCTTATGTAACCTTTACAGAAGTCCTTGAAAGCTTACATGATTTGCTGAAGGCCACTCCTATCGATAAGTGACAAACCCAGAAATTTCAAGTCATATTATAGGATTTTATTATAACTAATTTTAAAAAAGGCCACTATCTTGCTTTACCCACTGCTACCACCATCTTCCATTGGTAATTCCCAAATTTGTACATTTGACCTGGCATATAATTTTGTAACTCAGTCGTACTTTGTCTGTCAGTAAGCAAGCAATCATCGAGGAGTGCACATGTTACTATTCACCAGACTCCATATTAAGCACTGGCCAAAAAATGTATAAACAAACAAACAAACAAACAAAAATAGTCCTTGCTTTCAAAGAGCTGATGGTCTAAAGAGGGAACAGCATAAAACTATTTTATGCAACTGAGCTGTTTGTGGTTGCTTTGTCATTTCAGTGGTGTTTATGACTAGTTTGGGAGTTTTTCTTGGTAGAGATATCCAAGTGGTTTGCCATTTTCTTCTCCAGCTCATTTTACAAATGAGGGAACAGAGTTAAATAACTTGCCCAGGGTCACACATCTCAGGTCAGATTTGTACTTGAGACTTTCTGACTCCAGACCTGGCATTCCATTCACTGTATCAACTAGCTCCCCAAACAAGTTATAGCTGGACTGAATAAGACATAATCAATGGAAAGAAAGCACTAGGATTAAAAGGGCTTGGGAAAGGCTTCTCATAGAAAGTGATATTGTAGCTGGGTCTTAAAGGAAGCCAAGCAAGCCAGGGGATAGTGATGAGGAGAAAGAAAATGCTCAGTATGGGAGATAGAAATGGAAAATGTTTGGAATCGAGATTGAGTATCTTAAATGAGGAAGAACAAAAAAGGCTGACATCACAGGATCATAGATTATGTGCTGGGGAAAGGGTACCATGGAAAAAAGTTGGAAGGGTGGGAGGGGTTATTATTAAGAGCTTTGAATGTCAAACAAATAATTGTTTGTCTCATCCTGGAGATGATAGTGAGCCACTGAAGGTTTTTGAAGAAGGGAATAGCAAGGCCAAATCTGCAGTTAAGGAAGATTACTTTGACAACTAAGTAGAAAATGGACTGGCAGGGGAAGGAATGGAGACCTATAAACAGTTTATAAAGTTTACTTGTGAGGTGAGGAGATTCTATATGAGGATGGGTGTAGTGTAGAAAAGACAAAGAGGTGTAGAAGACATAAATTAGGAAAGCTGATGTGACAAGTGATGGCAAGATTAGATGGGGTGGGGTGAGAGAGAATAAAGAAGCTAGATTGTGGTTTTCTTTCCCCATTGCATGTAAGCTCCATGAAGGTAAGGAATGTTTTGTGGGGGATATATTTCTAATCCTAGGATTTAGCATAGTGCCTGAAACTAAACATTTAACCCTAACCTTGACATAATTATATGTCATATAATATGCATCGACATATAATAAACACCCTTTAATGTTTTCTTTCATTCTCTTTCATCTTATCATTTTCAGAAAAAAATATTCAGGTTAATTCATTTTATCGCAATTCAATCTCATCCAATTCAAATCAACCCACTGAGTCAATGAGAACAAATTAAATACATATTAATTAACCAAGCAATAAAAATTTGTTAAGTAATTATTAGGTGCCAGCCATGTTTGGCAGTAGACAAAGGGATGCAAAAATTTAAACCTGAAAGCACCATCTTTCCTCAAGGCACTTACATTCTTTTGAGAAAAACAACATGTCTATGGATGAGCAAATAGAAAATATTCTGGGGAAGGGGAAAACATTAGTAATTGGGAAGGAATGTAGCCTTTCTAATTCACTATTTACGTATAAGAACATGTTCTCGTGTATAAAATGTAGACTCTCTCATTCCTGTTAATTTCATTTCCATCCTTTTTGTTTTATTTGACATTTAGATGTTATTAAACATTTATCCCTATGGGTCAATAAGTCTGAAGTTAAATGAATTGGGATCACATTTGCCCAATGACAACAGATAAATGTTTACTAATTAATTCTCCTAATTTAGAATTCATCTATTGATCTCTGAAGAAAAGGCAAGATATGTTGTTTTCTCTTCCTCAGAGAGACAAATGTTCAAAAGATACACTGTAAATATTAAAAACAGGAATAAAAAAAGAAATTATGTCTCCAAACTAGTAAAGAGCTACTCAGCTATATTTATTGACTGTGAACAACAGCAACAATAAAATTCTTGAATTTATTTCTTTATCTTTATTCGATAAACAAAAAGAACCTTAAGAAATACAGGATGCTAGGGTAATATATTTAAAATAGAGTGCTCCAGAGGTGCTGAATGTATCTGTATAAGCTTGAAAAAATATTTTGATAACTTTATTTCACTGCAGCTGGGTTCCTTTGCAATCATATATTTTACTTTATCAATTAAAAACATTATTTGAGGTGAAATCCATAGATTTTTAATGGATTACTGAAAAGGTTTATCTCTCAAGCTGTCTGTCTCTGTCAGAGAGAGAGAGAGACAGACAGACAGAAATGGAGACAGAGACAGAGAGACAGACAAAGATCAGACAGAGACAGAGACACGGAGAAAAATTCAGGATTTGTGTTAGTCCAAATTATTGATTTTAAAAAAAGAATCTGAGACTGGCTCAAGTCATAGAGGCAGTGTCAATATTTGAATCCACATACTGAGATTTCAGATTCATCATTACTTCCACTGAACCTTGCCGCCATTTCCAGGTTGAAAGTAGAGATTCTACTTACTTTTGTCTTCAGTACCATTGGCAGAATCATGAGGAATGTTCATGTTCAATTCCAACAGCATCTGGCTGGGAGAAGACACTTCCTTCATTGTTTTGAATGTCAACCATTAGAATATTATCTGGAATGACTTTGTAGAGCAGGAGGTGTGAGGAATCATTATCATCTTCTCTTATTTTAAAGAATGACTTGCTATGCCCTAAACTTTATTCCATTTCTCTTCTTGTCCATACTCCTTTTAACCCCTACTGTTTTTCTTCAGACTGAATGAGATGAGGTGAGATCTTTCAAGACAGTTGTGAAAATTGAGCAAGGCTTCATCTACTTCAGAATTTGAGTAAGCCTGAAGGACTTTGAAGATTGAGTCAAGGGCATACCTAAGTCCCCTTCCTGCTATCCTCCCATGACATCAAGCTTCTCACTATTTCAGTCAAATGTGGGCCACTATGTACTTATTGGTCAAGTTCAATTTCTTGGGTCCCTCGTTTAGAATGTAAGGATGAGGGTCAGTGGTGGGAGGAGGTATTTGCATTAGGGATTAAAAGTGTTGACTCTGACCTGCAATGGTGCTTCCTCCCTTCAATTGTCTGCTCCATAGGTGGGATGCCCTTCTCTTGAGAATGTATAATAAACTTGGCTTTACTTCTAGAGATCTCTCCAGCTTTTTTTATTAAATGGTGACCCCTCACCATTTCTGAACCCCACAAGACCCTTATCCCTTTCTCTCTAGCAGGGAGTCTTCTAAATCAGCTAAAACTTCTTGGTACAAAGCCTAAAGCTCTTTGGAGAGAAAACAACACACACACACACACACACACACACAAAACCTATCATAGAAATGTAATGAATAAATACATGACAATGTTATTAGGGTCTTATAGTCACTATCTTTGGTGATGTCAATTTTTTTTTTCTCCTTAAGTTCTTACTGAAATAATGCCTACCTATAAAAAAACATTGAAAGTTATTGACATTGGTGTATTTTTCACTTGGAGAATTTCAATATCTACCAGCTCTCCTAAGTATTCCTTCTGTAATTTCTATGTTCACAGGTATATGGAGTCTGACATTATTCATTGGTATCCAAGAAACATCATATTGGGCAAATTAATGTTACAGAGAACTAATTAGTATATTTAGAACATGTAAGTTCTTTTCCTTTTTCTCTGATCATCTTGGGAAAAAGACCTAATAGTGGTATTGTTACCATTGTTTTTATGATTATTCATGGTAAAGCTCAGGTTTTCAGGGTATTTCACTTTGGAATATATCTTGAGTTCCTTTGCTCTTTGTGACATACTGATTAATTTTCTCCCACAGTTGCTGGGGGATCCTGAAGTCTTGCATTTCCTCTTTCATATTTGAAAGCCTTTTTTTCTGGTTGCTTGCAGAATTTGTTGTCTGTCATTGGACTTGTTAGAATTAATCACTATATATGTTTTATAAGGTTGACAGAATAGTTTCCTCCCACTCCCCTCTTAGTAGATTCTTTTGATTGGCCCTTTTTCTAACCATCCATCTTATTGATTATATGAATCACTGCTGTATAACCAGGGTACTGATAATGTAGATAATGCCCAGATATGTGCAATCATATTGGTAGAGGATCGTTAGTGTACATCATGGGAGGAAAGGATAGGAATATATGGCCTAGAAAAGAGAAAACTCAGAGGAACTTCAGAACTGTCTTCAAGTATTTAAAGGACTTTTATCCGATAGAGATATGTACTCTCTTCTTTTTCATCCCAGAAGGCAATAACTAAGTAGCATTCAAACTGCAAAGAGGCAAATTTAGGTTTAATATTTATAGGATGACATGATTGGGAGTGGAAGTTCCTAAAATTTGGAGATACCAAGAAGTGGAATGGCCTTTTCCTAAGATAGTGGATTGTCTATCATTAGAAGTATTCAAATAAACTGGATAATCATTTGAATGTCATGTAAAAGAGATCATTTTTCATGTATAAGTTAGATTAAGTGACTTCTTTTAGAGGTTACCACCAACAGTGCAATTCTATGATTCTGGGATTCTTAGTATTTAGCCAAAAGACTGGAGAAGCAGTCCAGAGCTAATTAGAAAAAGACCTTAAAAGCTAAGGACTTTATATTTTATGTTAGAGGTGTTAACGAGTCACCAAAGTTTTTGAGAATGAAAGTACCATGGTCAAATCTGTGCTTTAGGAAGATTATTTTGGCAAATGTTCATAGGATGGTTTGGAGAGGAATGAAGCTGTCAGAAGAATATATTCATAAATAGGAGGGCTGAGTGTATCTAATTAGATTTGTGTTCCTGGTTAGATCCTCCAGGGACACTTAATTGATTTACAATAAATGAAACATCATTTGTAAGCTTAGAAGAGGTTGTAGGTTTGGATGCCAGGGGTGCAAATAAACACAAATTGTGGCTTTAATGAGAAAGCTAAGGCTGCCTCTGCCTTATGTCAGTGTTACTCATCCCTCTCTGTCATAAGCTTTCCATTCAGCTACATCCTCCAGAACTTCAAGAGATGCAAAACAACACATGACTTCTTTGCAATTTTAAATTATATGGAAAACATTTTCAGATTCAACCCAAATACAATAGATTACATTATCATTAACACAATAGAAGGACAACATGTTTGGAAATTGTCTGTTTATCTCATACTTGCTTCCTTCCCCTAAGACCATGACCAAAAGAATGAGGAAGATAGAGTAGATTGCTATCTATGGACCAGTGGGACAAAGAAGGCCTTCATAGGGCTAGTCAGAGCTTATTTATATTGGGAAAGAGTTTCCATTTTCTGTGCTTTCATTGTCAATGATAATTCACTGACATGGAGATAATTCAGAGTGGAAAATAGAAAAGCATCAGTGGCTCTTATCAGGGCTCCCTTGGGGATAGTTTCTATGGAATGAGTAAGCTGTTGTCTCTTCAACTATATGGCTGACGTGTTTTATTAGCATAAGTGTGACTTTAATAGGATGATTTTGATCTCAGATGCATCTGTCTCTTTTAAATATGTTGGCCAATATGGTAATGAGTTTTTCTCCCTGCCTGTGGATTTCTGAAAAATTAGGATGTCATCAGAATTGCTAGCATTGGAGCCCTTGGCATTTGTCTTTGTTTTGGAAATCACCAAGGCAATGTCATGAAAGAAATATTGATGCCATTCATCCTCTTCAATGTTTCCCTTCCAAGGTCACAGAGATGTTGCTTCCAGGAGTTGTTTGAGATTGTAGATTATATAGCTTTGAAAAAAAAATCTTCAATTTGTTCTTCAGACCAAAGAAGGAGTAATTTTTCTTTGGTAAAGGTCTTATTGTCTCATTCTTCTGATCAAGATATTGAGTAGCTCTCTTTTGTCTCCTACTATATGTGTGCAAGAGAGGAACCTTAGAGGTACCTTGCCATTGGCCTTTCCTTTGAAAGAAGGATCGACTGAACTACTTGGCTCATGATCTATGTATGCCAATCTCTATGGAGTTTGAACTTCTTTAGTAGGTATTCAAGGCCACCTACAGTGTGATACCAGTCTATATTACTAGCTGTTCCTCATATGAATCCCCTCCACCAACACCAAAGCTAGATTTCTCTGCCCTCTCCTCCCAAACATCAAGATATTGTATACTTTTGTTGACAATGCTCTCCAGTGCCCAATAGTCCCTTCCTTCTTTGACTACTGTATTCCTGCCTAAATATCACTTCTTTTATTGTTCTCCTACAGTGTGACAACCATTCTATGAAAAAATGACATTCCAAAGAGTTGAAAAATGATGAACTTTGATCCCAGTAACCCTGTATGGGACCCTTCAGTTATCTTTGTCTTCTAGTATATAAGGAAGTTTCTTGTGTGTGTGTGTGTGTGTGTGTGTGTGTGTGTGTATGTGTGTGCATGTTTTTGGGTAGTTTGCTGAGAAGAGTAGGGCAGAGCAGATCAAAAGAGCTATAAGCTTTGGCTATTCTCCAGAGTTATGTTTACAAATTCTTTCTTGGATAGCTTGGGAACTTTCCTGTAGCAGTTAGAACCAATGTCAGAACTTTAAAAAGAGAAAACTTTGGTGAGGAAGGCCTAAGGCCCAGCTTTCAAACCCTACAGATTTCTAGAGCTATTTTCTGTCTGGCCGGAGGGGATAACCTTGCCCTCAGACATTGATAGTCTGGGTGGAATGAGGAATTTGGGTATTTGGTGACCATTTCCATTCCAAGGATGGCACTGATGCAGACAGTTCATCTCTTTATTCCCCCATGCCTGGGATGCTGTCCTATTTCACCTCTGTTTCCTGACTTCCTTAGCTTTCTAAATCCCTTCAAGATTTCTAAACCCCTTTCTAAAACCTTCAAGATGCTCTCCTTCTGGTCAAAAAAAAAAAAAAAAAGTCAAGGGGATCTAAAAACAGAGGGATGGGCTAAGTATAGAGGATTAACTAGTCAACCCTCAGCATCAAAGACAGCAGTCAAAGCAACTATTTCTACAAATCCTCATTGTTTTGACTCAGCCATTGGCTTCCTACATTAAATTTAAGCTTTTTTGGATCTGAACATTCATTGGCCACTGCTTGGAAGACTTTCACTGGCTAAAGAATTAATCAATAATCTTTTTTTCTATTATTCTACAGGGTGACAGGAAGTATATGAGGTATTGGAGAGATAAGATAAAAATGAGTCAGTCTCTCTTCTCAAGGAACTTATAGTTTTTTTGAGGGAAAACAAACTGTGTAATCTATTTAGTAAATATAAAATAAATCCAAGGCAATTTGGGGGGGGGGGATTATATTTGAGCTGATCTTTGAAGGGAACCAGATTTTTTTTTAAATGATGAGAAAAACATTCCCAATATGGGGGAAACAGACTATGCAAAAGCAAGATGGAAGGTGAAATTTCATGTTACGGGAGGTACTAGTAAGGTCAGTTTGGTTGGAATATAGAGTATGTGAGAATGACTAATGTGTGAGTAGTCTGAAAATATGGGATAGTATTATATCATAAAGAACTTTAAAAGAGAACCAATTAATTTTTAACCCAGAAGCACTATGGGAAGCACTAAAGCTTCTTAAACATGGACTGAGTTCATCAGAGTTATGTTTTATTTAGGATTGGCAGTTTGGCAAATGAGTGGAAGATGGATTCAAAAAAACAGAGAGAATGAAGGGGTCCTCAAACTATGGTCCGTGGGCCAGATGCCACAACTGAGGACAATTATCCCCCTCACTCAGGGCTATGAAGTTTCTTTATTTAAAGGCCCACAAAACAAAGTTTTTGTTTTTACTATACTCTGGCCCTCCAACAGTCTGAGGGACAGTGAACTGTTCCCCTATTTAAAAAGTTTGAGGACCCCTGGACTGTTATAGTAACACTCTAGGTGAGACATGGTGAGAGTCAGACCTAGAATGATTGTAGCTTGAGGACAGAGAAGGAAACACATGTTAAAAATATTGATGGAGTGGAATTACCAAAAAGGGCAACTGAAGTATAGAGTTAAGAATGAATCTCAATTTGTGAACTTGGGTGCCTCAAAATAATAGTGCCTTCAAAAAAATAAGGAAATAAAGTGATAGATTTAGCAAGGAAGATGTGTTCATTGAGGACACATTAAGTTTGGAGAAAGAAATAAAATATTTATTAAGTACTATGTATTAGGTACTTTGCAAACATTATTTAATTTGGGTTTCATAATATCCTTGGGAAGGAAGTGCTATTATTATCCAAATTTTATGGTTGAGAAAACTGAGGCAGACAAAGGTGAAATGATATACCTATGACTACACAGTTAGTGTCTGAGGCTGATTTGAACTCAATTCTTCCTGATTCTAGGACTATATGACATCACAAATTACCAGTTAATCAATCCATCAAAAAAGAAGCATTCATCAGGCATTGAGGATACAAAGGGGAAAAAACCATCAATACTCTAAAGGCAAACAAGAATAGAAATACATATAAAATATAATATGCTGGTTGCCTGCATCTTCATCCCATTCTCAATGAATATGAGCTACTTTATCAGAACAAATAAAATTAATGTGATATTTTATAAATTTGATATTTTTATAGTTGTTTAAAGTTGGAAAGAACTTTGAAGATATCTCATTTGCTACAGATGAAGAATGAAGTCAAGAAACATTAAATAATTTGTCCTACACTGTACATTTAAAGCCAAATGTAGATTTCCTAATTCAGAGATGGATTCAGTATTCTCTTTGTTGCTTCCCTAATATGTGTACTCTCCCTGAGGTATAAATTTAATACCTTAAGCCAATATATTACATAAAAGATATTCATAAAATCATTGAGAATAGATAGTGAATGACTGCAGAAATCTTCAGGATTAGAATCTTCCTGTCATCCTTTACTCATCCCTTTCTTTCAAATCCTGTATCCTTGAGAATACAGATTATTTCATTATTTGTATTTATGTGTCTAGTATTAGCACAGATATTAGACTGGCATGATTTATATAAGCAATTCCTATAAATGTCAAAATGCTTTGAGATAAATTAAAGAGAAGAAGATTGTGTTTGGGGCAGTAGAGATGGGGGTAGGAACGTAGCAAAGGAGTCGAGAGGATGATTTCATTTTGACCCTGCCATTCAGATCTATGGGGAAGAAAACTGATTGATTACTTTGAGCATAGGTTCCTCACATAGAGAAAAATTCTATTTATTATATTATCTGAGACTTCCAATAGCTCAATATGATTAAAATATGCATAAGAAAAGCAAAAAAGATATTGGATGAATGCAGATTGTCTAGCCAAACAATTTTTAGAATTAATTTAAATAATTCAATCCCTCTTTTTTTTCCTCCATGATAAATTTAGGTATATGGGTTTTCTAGGCAATTATTTCAATTTTCTGCTAGGTCCAAAACAATATGCCCTGCTCCACCAATCACCTTTTTTTTTTCAATTTACCCCTTTTGTCTTTGAAACAAAACCATCCTTCTCTAAGTTCTAAACCTTCCTGTCACCCTTTACTCATCCCTGTCTTTCAAATCCTGTATCTTTGACAGTACAGATAATTTCATTATTTATATTTGTCTCTGTAGAACTAGCACGGTATCTGGCACATGTTATTATTTATTAATTTAAGTTGCATCTGACTTTTATGACCCCACTTATGGTTTTCTTGGTAAAGATACTGGAGTGATTTGCCATTTTCTTCTCTGGTTCATTTTACAGAACAGAAAATTGAGACAATTAGATTTAACTGAATCATCTAGGGTTACACAGATACAGTAAGTATCTGAGGTTGGATATTAATTCAGGTTTTCTTGCCTCCAGGTCTAGCATTCTATCAATGTCATATGCCTGTCCCTGGCACATAATAAGTATCTAATAAATGTTTAAAGTTTTATTGATTTTATCAATTACCAAGTCTTATCCATCCCTATCATAACCAGAATCAATAGGTCCCATTCTCTCCAATCAGTTTCTATTTTTGTACCTAACTCTTATCTGACTACAACTTTTTACTTGACTTACAACAGTAGTCTTATACCTGATTTCCTCCTGTTACTAATAGGAAATTATGCTGGTGATTATTTAAATAAAGACAGGTTTAAAAAATCATTCCTTTTTTTTTTCAAACATGTAGGGACCTCTGCCTGAATCTAGGCACTGGAATCCCCTTATTTGTCCTTGTGTCTTGTATGATACTCTAGCATGGTAAACTATTGGGTGACCCCAGCTGAATGAAATCCAATGGCTAAGCTGAATTCCCAAGGAATTCAATTTCATATAGTCCGTGAGTAGGCAAGTATTTATTAAAATCTTACTCTGCATCAGGTATTGTGATAAGTACAGGAAATAAATAAAAAGGTAAATAAATGATTCCTGTCTTTCTTAAACTAACACTCCAATTGTTGAGACAATGAGAAAAAATGGAAAAATGAAAAAAATCAATCAATAAATATCAAGCTTCTGCTATGTGCCAATTAGTGTAAATGGAAAGTAATTGTAGAAGGAAGATGATCAAATGCATATTGCCTGCTTCCCAGGAAAATTATCAAGTCTCCCCCTGCTGTTCAAAACATAATTTCCCATCCACCCCAAACCTGTGCTTCTATTTTAATATACTTCTTTTTTTCTATGACATAATCGGGCTTAATTTCCACAGTATTCTCACTATCCTGAAATTGAAATATTTTACTACTCACACTACGGCTACATTCTAATTCATTATCCATACAACTGTCCAATCGATAATCCTAAAGCATTTATCTGACTTTACCATTCCCCAACTCAAACATCATCTTTGGCTTTCTATAATATAATACACATTTCTCTACCTGTCATTAAAATCTTCAAAAATCTGATATCCACCCACAATTTCAGATTTATTTCCTATTACTCCTTTCAGTGGATCTTCAGTTCTAGGCAAAGTGAAACTATTTTCCATATATGTTACTAGATCTTCCTGTCTCATCAGATAAAAATCAACAAATATTTATCAAAACATTTATTAATTGCCAATGAGTGCACTAGGTGCTGGGAATACAAACACAAAGAATGAAACAATCCCTAACCTTAGGATGTTTATATTCTAAGGGAGAAGATGAGAGCATTTAAAAATAAACAAAGCTTAAATATGAACAAATATATATAGTTACACAATTTAAATATAAGGTCATTTGGGAGAGCACTAGCATTCGTGGGGATTAAGAAGAACTACATGGAGAAGATGATGTTTGAATTGCATATTCAAGAAATAGAAGGATTCCATAAAGTGGAGGTAATAAGGGAGTGTATGCAAGTAGGGACAGTGCAAAGTCATGAAGTTGGCAGATGGAGTTGTGTGAGAGAAACAGAAAAAAAAGTCCAGTTTGGCTGCTCACAGCATGTGGGAGGGGGAAGAATATGCAATATGGCTAGTAAGGTAACTTGGGCCAGATTGTGTAGGGGTTTAAAAGATGCTTAGTTTAATCTTGAACATGTTCACTTTACTATGTCCCTAAGATATCTAGATGCAAATGTTCAATAATCATTTGCATAAAGATGATAGTTGAACTCTATTGGGGTAATCTAGAGAGGACATACAGAGACAGTAGAGAAGAATGGCCAGTACTGAACTTGGGAACAACAAATTTTAAGTATGGCAGGTATGAAGAGTCAGATAAGGAGAATGAGAAATAGTCATAGAACTTGGAGGCAAAACAAGAAAGAACAGGATCATGAAAATTCAGAGGGGAAGGTGTCCAGGAGGAGTAGATGGTTAACAGTGAAAATGAAGCAAGTGGATGAAGAAAGTATAGGACCAAACAAAAGTCATTAGATTTGACAATTGAGAGATCATTGCTGACTTTATAGAGAAGAGTTTCACTTAGGAGATAAGGTCAGCAATCAGATTATAAAAAGATGAGGAATGAAAGGAGAGGAATGTAAGCAGGAAGTGTAATCAACTCAAGGAGCTTGGCTGAACCAGGAAGGAAAAGTATTAGACAATTACTTGAGGGATAGTATGGTCTAAATATTTTTTTTTTCAATATTGGAAGACTTTATCATGTTTGAAGGCAAAAGGGAAGAAACCAGTTGGAAGGGAAAAGTTTAAGATTAATGGAGGGAGATGACTGAGGATATAATCTGCTGGAAAAGACAAAGAAGGGATCAAATCAAAAGCACAGATGGAGGGCCTTGGCAAGAAGAAGCAAGACTGAGGAAAAGGAGAAAAGAGTGGGTGATAATGTCAATGGATTGTGAGATAAAGAGAATGTTAGAAAAATCCTTCCTACAAGCAGTCTTTAGTGCCTGGAATGCACTCTCTCTTCCCCTTTACTTCATAATCTCTACCTTGCTCAGGTACCATTTTTTAGATGACGGTTTTCCTGTCTCCAACCCCCATACCCAGTTACTTAGCACTCTCAGTCTCTCAAAATTCCACATATGTTTAACATCCCAGTATTCATGTGAATGTATTCCTCAATTGAATATAGGTTATTTAAAGGCTAAGATTGTGTCATTGTTTTGTCTTTGTACCCTTAGCATCTAACTTGGTACTTTGCATGTAACATGTTTAATAAATGCTTGTTAATTGAGTTATTAAACCCCCATTATGGTAATGTAGACAGAGCTCTGGAAAGTTATCCCCTAACAAAGGATTAGAGTTTTCTAAGTTCTAGTTCTGGGTGTTCTAAAAAGAAATAAATGAATACTAGTTTGTTAATTTCATACCAGGTACTCAATAAATATTAAATGAACAAAAATAAGAATTAATAATATATGTAAGTTTAAATGAAGAATATTTTGGTTCAGCAGAAGAAAACATTTTCTTACATAATCAAGTTAAGATCAGTTCAAAAGATTTGAGAAAAACATATCTATTTGTGCAAAGCATTATAGTAGATGTGATTGTAAAACTATACAGGAGAGAAACCTTGTTCTCAAGGACTTTGCAATCTAAAGGGGTTACAGACATCTTTACAAAAAATTGTGACACCAGATAAAATAACCATGGAGCTTCTTGATAAAGTCACCCGTGTTCATCCATGATTGTTTTGTTTTGGCCCCTCCCAGACATCCAACTATTTGACAAGCCTTGATCCAATGTTCTCCACATTTCTCATATTCACCCTTTCTCTCATACAGCAATAACCCTACTTCAGTCTCTTCTCTCCTGGACTATTGTAATAACATTTTCCTTAGGGGCCCTTAATTCCAAACTACTCTATCTCCATTCCAACCTCTACTCATTTTCCAAGGAGATTTTTCCTTTTTTTTTCCCAAAAGAAGTAATATGTTCCTCCCAGTTACATGTAAAAACCATTTTTAACATTTGTTTTTAAAACTTTGAGTTCCTAATTCTCTCTCTACCTCCATCTCCAATCCTCTTCATTGAGAAGATAAGCAATTTTATGTAGACTATATATGTGTAGTCATGAAAAACATTTTTATAACAGTCACATTGTAAAAGAAAACATAGACCAAAAAAATCCCTCAAGAAAAATAAAGTAAAACAAAAGTATGGCTCAATCTGTGTTCAAACATCATCATTTCTTTCTTTGAGGACAGATAGCATTTTTCATCATAAATCAAGGTGATATTTCTAAAGCACAAGTCTGGCAAAGACATTCCTCTGCTCAAGAAGCATCAGTGGATTCCAATTGCTTCTAGGATAAAATATGCAAGCTCCTCCTTTTGCTTTTAAAGCCTTTCATCATCACAATGAAGCCTGTCTTTCCAAGTTTATTCTGGGCATAAACATATAATGCCCCCTCCCATGCAATCTATGTTCCAGCCAATTTGGTCTACTTGCTTTTTTGCATATATAACATGTCACTTCCTGTTTAATGTATCTTTATCTGGATGATCTGTTAGGCATGGAATACTCTCCACTATCTCTTGCTCTTGGAGCCTCTGCCTCTCATTAATGTTCAATTCAAATGACCTTTCCTGTTTCTACCACTTGTTAGTGTCCCCATCAACTCACTGGGTATATATCCTGCAATTAATAATTTATAAAATGTTGTATTACTCCAGGATAATGTAATTCCCTGGACACAGGGACTAACTTACTTTTGCATTTTATCACTTTTGCATATAATATCTATAGAAGTACCTGGCACATAGTAGGGAGAGTAGTATAGTGGAAAGAATTCTGACTTTTGAATTCAAAAAACATATTTGAACCCTCACTCTTTCACTTACTGTTTGACTTTGGTAAGTCATTTTATCTCTCTGGGCCTCGGGTTCCCCATCTGTAGAAGAGAGTGGACTAGATTGCTTCTAAAAGTAACATTTGGCCTTAAATATATGACCCCACTATCCTAACTCCTGAATGGTTGCATATTGATTTATTTTTCTGTGGAATTCAGGTAAAGCTTCAAGGAAGAGATATTACATTATTTAGAATTTTAAGGGAAAGGAAAGATTTTAACAGATCGAAATGTGAATGAGTGTCCTATCACATGTTAAAGAAGCAAAGTAGAAGGGAAGACATAGCAATAGGAGATGAAAAGATAAGAAATGGATGGAGAAAAAGAGAGTTTGATTAATATACATAGAAAGGAACAGTGTGACTATATATATATATGTATATATATATATAATATATATATATATATATATATATATATATATATATATAACAATTGGACTGTCCAATTTAAGGCTGCTTATAAAGCAGTGATTTCTTTGTTTCAAGAAATATTTAAACAGAGGGAAAATGACCGTTGTCAAGTATACTGGGGAGGGGCATCTTTCATTTAATGAGAGCTTGACTAAATATTTTTAGACCTCACCCAATTCTAAATTTCTATCATTTGATGATTTAAAAAATTTTCCCATTTTCATGTCAGCCATTTTGTTTTCTCTTTGGCATCTCTGACTTTCTTTGATGAATTACATAACATTATATTATATATAACAAATAGAAATTTTATTCATAATATAGTGAATGTTTAAAGGGGAAAAAAGTCTGTCAAATTAGAAAACTGTTTTAAAATTCAATTCTAGACTATCTTGGTAGATGTTAAAGTGATATACTTTTATTGATGTAAATGAATGGCTTGATAAACAAAAAAGCACTAATTGAATGATTATGACATGTTAATATGATTCAGTGGTAGTGATGAGTATCAAGAAATACTAAGAAAAGGACCTGGATCATTGGATGAGCTCCCTATGGAAGACAATTGAGTAAATACAGAAAAAAGTCACATATATTAGAGCACAAAAATATCTAACAGTTGAAGAGTCGAGGCACCTCAATTTGGGTCAAGGCATAATTTAGACTCATCTTAAGGTTTTTATCCAATTTGAAATTGTTTCAATATATTCAACTCCATATGTTGAAAGGAAAAGAGTTTTATCATTCATTTTGGAGGAGAAATGTCAATGCTGACTTTTTCTAAGAAAAAAAGTTACTTGAATCTCAAAATAGCCAGAACATTTCAATATGAACATTTTTTTTCTATTCACTTTTCCACCAGGAGTTTGTATATTGAGATGCTGTACTTATGGTGTGGTTAAGGGCAATTTAGGCTTAAAGTTAATTTATCAGTATATTTTTATTCTTATTAAGGAACCTTAAAAAGAGACATTATCATGATCACTCAATTGACATTTGCTAAACTATAATCAAAGGCTATGTCACCAGAGTTCAAGAGCAAATATTAATTTTTTTTTTGCCAGGGTGCAGAGTTGGGAGTTGAAAACTAGAAACAAAAATAGCAAAGAAAGACCATTCTGTGAGACTTAGGAATCAAATCTAGAAAACTGAAGAGTCACCATGCCTATTGAGACCATAGGGAATAATGGGAAATTTGAGAAGCACAGATCAGATTTAGTGTACTACAATTCATGGGAGGGAGGGGAAAGAGAGAGAGAGAGACAGAGATAGAGAGAGACAGAGACAGGGAGAGAGACATAGACAGAGAGAGAGACAGACAAGCAGAGACAGAGAGACAGAGATGCACACAGAGAAAAAGATAGATACAAACAGACAGACTTTCCAGAAAAGCCAATAATTCTAGAAAGGTAAGAAAAAGGAAAACAAGCTATTGTCAAACTTTAGGACTGATTAACAGTTTGCTGTGCTCAGTCAGTATCCTACTTGACTATATATGCTAAATCCTAGATTTCTCTTAGGAATAAACATCTCACAGTGATGAATCCTTTTTTGGGGGGGAAGAACTTTTTGTTGGAAAAACTTTTTATTTGAGATTTCTTTGGTGAGATCTTCATAGCACAAATTAATATGACTTATGGGAATCCCCAATCTAGTAACTTAATATTAATTTAATAAAGAGAATGGAGCAGGGGTGCAGAAGGGAACTGGGAAAGATGTATTGCAGAATGTGTGATATGAAAAGGGTTTTGAAAAAAGCCAGGGTGTAGAGAAAAGAACACAAAGCATTTCATACTTCAGGGAGGGCCAGTGAGTGAAAAAGCACAGAGTTAGAAGATGGAATGTCATATATGAGTACAACCAAAAAAACTTCTGAACATACAGTTTGGTGAAAAAATAACAAGTAAGAAGACTAGACAGATAGGAAGGAATCACATTGTAAAAGACTCTAAAATCAAAACAGAAGGTTTAGAGTTTATTGAGTAGGTGTGTGACATAGATAAGACCTGTTTTTTTCTGGAAGATTATTCTGTCAGCTAACTGGAGACAAAAGATTCATAAGACAGAGAAAGGCAGGGAAGCCAATGAGTCTATTATTGTAATGATTCAAGCCAATGCAAGAGCTGTGGCTTTATGAGAGAGAATGAAAGAGCAGAGATGACAATGATGAACTGGAGAAGGCAGAAAAGTTTTCATCCAAGAACTTGAGTTAAATTTAGAAAGAAACAAAGGATTCTGATAGGGGAAATTGAGGTCAGTGTGAATTCAGTCATGGAGACGTGACTAAATAAAGAAAGAAGATTGAATGTCATGTGTGAAGAACATCAAGAAGGCCAGTATAATTAGATTATAAAATGTATGAAGAAGAGTAACACCACATCCTAAAAAGGTACGATGGAGATAAGTTGTAAAGAGCATCTGCCAAAATGCTTTTTGATCCTAAATGTCATAAAGTACCACTGGAGTTCATGTAGTAGGGGAGTGATATAGTCAGACTGCTGCTTTTAAAATATCACTTTAGTGGCTCTATGGAGAATGGACTAGAGAAGAGAAAAACTGGATTCAGGAGAACATGTGGAAAGCTACTATATTGGTCCAAATTAACTAGAATGATGGCCATGGAGAAGAAGAAGAATTTGAGATATTGCAAAGGTAGAAGAACTGAGGAGATTTGATAACTTGTTAAAGGTGGGAAAGAATGAGGAATCCAAAATGACTCAAAGGTTGTGAATCTGCACGACTTAAAAGATGGTGGTGACCTCAACAAAAATAAGGAGGTCCATAATAGGAATGAGCTTGACAAGGTGGGAAGATAATGAATTTTATTTTCAACTTACTGAATTTGAGATGCCTATGGGACATATAGTTCTAAACATCTAATAGGTAGCTGAAGCTAATAAGAGAAATTAAAGATAATCATCCAATTAGAGATTTTGAGACCATCAAGAGAGGCAAAAAGAGAAGAGGGCCTAGGATATAGGCGTGAGAGACATCCTTGGGGAGTAGATGATATATGGATAATGATCCAGAAAAGAAGATGAGAAGTGGCAGTGAGACATACTGGAAGAGAGTCAGAGAAAATGAAAAGTGTTTTCCCATTTGAAGCCTCTACATATTGCTTCTAATTCTGATCTTGAATGCAAGATTCAATCAATCAAACCCTTTTTCAAATGAATGGAGAATATGATCACATTCTGTGAGCTGTCAGGCATTTTTACCTAGGTGAAATATACCATAAAACGATGTCAAAGTCAGCACAAGATGAGTGAATAAATGATGAATGGGTATAAGTATGAAAGAAAAAAAGTATTAATCAAGGTCTTACTATGTGCCTAACACTGTGCTAAGTTCTGAGTATGTGTATATATATGCACAAGGAAAGACAGTTCTTGTGCTCAGGAAGCTTACTGATGAAGTCAATACTTGAGAGGATGAAAGACCTTTGGGAGCAGCATTGCATTCACTGCCCTATCAGATAATAACTTGACCTTCCCAAAGAGTGCAAAATCATTCATCAGAATCATTCTTTTCCCCCAGAAATAGAACTTTTCAATCTCAGCAACCACTCTGGGAGAAAGGGGGGATTGATTGTCTTTGCTGTTAAAGGAATGTCTTTGCCCTTAAAGAACGCAAAATTTGAACTTTATTCGACTGGGTATTGGGAGCCATTGAAGATATTTGAGCTAATATGACTAGATCTATGCCAAAAAAATATCTATCAAGAGCATGAAGAATGTGTTTTGCTAATCATATGCATCACCATGGTCTCATAGGGAATTCCCAAGAGTCTTGATTCAGCATGAAATTCAATTTATCAACTATTTATTAAGCACCTACCAGATGCCAGTTTCCATACTAAAAATTGAAGACATGGGGCTAAGAATGAAATGGTTCTTGAAACCCAGAGATCTCAAACTAAAACATCCATATATCATGTAGGATAGAGATTGCAGATCAAGAAGACCTGAATTTCAATATTTCCTTACATACTGGTTACCTGACTTTCCATGAGTGATTTAACTTGTCCCAGCCTCAGTTTCTTCACCTGTGATTGGGTTAAAAGCACCTACCTCATATTGTATAAATCAAGTGCTAAAATGTGTACAAAGAACAAAAATCTATGTGAATGATAGCTGCTATTATTATTTAACTTAAACTAAGGTGGAATTGCCAATTTTTATGGGATCTCTCATATCAGGAGCAGAAGAAAAGCATGGAAGAAGAAACACTATAGAACAAAGAGAGTATTCATTCTCAGGACAGTTTAGGGTAAATTTTAACTTTCCATTGTATGGCTTTAATACTCATGAATTGTTGGCATTTAATATCTGAAACATGTTTTTTTCCCTGTATATTCCCTATACTAGATTTTTATAATCATTTTCACTGATATAAAAGAAGAACAAATGGTAATTAAATAAAACTATCATTCCTCCATGTCTGAAAGATTTGGTCCAAAGTGACTAATGGGTAATTCTGTAGGTTCAGCTAAGGTAGCTACCATTTTGCACATTAAAATTCCTGGCCAGTGTCTAGTGGGCCTTGGTGAGTATTACTGTGGTAATGCTGACTGCAGAGTTTTCTTAGAATCTGTAAGATGCTAGCCAAAAAATAGGAAAAGGAAAATGCCTTGATTAAAAATGGCAAAGACTTTCTTTTTGATTACCCCCTAAGTGTGTTAGATGATAGGCAAGTATTTTTCCTAATTAGGAAATCAACTTTACAGCTATAAAGTCTCTAGATGTAAAATTAGACTTGCTGCCAACCTATGGGAATTAGTTGAGTCATATAAAGTACTAGTACAATAGAATCTCAGAAGACTCAATTTCTATATTTAGTTCCACTTAAATTTATCCTTTTTATTTTTATACATGCCCTACTCCATTTAGAATTTGGGAATTATGGAATGAGAGAAAAAACATCTAGTGCTTTCCTTAGACTAGGAAAATGGCCAAGAAATCACAGAATACTAGAACTAAAAAATACCTTAGATCATTTACCATCTAATCCATCTCTAATTTTACATATTAGGAAACTGAGGTTCAGAGAATGAAAGCAACATTTTCCAGGTTGCAGTGTTAGTTAAGGGCAGACTCCATTCTCCATCTTGTTATATTTTGACAATTTGACTCCATTTAATACTCATAGCTATAAGCATTATAGCTATGAGCTACAAATAGCTATAAATCTCAAAGGTAGCTTAGAGGCTATCTCCTCATTATATAGATCACAAAATTAAGGCCAGTTAAGAGTAGATGATTTGCTCAGGGTCACATAGCTAGTAAACATAAAAAGGAAGCATTAAATTTAGTTTCTCTTAGTCTTTTTTGTTGGAGCATGCTGCTTCCTATGGTGCACTCTCCATAATAATTAAAATGACTTGCTTGTGCAAGAAATTCTACCTCCTGTTTCTTTTTTCTACAGATCAATGAATGGTTCTCCATATCTGGAATACACTCCTTTTCAGAGAATATCATTTTTGTTGTTCAGTAATTTTCACTTGTGATTGACTCTTCGTGACTCAATTTGGCATGTTCTTGGCAAAAATACAAGAGTCATTTGTCATTTCCTTTTCCAGTTCATTGTGCAGATTGAGAAACTGAGGCAAACAGGGTGGAGTGACTTGCCCAGAGTCACACAGTATCTGAGGAAATATCTGCTCTTAAAATGAGTCTTCCTGGCTCCAGGCCCAGCTCTTTATCCATTGTGCTGCCCAGTCTAGATGAGCTATTACTTATTATGCCTGACCTTTTTGTTATTAGTCCTTATGTCCTCCTAATACTTGCATAGTTCACATACACATTTGTATCTATTTTTATTTTTACATAGTTCAACCCTTTCCCAATCCAATGGATCATATGGTCTTTGTGGACAGGAACTGTTTATTTTAGATATGTCAACCTAGCTGCCTTTTCACCCTGGAAGATCACTCAACCCTTGAAGTCCATTTTGTGATCGGGAAGTTCCTCCAGAAACCTTCTTTTTAAGGAAAATACCTAGGAAATCCATATAGAGGCCTTTATTCTTATCTGGATTCTGCTCCTAACTCAACAAGCTAATTTTCCTACCATGATCCCATTTTTCCATCATGATCCCATGAGCATCACATTTTTTCAAGGTTTTTTTATGCTTAGCCATCCTTTATTAAAATGTAAGCTCCTTGGGGCAGTTACATGGCACAGTGGATAGAGCATTGACTCTGGAGTCAGGAGGCCCTGAGTTTAAATTCAAATTCAGATACTATCTGTGTGACACTGGGCAAGTCACTTAGCCCTTGTTGCCTCCTCTCCATGACACCCTGCCCCTCCATAAGTTTCTTGAAGGCAGGAATTGTCTTATTTTTTACTTTTATTTGTATTTCAAGCATCGAACACATTGACTTAACTTAATGACTTTTTATTCCCAAGAGCCCCCCTAGATACCTGAGATATAATAAGTGCTTATTACTTCTTAAAAACAAAACTTTTTTTGCAATAGTTAATTCATATTGTTAAAGAATAATGCTAATAGTGACAAAGTATACTCAATTGGACTAATCTTTAATTAATGAGAACTAAGGCTTATGTTCTGCCTTAATCCTGGTTAGACTTCTGAAATGGATGCAGTCTGGAGTCACGGAGCAAGTCCTAGACTTAGAATAAGAAAACCTGTTTTGACTTAGCTTTACCCCAAGTTATACCAGTCATTCAAGAAACTTTTATTAAACTTATATAATATGTGCCAGGCATGCTGCAAAACACTGAAGATAAAAGAGGAAAAGGGAGAGAAGATAGCCCTGACATCAAGAAGGATATAATCTAATATTCAGTATCACTTTTCTTGTCTGAGCCTATTTCTTCATCTCTAAAGTGGGGATAATAAGATCATATTCACTACCTCACTAGAGCTAGAAGAGATACTGAGATCATATGCTTCTTCCCCCACTCCTCATTTCCATTTATTTACAGAAAAGAAAGCTGAGGTCCAGGAATATTAAGTTATTCATCCGAGGTAATTTAACAAAACCCTAACCATTTGAAATTATATTGTAATATTTCTTATATTTATTAATTTGTCCATATGTTGATATTCTCAATAGAATGCAAGCTCCTTGATGGTAAGGGTTGTGTCATTTTGTCTTTGTATGCTCAAAATCTAGTACAGTGTCTGGCACATAGAAGGTTCTAAATAAATACTTGTTCAATTGATGTATTAACACATAATCAAATATATGAATGAATACATCTAACTCATAAATTGAATTGTTTACAAGTTGAAAGAAAATTCTGTCCTCAAGTCCAAAAATTGGCCATTCAAATGAATTTTGTATGATCAAACAGCTTAAAATATTGGCCATGATATTATAGGACAGCTTCATATTTGGTGACAAAAGAAGCCCTCTAGATACACTTTAAATAATTAAAGATTTTTTTTTTTGTCAATACAGAGGAAACTTTTAGTTATCATTATTGAAATTGTGAAGTATTGAACGAGCAGGAATTTATGACCTGAAAAGTGGTATGTCATATTAATATTGCATTTTTTTTAAAATTTGATAATCTCTTTAGTCCACAATATTTTAACTAAGAAAAAATAACTTACATAAAAGTCTTTTTTTCCCTGGCCAAGTAAGAAGAAATGATGTTTTCACCTTCAAGTACATTTCATCTGAAGATTTCCAAGCCCTTAGCTCTTATTTATAAAGACATATTATGTTATCATAGTGATCTTCCTATTTCCTTCACTAAAAGTATGATTTTTAAAAGTCTTCTGCTTTTAAAAAAAATGATGGAAATATTGTCATAAAGGGGGAAAATGGTCTTTAATCCCCCTCTATTTCTCTGTGCTTTTCTTCCTTATCGTCTTGGGAAATCATAGCTCCAGTTATTTAGGTACCTCACTAAAGGGTCCTTCTAAAGCAATACATGGTGTTCTGGACTTTTTACATCTGTCCATACAAATGTAAGGAAAGAAATAAAGGAGGGAGGGAGAGAGCAAGGAAAGAAAGAGAGAAAAGGAAGGAAAGAAAGAAGAAAGGAAAAAGGGAAAAAAGAAGAAAAGGAAGAAAAATGGGAGGATGAAAAAAAGGAAAGAGTGAGACAGAGAGAGAGAGAGGGAAAATGAGAAACAACAGCAACAAAATCGACAATACATTCCATGAAGAAAGAAGAGCCATGATCAAAGACAGAACAGCCCAACAAAACAGCACGTTTTGGGAATACCAGATATTCTAGTTTTGCTGTAATGGGACATGTTTAAATGGGAATAATAGATTAAAAGACTGGAAAGACAAATTTTTTTTTTGGCTTTCATTTCTTTTTTATTTTTATTATAGCTTTTTATTTACAAGTTATATGCATGGGTAATTTTACAGCATTGACAATTGCCAAACCTTTTGTTCCAATTTTCCCCCTTCTCTTCCCCTCCTGCAGATGGCAGGTTGACCAATACATGTTAACTATGTTAAAGTATAAATTAAATACAACATAAGAATACATGTCCAAACAAAAAGAATCAGACTTTGAAATAGTGTACAATTAGCCTGTGAAGGAAATAAAAAATGCAGGCGGACAAAAATAGAGGGATTGGGAATTCTATGTAGTGGTTCATAGTCATCTCCCAGAGTTTCTTCGCTGAGTGTAGCTGGTTCAATTTATTACTGCTCTATTGGAACTGATTTGATTCATCTCATTGCTGAAGATGGCCAGGTCCATCAGAATTGATCATCATATAGTATTGTTGTTGAAGTATATAATGATTTCCTGTTCCTGCTCATTTCACTCAGCATCAGTTTATATAAGTTTCTCCAGGCCTTTCTGAAATTATCCTGCTGGTCATTTCTTACAGAACAATAATGTCCCATATTATTCATATAACACAATTTATTCAGCCATTCTCCAATTGATGGGCATCCACTCGGTTTCCAGTTTCTGGCCACTACAAAGAGGGCTGCCACAAACATTCTTGCACATACAGGGAGAAAGATAAATTTGGAACTTGAGTGTCAAGTCTAGTGTTTTGGGATTTATTTGATGGCTAACAGAGCCACTGAAGATTTTTCAAGAATATATTAAAGAGGTTAGATTCATGCTTTCAGAAGAGTATAAAGGGAAACCATTTTTAGAATTTGTTAGAGAGAGGAAATACATAGGGTAATGAAAAGAAACACTTTCAATTCAACCAAATAACTAATAGGCTAATTCAATCAAATTCCAAGTTCCACCAAAGGTGAAAATTAAAGGGAGCAAAGCAGAGTTGTTGGACAAAGGCATTTTTTTTTCATTAAAAATAACTTTCCTAATGATTCCAAAAGAAGAAATCTTCCTCCTTCCACAGCATGAAAAATCACACCTCAACTCCATGGTACAAATTATCTTTTCAACTTTGCTTTAGAGAAGTTTGTTACAAAAGAAAAAGAATCCAAGTTAGAGTCATTTGGATAAGAACAAGCAAATGGATTTCACTTTTTATTTTATTGGAGTTTTGACTACCACCTTTGTAATAAGAGAATTTGTGGAATAGTTAAACCTTTGTCCATCCCAACCCAAGATATAAAGAATGGAAATTCAATGAAGGAAAAAAATGTTTTAAAATGATGTTTTTCTTTGTATTACAACAATTCAAAGATGGAGACAAGTAAAGATGACTGGGGGATGAAATTAGTAGATGAAATTATAGTAACTCTAAGTAAACTGTCATTCTTCGAGTTTTCACAAGAAGAAGTAAGAACAAAGGGAATAATCAACACAATAGGATTTTTTTGAAGAGAAAATTGGAGGAAAGAGAGCCAACCCTTTATTATCTTTTTTTAGATCATACATGTATAATCATTTTAAACATATTTTCATATTAGACATTTTGTGAAAGTAAAAGCAGTACAAAAGGGAAAAACCATGAGAAAGAAAAAGAAAACTAAAAGAAAGATGAAAATAGTATCCTTTGATACACATTTACTCTCCATAGTTCTCTCTCTGGATGCAGATGGAATTTTTCCATCCCAAATCTGCTGAAATTATCTTGGATCAAAATATTTCTAAGAAGAGCCAAGTCTATCATAAATGGTCATCACATAATCTTGCTATCCCTATGTACAAAGTTCTCCTGGTTCTGTCCACTTCACTCAGCCTCAGTTCATGTAAGTTATTCTAGGCTTTTTTGAAATCAGACTTCTCATCATTTCATATAGAACAATCATATTCCATTACATTCATATACCATAACTTATTTAGTCATTCCCCAATTGATGGATATCAACTCATTTTCCAATTCTTTGATGTAATGAGCTGAGACTTGAGTTGATGCACTGAGGTCCCAAGCACATGAGGCTAAATAGTAATTGGACCATACTCTATTAATATATAAGCAATGGCCCCCGCCCACTCTTTGTGCAAGTCCTGATGTGTTGTATAGGAAATGACAATTTTGGTGGGTGGAGGCAGAGGAGTGGAAAAGGAAGGGGAAGGAGAGACTGTTTGCATTGCCATTGCTATGGCTTTCTCAGCTCAGATCTCCCTCTGTTAGCTGGCTTCCTGTTGCAGCTGCCCATATTGCTATCGCAATCTTTCTTGCCCATTTTGCTATCGCAATCCTTATTCATCTCTTCACTTCAATAAAGATTGAAGATTTTTCCCTTAACCTGAATTTCTGATTCCAGCTGATTTTAAATACGCGGTCATTACACTTGCCACCACAAAAAGAATAACTACAAAATTTTTTTGTATATGTGGGTCCTTTCCCCTCTTTTATGATCCCTTTGGGATACAGATACAGTTGGATCAAAGGGTAGGCACATTTTGATAGTCTTTTGGGGCATAGTTCAAAATTGCTTTCCAGAATGACTGGAGCAGTTCACAATTCTAGCAACAATGTCTCTCAGTTTCCCCACATCCCCTTCAACATTTATCATTATCTTTTCCCATTATCTTAGCCAATCTGATAAGTGTGAAGTGGTATCTCAGAGGTGGTTTTTTAAATTTGCATTTTCCTAATCAGTAGTGATTTAGAGCATTTCTTCATATGACTATATAAATTTCTTCATCTGACAATTGTCTGTTATGTATTATTTGACCATTTGTCAATTTTGGGAATGACTTGTGTTCTTATGAATTTGACTCGGTTGTCTCTATATTTTAGAATTGAGGCCTTTGTCAAAAAAACTGGTTGTAAAAATTGTTTCCCAGCTTTCAGCTTCCCTTCTACTCTTGGCTGCATTGGTTTTGTTTGTGCAGAAATTCAATTTAATGTAATAAAAAGTATCCATTTTGTATTGCACAATGTCATCTAGTTCTTCTTGGGGGGGGGGGCATAATTTCCTTACTTCTCCAAAGATCTTAAAGTCAACCTATCTCTTGCTTTCTTCTCTCTTTGCCTTCCTTTATGTCTGAATCATGAACCCATTTTGATCTTAGGGTGTTAGGCATTCATCAATGCCTAGTTTCTACCATATCATTTTCCAATTTTTGCAGTAATTTTTGTCTAATAGTGAGTTCTTCCCCAGCAGCTGGAGTTTTTTGGGTTGATGAAATGTAAATTATTATAGTCATTGACTATTATGTAACCCTTTATTATCTTGAGACACTTTTAATTTGATTGAATAATAATATTACTGCTGGAGTATCCTTGGAACAAGGCTCTCTTTGTGCATGCATGTATACTGGAAATATTCCTGGACTCATTTCTGAAGATTTGATTTCATGTTTTGACTAGGCTTCTTTCTGGATATGTAAATCCCTCCATGTGGCTGAGCCTTTTGCTGCTGTTCAATCATTTCAGTCATGTCCAGTTCTCCTTAACCCCCTTTAAGGTTTTCTTGGCAAAACATTGGAGTGGCTTGATTTTTCCTTCTCCAGTTCATTTTACAATTGAGGAAACTAAAGCAAACAGGAAGGTGCTATGTGCTCAGAGACACAACTAATATGTGTCTGAGGATGGATTTGAACTCATCTTGCTGACTCTATCCATTGCTGCCCTCAATAATGCCCACTTTAAAGGAAGTCATTTCTGTGAGGTTCAATGTTATTTACTCATTCATTAATTTATTTGCTCATTCATTCTTTGAAAGTAGATATTGCTTTGTTATTTTTTTTTGTCTAGATCTGAGCATATTTTTTTAAAAAAATTATAGCTTTTTATTTTTCAGAATATATGAAAAGATAGTTTTCAGTGTTCACCCTTATAAAACCTTGTGTTCCAAATTTTTCTCCATCCTTTCTCACCTCCTCCTCCCACCCCTAGACAGCAAGCAGTCCAATCTAGATTAAACCTATCTGCACTTATTTTGGCAGAGAACTGATGATCAATTATGTTGATCGAGTGATTTATAATGTACTTACGTTGAGTAGCGCATTATACTAGGTACTGGGGCAGATAGAGAAATAGATAAACATATGTACATACGCTCACATATGTGTTTTATTTTTTTGCACATAGAAATTCAAATAAAGACACGGATTCAAGGAACAATAAAAATTCTTACTAAAACCAAGAGGTTTTAAGTGATTTATTCTTTTCAGTGAAAAAGCCTTGCTGACATTATCTTCCTACTCATATAATGCATATATGCACATATACATATGTATGTACAAACATATATACATATTTAGATGGGTATAATATACACATTTATGTATAGTATACATAATGTGCATATGTGTGTAGCTTTAAAAGGCTAAGGTCTCCCACTGCATCTGGAGCAGTTTCCAGTCATACTGATTTATGTCTTGTCCCTAGACTCAAATGTCTCCAGAGGAAAAAGTGAGACTGGTAACTTTATTGGTCTTCTTCAAGAACAAACTTTGTAGACCTCCCTGCCCTTATTAGACTTTCTAAGGTACCTAAGAATTTATTGTGATTTGGTGGGGCTGTCTTCAAATGATGAGCTTCCTGGCCCCTGACTTGATTGATTATTTATTCCAATATTCTCTTGGGACCATAAATAGCTTTTCCCCAGACAAGAGCCCATGTTCTTTACCCCTCAATTTATCTTCCCAAATTCTTCAGACCACATTTAGTTAATTTCATACTGCCTTCCCCTGTTATTTAGCACTTATTTCCCCAAATACATTATAATCTCCTTTGAGAACCACATATTATGTATCCTCTGAGTTTTTTACAAGACTTTCCACATTTCTCATCCATTTACTGAGTCTGATATTTTCCCCAAAATATCTTAGCTTCACTCACAGCTGCCACTTTTGTTCAGACACATGTCATATCTTAACTGGACTTATGAAATGGCATTGGTTTCTCTGCTTCAGGTTGCTTTCTCTTTGAGCCATTCTTCTCACAGATGACAAAGTCATTTTCCTAGAACGTTGGCTAACTGGTCTAACTATTTCAAGTCTTTTGCTCAATAAACTGCAGTGGCTCCCTATTGCCTCTGAAATCATATAAAAGACCTCTGAAATTAAATCCATTTTGTAACTGATTGCAATTTGTCTTTCTAAGGTAATTATATGTAATTCCTCTTTGCAGGTCTTTTAATTAGTAAAAAAAAAAAAAAGCCTTCCAGTTATTACACATACACATTTTACTATTTATTCTGCTATCTTTATACAAGCTGTCCCTTAAACCTGAAATGCACTTCTTTCTTCCCTCCATCTTTTAGAATCCCTACTTTCTCTCAAAATTTAGTTCAAGTTTGTGTCTTTTATATAACATCTTTCTTGATGCTCTCAGGTCCTAGGACATTCCTCCTGAAAGAAACTTCAAAATATTTCAGCAAATTAATCAACATATGAACCAGGTATGACAGTATATGCCATATTACACACCCATAATCCCACACATTTCTAAGAAAGGCAAAGAGGTGAATTGGTATATATCCTTTCTTCTTGATTAAGATAAGTTATTAAAAGTACATAACATTTATTTTCATTTTTAAAAACAATTTCTATTGTTGTAATCCTCATTTGTTTACCTGTTTGTTTATCACCATTTAATTAGTTTTAAGCCATCTTATCCCTGATTCAGCTGAATGTTTAGATACAAATTATGGGGAAGACACAACTTTCCGGCATTTTAAATTCAACTCAATTTAATCAATCAACAATATAATTCCAAAAACATTTATTAAGATCCATTGAGTGCTAGGTCCTGAAATGAGTACAAAGGCACTAAAACTAAAATTGTCCCTGTATTCAAGAAGCCTACATTCATAAAATCATAGATCCAGAGTTGAAAGGGACCTTAGGGGTCATGCAGTTTAAAATGCTCATTTTACAAAAGAGGAAACTGAGACTCAGATTATGTAGCTTGTAGAATATTTTGCTTCAAATCAGTGTGTAGACAAATATGTATAGTAGAGCAAAAGATACTTTGAAGGAGACAACAGAATCATGAAAGTCATCTCAAAAAAGTAAAGAACATAGATAGAAAAGTGAATTCCAGGCATGGGGAATTTTTCTAAAGACAATGAAATATCCATTGCAGTTACTTGTTCCAGTTGATTGGAATAGAGGTGTTTTTTGTTTATTTGTTTTTGATAGGGGGTAGTAGGAGATAGGAATGGAAAGTTAGGAGTTAATTGTGAGAAACTTTCAATTTTGTTAGTTTTTTTTTTAACATTACTATTAGAAAGGGAAAATTAATTTAAAGCAAAAGTATGGTTGATCAGATTGGAAGAGGTTTATTTTTTTTTCTTATTCAATATAGTGACTTTACAGATGAATAGTGAGATGTGCCTTCCTCAGCATAGTAAATGATAGAGTCAGAATTTGAACTTACAGTCTCTGACACCAAATATCACATTTTTCCTACTGCATTACCTACCAATTGATAATCACAGTGGCACTTCATAGTCATAGACTTTAATTCTATTAAAACAGATTTTACTACAATAAAATATCCCTGTTTAACAGAAAGATTTCTAAGCCTCTGTCTTTGGCCAACTCATTTTTATATATATGAAAGGTGATGCAATTAAAGTGTAATAAAAAGAAAATCCCTTACTTTCATTATCATTGGCTCAGACCTATTGGCATTTGGAGATGTAGCCTATTATGGGGCATAAACATTATTGAAAATATGAAAATCAACTCCTCAGGTAGGGATATGAAGCTTCCCTGAAGGAATAGTTTCTCAGGCCACTATGGCATTTATTTATCCTGAGATTTTTTTCTCCTGTATCCCACTTTGCACAGATGTCATTCTGTAGTTAGAACACACCTTCTCTTTATTTTTCCCTTATGGAAACTCTAGTTTCTTTCAAGGAACAACTTAGGTTCTATGTCTTACATAAGTAAGAGTTATTTTCTCCCAGTTATACTTTCACCATCTCTCTTCTTCTCTTTTCCTTTTCCTCTATGTTTCCTCTCTCTGCCTTCTCTTTCTGTCTCCATTTCCATCTCATCCTGTAATGCTCATCTCTCCATTTGTCTCTATCTCTCTCCGTGTCTCTCTCTTTTTCTTTCTTCCTTCCTCTCTGTGCCTTTCTGTCTCTCTGTCTCTCTCTGTCACTTTGTTCTCTATTTACGTATTCTCATTCCCATCAACAGGCAGGACCTACTTTCATTTCAGTCTCTGTTTTTCTAGCACTTAATGTGTGTTGTACCTTTAGTGTCCTTTTTGCTCTTTGGGCTGGACATGCAATTCCACAAGTGTGGAAAATTCATAGTGTAAAAACATTTGCCAATGATGTAGACTGACAATTGATTTAACTGGGAGTCTTAGGAAGTTACTTGGAATACAGAGAAGCCAAGTAATCTGTTCATGGTTGCTAAACTTGTGTATATAAGAATTTGAACCCAACTTTTCTTGCCTCTAGGGCTGACTCTCTTTCCACTATGCCACACTACCTCTTATCTGACACAGATTAACTGCTCAATAAATGCATTTGAACTGAATCTAAAAAAAAAATACTTTCCCCATTACTTAGAAATGAGACAACTACCATATGATTCTGCTTGATGGTAATGAAATACAATGCAGTTTCAGCAAAATAGCATATGCTAGCTCACAGCCACTATGGAATTGGTGTACAGTGTCACCATAAATACAAGCAGATGCCTACAAGCTGCTTAATTTCAAGAATGTAGAAATATTGTCCCCTTGTGAGTGGAATGGATCCATTGGAGTGGGCAGAGAGTATGACACTTCCTCTGCCCCCCTACTATAAGACCATACTGATGGTATGAGAGTGTAGGAAAGTGTCAGCTACAAATAAACTCTGTGCTTCAACTTCTCAAGCAATAAGCCATTTCCTTCAAGAGTTCATTAATGCCCTTTTAGCTTTCTATCATATTAAATTTCCAAACCCTTGGTACCCACCTAACTGAACAACAAAAGTATTAAGGAAAACTCAATCAATTAATAAACAGTCATTAAGCATCTAATATATGTCAGGCTGACAGATATAATGAAGGCCTGTCAGCATGTGTCATTCTATACAAATCATTCCATACTTCTCTACTAAGAAGAAAGAGAATTTTCCCAATATTATTCATTTGGAATCAATATTGATCTTTGAATTTTATGAATTAATCAAAACTCAGAGTTGATCTAATATCTTTTAGGATTTTAATGATTTATATTAGAAGGGGTAGGAACACTATCTGTCATATGGATTGGACTACTTTTTTTCTCCTAAAAAAATAGGAAAATTATCTTCAAAACTTCTTTAGATCATAAAGGTTAGTGTCGAGGTATTTCAGGTAGTTTGCTTGTTTCCCCAGACCTAAAAAGTTGGCCCTTAAGGAATCAGTCATACAGATTTTGTGGGTGTGCCCTACTTCCATGAGATTCCCCACATTTAACACCAACAACAAGATGTGTTTCTATTTAGAGATGTGGAGAAGGTATGTATCAACCTGAAACTATCATACCCTTCTGAGTATTCTTCCCATGCTGTTGCTAAGTAGTCTTACTTTTGTTAACTGTTAGCTCTTATAAGTGATGTCTCTCCAAACTCAGACCTGAACTACCATATCATACTGTGGCTGCACTGGGCTACAGTATATGCTTTCTGCATTCCTTGCCTGACATCATTTTGTACAAGACTTCCATTGCTTCTGTGAATTTCTTATATTTGTCATTGCTCACTGTCTATTTCCATTTCATTCATGTGTCACAATTTATTATCACAATTCAGTCATTACCCAGTCAATGAGTAGCTACTTTGGTCTCTCTGCATTACATACATGTGTGTATACACATACATGTAATGTTCATGGGCATGTATGTATATGTGTTTGACTTTGTGATTAGAAAAAGTACTGTTATAATAATTTTGATGAAAATAGAGTGACCTGCTTGTGTTGTATCCCAATTATTAGCAATGCCATTATAAGACAATGAGTAATTTAGTAAAATTTCTGGCTCACTTGCAGGCTTGCTGAAATGGTTGTATTCCTGCATTTTCACCAAGAGTGACTTAGTGTTCCCCTCTTCCCAAAGTCTCTCTGACACTGAAAATTTTCAACTTATAATCTTCCCCAATTCAGTGAGTATGAAGGAATATCTTGGGGTCATTTTAATTTGCATTTAATTATGAATTATTTGATATAGTTCACATAAGAATTGATTATATTTCAAATGTTGAAAGCTTTCCATATACGTTAACCACTTATCAATTAAGAATGACTCTTGACCATCGTATACATTCTTAATATATCTTGTATCTATCAAATTCCTAGCTTTGTTTCAAGAAGTGCTACTTCCTATTAGAGATATACCCTTCTTATCCCTTTTGTTAGTGATATTGTATAAACTACTTTTTAAAAAGTATATTATGAACTTAATTATTGATGTACATGTGATTTTTCCTATTTCTTGATACAACAACAACAGACAAACCTGTTTTAATTTGGTTTTTTATCCTTAGTATCCAAAAAATTATCTAACACATTAGTAGATACTCCATTAATGTCTGTTGGAATGAATATTTGATTTAAAGTTGTTTTTTCCACTTGGCACTTCTTATTCTGGCTGAATAAATTTTGTTAAAAGATCATTCCTAAGTACATAAAATAAATTATAGTTTTCTAAAAAGTAATTTCTTTCTCTGTATCTTGCTTTAGTTATGAATTTTCTTTTGAACTATTGATATGATTGATAGCTCGTTCTATTCTGTTCTAATTTTCTTTATAGTAAGGTGAATTTTTTGTATGTAGGTCACATATCTATTTGGAATTTATCATGTTAAATAGTGCAAGGTAATTGAATATTTTCTGCCAAAATGCTTCCCAGGGTTTTTTTTTTCCTTCAATACAACTAAGTCATGTGGAATGTGAGTTCAAATAATGCAAAATTTGATTTAATGCTAATTATAAATTATGTAATATTATATTTAATGTGAACCAAAATTCAATTAATGTGAAGCATAAAAGCTAGTTGAGGGTTTTGACACACTACTATATCTTGTCAGATTATACTTGCCTGTCCTCAAGGATAGATATGATGGGCTGCCATATTTCATATTGCCAGGAGCTGTGTGGATTTTTTTAAAGAGCACTTAACAAAATAGAAAAAAAAGGAAGAATATTTTAGATGGAAACATTGCTAGTGCAAAAAAGAAGAAACATTACCAAATCAAAATAAAAATGTTATGTTATTCAACATGAACATAGTTATAATAATTCTAAAACAGGAAATTTTACAATACCTGAATCAATGAAAAAGATAATTATCAAATATGGAAACAAATTTAAAAAAAAATGGTAGCAGCTTTTAGCGGTTTGCAAATAGCTACAAGTATAAGAAACATTCCGATGATGGAGATGGAACATCTTTTAGTGGTATGGATTAATTGATTGCAATAAAAAATCCATTCTTCTTAGTAGAGCAGCCATTCAGACAAAAGCTTCATATAAGGCAATGAAGGAAAATGAAAATGACCTAAAGAGGAAATTTTAACTGATAGTGTTGGTTGCCTTAATTGCTTTTAAGATTGAATTTAATTATGTAATACTAAAAGAACCAGAAAGCGTCCAATGCAAATGAAGAAGAAATGTCTTAGTAAAATCCTGATGTTTTCAAGAAAATAATCAAATAAGGTGGATAGGCAGATACTTATCAATAATTTTAATATGTATGAAATAGTCATTCTGGAAAAAGATACCTTCTAGAATTTTCTTCTAAAGAAGAAAAAACTCTAGATTTAGATAATCAGAGAATCATTTAACACTTTTATTGTGAAGTAATACAGAATGAGATATTGTTAAAGCCAATGTTTATGTGAGGCAAAGATGGCAGAATAAAAACAAGGACTCACCTGAACCCTCCCCCAAACTCCTCCAAATACCTTTAGTGACTCAAAACAAATTCTAGAATGGGAGAACATACAAAAAAGGTAATGAGACTTTTTTTTTTAAGTCCAACACAACTTACAACTTTGTAGAAAAAGTCTGTTGCATCAGAGTGAGAAAAAAGTTCAGGCCAGCACAGACTGTTCCAGCATGCTGGGTCCCAGGAAATCAGGAGCAAGCATTGGCAATTTCCAGCTTTCTTAATCCATAAATGGTAAAGAGGTCAAAATGATCAAAAGGAGATTACAGAAGTCTCTTTGCTAGCAGGACTCTGTTGGCCATTCTCAAGTCTGGATTACAGTCCTGAGTGGCAATCTTGGAGTAAGGAGGAGCAGTAACACATAAGAGCTTGTAGCCACAATGAGAACAGGGACCCTGGTCACAGTTCCAGAGTTTGAGTGCTTGTGGTCACTCACAAATCAGTGCACAATATAGGAGAGTAGTAACTATATCTTCCCACCTTGGAAAAGACAGTAATCTACAGATTCCCATAATTACCCCCCCCCATACACACATCCCAACTAAAACTTGGGATAATGTTCTCTCTGCTTGGGAAGCTGAGACTCCCTTTAGCATAGAGTTAAAAGTCAAGAAATAGGCTGGGAAATGAGCAAAAGACAGAAAAAAATTCTAACCATCTAAAATTCTATGGTGGAAAAGAAATCAGAACACTCAGAAAATAATCAAGTCAACATTCCTAAATCCAAAGCCTCAAAAAACTGAATTGGTCTTAGGTCATGGAAGAGCCCAAAAAAGATTCTAAAAATCAAGTTAGAGAGGTAGAAGACATTTTGGGAAGAGAAATGAGAGTAATGCAAGAAAATCATGGAGGAAAAAAAGAGTCCACAACTTGATAAAGGAGGCACACACACACAAAACCTGAAGAAAATAATACATTAAAAAACAGGATAAATTAAATGATATAAAAAGCATAAAAATCTAATGAAGAGTCAAGAATGACTTGAATAGCAAAATTGGCTAAATGGAAAAAAGATATACAGAACTTCACTGAAGAAAAGAACTCCATAAAAATAGAATAGAAAAGAAGATTAAAAAGCTCACTGAAGGAAATAATTTCTTAAAAAGTAGAATTGGGCAAGTGGAAGTTAATGAATTTATGACATATCAAGAAACAATCAAAGAAAATCAGAAGAATGGAAAAAAAATGAATAAAATGTGAAAAATCTCATTGGAAAAACAACTGATCTGGAAAATAAATACAGGAAAGATCATTTAACATATGCATCATCTTTCAAGAAATTTTCAAAGAAAACTGCCCTGGCACTCTAGAATCAGAAAGTAAAATAGAAATTGGAAGAATTCACTGATCATCTCCTAAAAGAGATCTCAAAATAAAAATTCCCAGAAACATTATAGCTAAGTTTCAGAACTCCCAGATCAAAAAGAAAATATTTTAAGTTTTCCAAAAGAAACAAGTCAAGTATGGAGTCACACTTAGATAACACAAGATTTAGCAGCTTCTACCTCTACTTCTAAAGAAGTAGAGGGTATAGAATGTGATATTCATGAGGGCAAAAAAATTAGGATTATATCTAAGAATCATCTACCCAACCAAGCTGCCTATAATAATTCAGGGGGAGATGGAAATCAATGAAATAGAGGGATTTCAAGGATTCCTGATGAAAAGACCAGAATTGAATAGAATATTTGACTTTCACATAGAAAATATAGAAGCATAAAAAGGTAAACAGAAAGAGAAATCATAAGGGATTTCATAACTTTAAACTGTTTATGTTCCCACATATGAAAAATGATATTTATAACTCCTAAAATCTTTCTCATTATTACTGGAGTTAGAAGGAGTATACATAGAAAGCAGAGGTGTGAATTGAATGTGATAATATGATAATCTAAAAAAAAATAAACGAACGAGAAAGAAGAATGCACTGGGAGACAGTGAAAGAGAAAGGTTCAGAGGGATAAATTATCTAACATAGAAGGTTTTTTAGTGGAGGTGAAAATGGGGGAGAGTGGGAAAGGAAGCATGTGAATCTTACTCTCATAGGAATTGACTCAAAGAAGGAATAATATACACACTCAAATGTAGAAAGCTATTTTACCATACATAAAACGTTGGAAGGAAAGAGAATAAGTGAAGAGGGAGGGAGCTAATAGAAGGGAGGGAAGAAACAAATCATTTTGAGAATCAACAGGATTAAAGGAGAGAGAGACTAGGATGAATAGAGGGAGGAATAGGATGGAGGGAAATATACAGTTGGTAAATAGCACTGTGAAAGTAATTTACAATAAATTTCTCTGATAAAACTTCATTTCTCAAATATATAATTGAGTCAAATTTATAGAAATAAGAGCCATTCCTCAATTGATAAATGGTCAAAGTGTATTAACAGGCAATAATCAGACAAACTAATCAAAACCATCTATAGTCATTTGGAAAAAAAATACCCCAAGTCATTATTTATGAGAGAAACACAAATTAAAAATCATCTGAGGTACTATCTCATACCTGTTGGCAAATGGCAGGTGTTACCTTGCTCATTTCTTCAGTCTTTTCAAAGCTTTTATTTTTGAGAATGTGTTTGTTTCACCTTTATCTTTGTTGCAACTTTATTTTATTTTGGTATAATTCATCTTCGAAGTGATCAAGATGAATTGATTTGGATATAGCATCCAGGATCTGCCAGAATTCTTCTGAATTCTGGAAAAGGAAAATGGCAAATGTTGGAGGGGATGTAGCAAAAATTAAAATGTTAACCTACCAGAAGTGAAATTGCATTCTGTTTTAAGCTATTTTGGAAAGAAATTTGGCACTTATGGCCAAAGTGATATAAAACCATCAATACCCTTTTGTACAAATAATACAATTACTAGATTTGTTTCCCACAGTAATGGAAAAAAATAGGAAAAGGCCCCATAGATACAAAAAGTGTACTTTAAGAAATAATGAGCAGGATAATCCCCCCAAAATATGAAAAGACTTACATGAATGAATGGGGAAAATGAACAGAACCAGAATATTATATACGATCACATCATTTCTATGTGATTATTTGACATGAATAACTTAGCTTTTTCGGCAATGTGATGATCCAAGACAATTTTTGTAGGAATTATGATGAAAGGTATTTAGACCCAATACAATTATTGAATTGGTAAATTAAAAACAAAATTTTAAGAATTTCATTTTGAGCAAGGAGGTAGAGAAAACTCTAAGAAGACTTCCAGGAGCTCGCTTGTATATTGCAAGTATTGCATTTTGATATTACATAGAGCATGGAGTATAGATTTTAGTGTCAATAGAAACTACCCTTCTTCCAAACAGTAGGCTGATTCAATATTTCTTACAGGAAAATTTCTAAATATGGAATTCACCTGGAAGTTTTGCAAACTCATTCCTACCTCAGGGTTAAATTTCACATGGGTTGGAATTGCTCTTACCTAACATAAAACAAAGCTAGAATGGGATGAGGAAATTACATCTTTTGTATTTTCAGAATCACCTTGGAAACTCTTAGATACTCATTTATCTAATAGAAGCATCTTGGCTGTTAAGTGATACATAAAGAATAGCAGTTCTTTGGGATATGGTGTGGCTATTTTCTAGGTATAGTTCAAACAGTGGTAGAGACAAATTGAAATAGTGTTTCCAACTTGTCAGGGAGAATTAATTATATCAATAAATGAAATAAAAAAGCTTCCTTCAGTATGCATATTTCCACCAGTGCAGATCATAACGCATATACCATTTAAGAAGTGATATCTGATTAAAACTATATCCAGAAAGAAAGGAGAAATACAAATGAAAGAAATCAGTAATTGTTTTTATTAATTCAGAAGAATTCTGGCAGATCCTGGATATTATATCCAAATCAATCATCTCGATCATTTTGAAGATGAATTATACCAAAATAAAATAAAGTTGCAACAAAGATAAAAGTGAAACAAACACATTCTCAAAAATAAAAGCTTTGAAAGGGCTGAAGAAATGAGCAAGAAAAAAAAACCTACTATGGGATGAAGAGGAAGATAATCAGTGGCTACAACTATGAATAATGGTTAGATGATGCAAAGAGGTAAGTTTACTCAAAGAAAAATATTTCAGGTACTCTTTCCCTAGAGTCTTTAAGCAGATTTTTTTTTGGTGTGCTCTAGATGTTTCTTTTTTTCTACTGTGGATTGAAATAGATGGTGTTTTGGGTATATCTCTCCCTGCCCTCAAGAGCCTATAAAAGAAGAGAAGAGAAAATCTCTAGAGTAAGAAAAATTATTTAAGTAATAATTGGTGCTCCTGAAATTATAATAGAATTACAATAAAAATCAAACACATTTGATTGAGAGGTTAAATATGATAATTAAAGACAGAAGTAATAGAAAAAATAGACTACAGTATAGAAATAATATAGAAATTAGAAGTCTTTATAAAAGACAAATAACAAAGTAAATGACATATAGATGATGAAAAACCTTGGTAGGGCTCTGGGAATTTTAAAAAAAAATCAGAAATGTAAAAAAGAAATATTAAAATTATAATCCAAAGTATATTGTGTTAAATAACAATGAGCCGAACTGAAAATCATTGCTTTCACAAAAAAAGTAGATCTTGATAAAGGATTATTTATTATATATAATAATTGTAAACTATATTATATATATTTATGCATAAAATACACATTTTTAAAGTCATACAGTTAAACTGCCCAGAAAGATTATCATTTCAGTGTTAAATATAAATCCATGGCCTGAATCCCAAAGAGATCATAAAAAAAGGGAAAAGGACCCACAAATGCAAAGATATTTATGGCAAATATAGTGGCAAGGAACTGGAAACTGAATTGATGTCTATCAATTGGGGAATGGCTGAATAAGTTACGGTATATGAATATAATAGAATATTATTGTTCTATAAAAATTATCAACAGGATGATTTCAGAAAGAGCTGGAGAGACTCACATAAACTGATGCTAAGTGAAGTGAGTAGAGCCAAGAGAGCATTGTACACAGCAGCAGAGTTGATGATCAATTCTGATGGACATGGCTCTTTTCAACAGTGAAATAATTCAGAGCAATTCCAACGGACTTGTGATGGAAAAAGCCATCTGTACCCAAAAAGAGGACCAAGAGGACTGAATGTGGATCACAACATAGTATTTTCACCTTTTTTGTTGTTTTTTGCTTGTATTTTTTTTTTCTCTTGCAGCATGATAAAAATGTGAAACTATGTATGGAAGAACTACAAATGTTTAACACATATTGGATTACTTGCTGTCTAGGGGAGGGATGGGAGAAAGGAAGAGAGAAAACTGTGGAACACAAATTTTTGCAAGGGCAAATGTTGAAAACTATCTTGGTATGTATTTTGAAAATAAGAGGCTATTATTAATATATACATTATATGCATATATAATGTATATATACATATAATATAATATATATAATATAATAATATATAACATAATATGTGTGTGTGTGTCCTTAGTATTCTGACAGAGTGAAAAGTCAAACTTGATTTATCCAGAATTGTCATTGCCAAGCTTCAGAGTTTGGGGTTGAAAGAAAATGTCTTTAAAACTTCTAGGCAATAGTAATTTACATAAGAATAAATGCCATTTCAAATGAATCAGTTCTCATCTAAGATGAAAAAATAAAGGAGAGGATCAAATATTTCATAAAAAAGCAAAGAACAACTCATACCAAGGATAACTTATTCTGTCAAAGTAATTATTATACAAAAAGTAGCCTTTTGACAAATCAACTACCTTTTATTATTCCCATTGAGGAACCAGAAATGGGAATAGTACTTGAAATGCAAAATCAGTAGATAAAAGAAACTTTAAAGATTCAAGTTTGTTTCAAGTAAGATAAAATATTTTTGTTCCTTAGAAGTCAGTATCCTTAGTGGACAACAGCAATAAAAAGGAAAAACTATGAATTGATAGAATTAAGGATGGTCAAAGTATCCTATGTGAAGGGAGGGGGAATAAAATAGCTTGGTGTTTCTTTAAACAGGAGCACCACAGTTGAAGGCTTTTTAAACAAAGAGATGAAATGGTTGTGGGATTTAGGGAAGCTCCTTAAGCAAGTTGTTATCTGTACTACTCAATGAATGAGGTTTTTTTTTTATTGTAATAATTTAGTCATGTTGGCCATGATCCCCACTTCCTATCTCTTCCTTCTCAGGCTCCACCTGTAATGCTGACTTCAAATCTGTTGGAAAGCCTGATATCTGTCCACTTTTTCTCTCTGAGTGGTAATTGATGAGGGATTCACAACAGGAAAATGGTGTATAATTTTTAAAATGAAAAAGGCAGACACAGAAAACTATTAGACCAATGACAGCAATACAATCAGATGAATTCAGATTTGGTTGAATGGCTAGAGTCAAAGACTAGTTGTTAATAATTCAATGTCAATGGTCAAGGAGATCTCCAGTGGAATACTCTATGAGTCTGTACTTGCCTTTTTTATTTTTAATGAATTTTTATCAGTGCCTTGGATAAAAGCAAATGTGATATGCTGACCAAATTAACAAATGTCACATTGCTAAAAAGGGGTGTTAACTCGAATGACAATCAGGGTCCAAGAGAATCTTGCCAGGTTAAAGCACTGAGCTGAAATTAAGACAAAATTCTCTAGAGAGCAATGGAAAATTGAGTAGTTGTATGCAAAAGTCAATTTTACAAATGTAAAAAGGGTGAATTATGATTAAATAGCAGTTTTCTGGGGGAAAAAACCTGGCAGTTTTAGTGAAAATAAAATTCGATATGAGTCAATAGTATGATGTGTCAGCCAAAAAAAAAAAAAAAATCTAATGACGGAATTAAGAACATAGATTCCACTAAGAGAGGGATGATAATCCCATTTTCCTCCATCCATAATATTCATCTGGAGTATTGTGTTCAGTCTGAATATCATAGTTGAGAAGGAGATTGATATTCTAGAGAGAATCCAGAAAAATGGCAAACAAGATGGTGTAGGGACTAGAAATTATATCCTATGAATATTGAAAGAAATGGAATTATTGAGCCTAGAGAGTTGAAGAGTCAGGGGGAATATCAGAACTATTTTGGTCTTATTTCATTTTCCCCTTGAGGTTAGAATCATCTATTGGTAGATGTTGCAAAGAGATAGTTTTGTTATCAAGTGTGTAAGGGGAAACTTCCTATGTATTTGTTGTAGTTTAGTCATTTTTCTGTCATGTTTGATATTTTGTCATTCTTTTTAGGGTCACATTTGGGGTTTCCATTTCTTTCTGCAGATAATTTTACAGATGAGGAAACTGAGGCAAATGTTTAAGTAATTTGTACAGAGTCACACAACTAGTAAATGTGAAGCCAGATTTGAATTTCTTTCTGACTATAGTGCCCCGATGTTTTAAAACTATGCTCCCTAGCTATATTATATTTATTTGTATTTGTTGTCTCCACTTCTGGTGGTGATTGCTGTTGTTTAGTCATTTCAGTTGAGTCTGACTCTTCATGACCCTTTGTGGGCTTTTCTTGGCCATTTTCCCAGCTTATTTTACAGTTGAGGAAACTAAGGCAACAAAGGTTAAGTGATTTGTTCAGAGCCACACAGCTAGTAAGTGTCTGAGGCTAGATTTGAACTCAAGTGTTCCTGACTCCAAGCCTGGTATTCTTTCCAATGAACCTCTATTGTTTCTGAGCTCTCTTAAGAATTTCAGGCATCCAAAAGTGGAATGGGATATTTCAAGATGCAGTAGATTCTTCCTACTGGAGGTCTGCAACCAAAAGTTAATAAGCACATGTCTGTTATATCATAACAGAGATTTGAATTGGTTGGAATAAGTGGCCCCTGCTGTCCCTTCCAACTCTTAAATTCTGTGACATTTTAACTGCTGTCCTGGACTAGGTGGAAGAGCTATTTTTCAATTTCTTTATTTTTTAAATAATAGCTTTTTTATTTTCAAAATATATGCAAAGATAGTTTTCAACATTCACTCTTTTTTTAAAAAAAGATATTTTATTTTGTTTTATAATAACTTTATATTGACAGAATCCATGCCAGGGTAATTTTTTTTTTATAACATTATCCCTTGCACTCGCTTCTGTTCCGATTTTTCCCCTCCCTCCCTCCACCCCCTCCCCTAGATGGTAAGCAGTCCTATATATGTTAGATATGTTGCAGTATATCTTAGATACAATATATGTTTGCAGAACCGAGCAGTTCTCTTGTTGCACAGGGAGAATTGGATTCAGAAGGTATAAATAACCCGGGAAGAAAAACAAAAATGCAGATAGTTCACATTCGTTTCCCAGTGTTCTTTCTTTGGGTGTAGCTGCTTCTGTCTATCATTTATCAATTGAAACTGAGTCTTTGTCAAAGAAATCCACTTCCATCAGAATACATCCTCATACAATATCATTGTCGAAGTGTAAAGTGATCTCCTGGTTCTGCTCATTTCACTTAGCATCAGTTCATGTAAGTCTCTCCAAGCCTCTCTGTATTCATCCTGCTGGTCATTTCTTACAGAACAATAATATTCCATAACGTTCATATACCACAATTTACCCAGCCATTCTCCAATTGATGGGCATCCATTCAATTTCCAGTTTCTAGCCACTATAAACAGGGCTGCCACAAACATTTTGGCACATACAGGTCCCTTTCCCTTCTTTAGTATCTCTTTAGGATATAAGCCCAATAGAAACATTGCTAGATCAAAGGGTATGCACAATTTGATAACTTTTTGGGCATAATTCCAGATTGCTCTCCAGAATGGTTGGATTCGTTCACAACTCCACCAACAATGCATTAGTGTCCCAGTTTTCCCGCATCCCCTCCAACATTCATCATTATTTTTTCCTGTCATCTTAGCCAATCTGACAGGTGTGTAGTGGTATCTCAGAGTTGTCTTAATTTGCATTTCTCTGATCAATAATGATTTGGAACACTCTTTCATATGAGTGGTAATAGTTTCAATTTCATCCTCTGAAAATTGTCTGTTCATATCCTTTGACCATTTATCAATTGGAGAATGGCTTGATTTCTTATAAATTTGAGTCAGTTCTCTATATATTTTAGAAATGAGGCCTTTATCAGAACCTTTAACTGTGAAGATGTTTTCCCAGTTTGTTGCTTCCCTTCTAATCTTGTTTGCATTCGTTCTGTTTGTACAAAGGCTTTTTAATTTGATATAATCAAAATTTTCTATTTTGTGATCAGTAATGGTCTCTAGTTCATCTTTGGTCACAAATTTCTTTCTCCTCCACAAGTCTGAGAGATAAACTATCCTATGTTCCTCTAATTTATTTATAATCTCGTTCTTTATGCCTAGGTCATGGACCCATTTTGATCTTATCTTGGTATATGGTGTTAAGTGTGGGTCCATGCCTAATTTCTGCCATACTAATTTCCAGTTATCCCAGCAGTTTTTATCAAATAATGAATTCTTATCCCAAAAGTTAGGATCTTTGGGTTTGTCAAACACTACATAGCTATAGTTGACTATTCTGTCTTGTGAACCTAACCTTTTCCACTGATCAACTAATCTATTTCTTAGCCAATACCAAATGGTTTTGGTGACTGCTGCTTTATAATATAATTTTAGATCAGGTAGAGCTAGGCCACCTTCATTTGATTTTTTTTTTATTAATTCCCTTGAGATTCTCGACTTTTTATTGTTCCATATGAATTTTGTTATTATTTTTTCTAGATCATTAAAATATTTTCTTGGAAGTCTGATTGGTATAGCACTAAATAAATAGATTAGTTTAGGGAGTATTGTCATCTTTATTATATTCGCTCAGCCTATCTAAGTGCACTTAATATTTTTCCAATTATTTAAGTCTGACTTTATTTGTGTGGAAACTTTTTTTGTAATTTTGCTCTTATAATTCCTGACTTTCCTTTGGTAGATAGATTCCCAAATATTTTATGGTATCAACAGTTATTCTGAATGGAATTTCTCTTTGTATCTCTTGCTGTTGGATTTTGTTGGTGATGTATAAAAATGCTGAGGATTTATGGGGATTTATTTTGTATCCATCTACTTTGCTAAAATTATGAATTATTTCTAATAGCTTTTTAGTAGAATCTCTGGGGTTCTCTAGGTATACCATCATATCATCTGCAAAAAGTGATAGTTTGGTTTCCTCATTGCCTACTCTAATTCCTTTAACATCTTTCTCGACTCTTATTGCAGAGGCTAGTGTTTCTAATACGATATTGAATAATAATGGTGATAGGGGGCAACCTTGCTTCACTCCAGATCTTACTGGGAAAGATTCCAGTTTTTCCCCATTGCATATGATGCTTACTGATGGTTTTAAATATGTGCTCCTGACTATTTTAAGGAAAAGTCCATTTATTCTTATGCTCTCAAGTGTTCAACATTCCCTCTTGCAAAACCTTGCATTTCAAATTTTCCTCTCTCCCTTCCCTCTTAGCAAGTAATCCAATATTGTTAAACATGTGCAGTTCTTCTACACTTATTTCCACATTTCTCATGTTGTGCAAGAAAAATTAGATCAAAAAGAAAAAAAATGAAAAAGAAAAAAAAAACAAGCAAACAACATCAAAAAGGGTGGAAATATCATATTCTGATCAACACTCAGTCCCACAGTTCTCTCTCTGGGTCTCTGGGGGCAGATGGTTCTCTTCATCACAAGACCATTGAAATTGGCTTGAATCACTCATTGTGGAAAATAACCATGTCAATCAGAATTGATCATCACAAAATCTTGTTCTTGATATGTATAATGTTCTCTTGATTCTTCTCACTTCACTGAGCATCAGTTCATGTAAGTCTCCAGGTTTTTCTGAAATCATCTTGCTGATCATTTCTTACAAAACAATAATATCCCATACATACATATACCATAACTTATTCAGCTATTTTCCAACTGATGGGCATCCTCTCATTTTCCATTGATAGAAGAGCTTTTTGCTGTTTCTCTCTGTTCTTGATTACTATTCCATCCAACTGCCTTTTTTTCAGTATTCTTTCCCTTCAGGATTATCATTACTTAGTTTCTGTTATTTCCTAACATCATCTATTCCAGAGTTCAAAGTTACAAAGTTACTTCATTCAATAGCTTTGACAAACATATACTAAATTCAAGAGTCAGGAATCAATTGAGTTAAGTGAATTGATTTCTGCTTAACTATTGCACATTTTAGTTCAAATACATTTGTTTGGATTACAACTTCAATTGCTCTGGTCAATAAAGGATTTGTTGTTCCAGGCAAGATTTAAGTTTTTCTCTAATTAAGGAAGTAAAGAAGAGGAAAATTAAGGAAAATTCCTATTGTATAATTGGAACTCTTCTCTTAGTTTCCATGTTGGAGCTTAGTTTCTGTATACCCTTCTCACAAGTAGTATTTTAAGGGTGAGAAAGAATCAATGCTTCCTCTAAAACTTTTAGTCTTCATTTTGAGAATGGTACAGAAGGAGTTTCTCACTCGATATAAAATATCTGGTGTATTTTGGACTAGAAATAAAAGGAAAATATCCAATTTTGGAAATTGCTCCTGGAGAAACTTCAGATTAAATTCAACAAATATTTATTGAATATTCCATGTAGCTATATGGTGCAGGGGATAGAGCATAGGTTCTGGAGTCAGGAGGAGCTGAATTTAATTACAACATCATATACTTACTACCCGTGAGACTGTGGACAAGCCACTTAACTTTGTCTCAGTTTCCTCATCTTTGAAATGATCAGGAGAAGGAAATGATAAACCATTCCAGTATTTTTGTTGAGAAAATATTAAATGGAACAGGTGATATTGAGTGCAGCTGAAAAACATTAACGGCATGTGCAAAGCATTGCTCTTTGTATTGGGCATATAAATACACATCAAAATTAATGTAGAGAGAATAAATATAGGAGGGTTAGGCTTGAAAAAATCAATATGTGCATTGGTAAAAAAAAATAATCTATATTTACAGTCAATCTACTCTGAATTTCGAGATTATTTGTTCTGAATTGTTCTAATTTATCTGTTCTAAACTCTAAATGAAGTGTTCTGTGCTGAACTATAGCTGAACTATACTCAGGAAACATACAGAAACTTCAGTGTTAGCCTAAACAAACATAATTAAGAAAATTTTTCTTCTCTGTCCTTTCATAAGCCATATTGTGGATTCTAAAGACAGGTATAAATTATTTTGGATTATCTGTATGCTAGTACCTTCCCTACTTTTGTGATTCTACGGGATTCCGTCTTTTCACAAAATTAAAATCTTCTCTATATGATAGAATTCCTCAGAATCACAGAGTTAGAAGAGCCTACAAAAGCATTTGTCCTTTACCAGGAAAATTATCTCTGCTCTAATATATGATAAGTGATAATCCATCATTGCTAAAAAAAAAAAAAAAAAAAAAAAGTAGGAAAGGAAGGAGAGGGGATAGGAAAGAGAACACACGATTTCATTACACAGCCCATTCAGTTTTATATAGTTCTATTTTTAGTAAGTTTTTTCTGAAATTAAACTCAAATTTTCCTATTTTCAATTTCTTCCTACACTTTTACTTCAAGTTTGTGGAACCAAATTGAACAAGCCAAAGTCCTCTTACTTGACAGGTCCTCAAACCTTTGAAAATAATAATCATCTCTACCCCAGATCCAAATTTCCTCTTCTACAGAATGAACATTACCAATTCCTTCAAGTGACACTTAGAAAGCTTGAATTTGCAGCTTGTTTACTAGTCAAGTTGTCTTCTTTCGGACTCTCTCTAGCTTATCAAAATCCTGTCTAGAATGTGATGCCTTAAACTGAATGCAATTCTCCATATGTTGGTTCATTCAAGAAGAGGAAGAGGGAATCCCCTCTTCCTGATCACTCTGACTATCTTAATGCAGTCCACTTTCCCTCTGTTAGTTGTTATATCACACTATTGACTTACATTGAGTTAGTGATCCACTGGAATCATCAGAGCATTTTCACATTAATCTGTCACCTAACTATGCCTTCCTTACCTTTTATTTAGGAAGGGTGTTTTTTTTTTCCTCTGAGAATTCTATAGTCTGAAAGAGGGTAGAGTATTTTTACATGATAATAAGTTAATCATTAAACAAAAATTTCTTAAGCATCGATTGTGAGCTCAGAATCATCCTAAGCAATATATGGAGGCAGTTTGTTGGCACAGTGGGTAGAATGTTGGGCCTGGACAGAGTCAGTTTCATGAGTCCAAATCTGGCCTCAGATCTTTGCTTGCTGTGTGACTCTGGGCAAATTGCTTAACTCTATTTGCCTCAGTTTCCTTATCTGTAACATGAGGGGGAGAAGGAAATTACAAATCACTTCATTATCTTTGTCAGAAAAACTACAAATGGGACCATGATTCAATAAGATACAACAACAACAAATTGTGTTAGGCTCTGAATATAGGCAAAAATCAAACAGTTCCTGCCCTCATGGATTTTATATTCTGTCCAACAGTGATATGAGAACATCTGGGTCTAAGGGTCTTCCAGTTTTAAGTAATGATGAAATGGAGGTCATTTAATTTTATGAATGGAAACATCATCCTTAGAGTCTTAGCTTATTTGGCTAATGCATTTCATGGTTATGAGAATAATGAGCATTCACAGAACTTTTTAAGCTTTGCAAAGTGTTTTTAGCTATATAATCTAATTTGAGCTTCCCAACGATGCTGTGAATTTGGTGCTACTGTAATTCTCATTTTACATATGAGAAAACTAAAGCTAAGAAAAATTATGTGAGTAATTTGGGGCTACATAGAGAACCACTATGTTTTTCTGACTTCAAAAAAATCTTTGCTATACTCCACATTGCCTTTCAATAACAAATATTCATTCTTATTAGGGATTTCTATTGTAATTGTATAATGATAAGAGACTAAAATATTAATACTTACTATCTTTACATCACCTTGATTTCCAATTAAACCCTAAGATTCATCCTTAATTATCAAAGATAAATTTCTTCTGTGATAGAGAGAAAAATAAAGAGATAGACAGGGTCAGAGATAGACATTGAAACAGAGACAGAGACAGAGACAGAGAAAAGCAGTGGGAAGGGGAGAAACAGAGAGAAACAGAGACAAAGAGAAACACAGAAACAGAGAAAGAGAGGAGAGGAAGAGGGAGGCAGTTGAGCAAAATTAAACAATGCAAGATACCAAACAAATCTGAAAATATATGCAGTGTGCCATAAATAGAATCCCCTACTTTTGCAAATAAAAGAAAAATAAGGATTTTTTTTCTCCTTGTTTTGGAGCCATACTTGATAATGAGAATTCACAGCATCATTTTCTTTTTCTTCATCTCCATTTACATCGTTGCAATCATTGAATTCATTGTTTTTCAGCGATATTATTTCACTTTTCATTAGCAGTTCATGAGTCTCACTATGCTTCAATGTGTTCTTCATAGTCATTGTCTCTTAAGGCACTGTAATATTCTTAGGGAAGTCAACACAGAGACAAAAATATGGATATTATCCACAATAATCTTCCTTATAAAAGTCTAAGAAATTCTAATATTAATTCTGGGGGCTTGACTTAGTTTTCCCAAGGGGTATCTCCCATCCTTTTAAGTTAGGAATCAGTCAATCTTGATCTTTACAGCATGATATGAGTATAAAACATGCCAGAGTGCTTTTTTTAGGGAATGGAAAATGTCTGCTTTCTCGCACTTGCGTGACTCAAGCAGTGAACAGATTTTCTTTAGCTTTTTTCCAAACAACCTCAGTGCCATCCTTGACTCCTCACCCCCCACATATTCAATCTGTCATTTAACTTTATTACTTCTACTTTCATACTATTTCTTGTAGATGTCTCCTTTCCACTCACAAATCTAGCATTTTTGTTCAGATACTTTGGATCTTTTGCTTAGACTATTGTGATAGATTTTTTAGTAGCCTCCCTAGCTCAATTCACCTAATTCTTCTTTTAATTGGTAGCCAAAGTGATTTTCCTAAAGCATGTGGGTGCTGATTAGGTCATACCTCAAAAGATATACAAACATATACATATACACATATGTGTATATGCAGAGAGTTGCTCACTTACTCACTAAATGTCAATGGCTCCCTTTTATCTCCAGGGGCAACTACAAAGTCCTTCATTTGCATTTAAAGAGCTTTTTTGTTTGTTTGTTTTATTTTTTACAACTTTGGCACCTTCCTGCCTTTTCATTCTGCTAACATGTTCCTTCCCTTCCCTCCATACATTGCTGAAGCTAGTTGCATGGCCCTCTTTGCTTGTTTCCCACCCATGACACTCCATCTCCTATCTCTGGTATTACACTGGTGTCTTCCATGTAGGAGATGCTTTGCCCCCTCACATCTATCTTTTAACTTCTCTGACTTCCTTTAAAACTCAGCTCACATCCTTTCTTTTTCAGGAACCCTTTCTTGGTATGCCCATCCATTGCTAGTGTCTTTCCTCTGGTGTGATCTCCCATAAACATCCTGTATGTCACTATTTCATTAGAAGTATCTCCTCTGTCAGCATATGAGCCCTTTGAGGTCCAAGAAAGTACTTTTCCCCTTTTCATTTCCTCAGTAATTAGGATTGTGTTTGGCACACAGCAAGCATATAATAAAGACTTGATCATTGGCTGAAAAAGGTTCCTTTGAATAGAGATTAAGGCAAATGTTTTGGCTTCTAAATGGTGGGATTTGGGGAGGCAAGTCTGGGTAATGAGCACCCCTCTTTGTGCTCCAGCTTCAGTGTGTGCTGTTGCACAATGACTACAACATGATTTCATCTTCCAAACACTGGGATACTGGAATCTCTTCAGTATATTTTTGTAAGCCAATATGGAGTATACCAGTTCTTTTCTGCAAGAGGAAAAAATAAGCTTTGGAGCTAGGCAAAACAGTCAGGTGATCTGCTTGTAAATTTCAAATCCCCATCAAGTGAAATTAAAATCTGGGTTCAGAGTTAGATTCCAAAAGCTGTAAAATACATAGAAAAAAATAGTAACACCTTCCCTCCCTAATTTGCTAGCTAGCGCTGTAGGCATTGGAACAAGATGTGGTAGATGGGTGGGTAAGGAGGTGGAATGAGACAGCAAAGATATAAGGAATGAAATATCCTTCTGTTCTGATTCTGACTTGGCCAAAAGGCCCGTTTCCCATCAGAGGACCAGAAATTATCTATTTACAAGGCCACATTGGAGTAGCTAGATGGCACAGTGGATAGAGTGCCAAGTTGGAGTCGGTAAGAATTGAATTCAAATCTTGCTTTATAGAGTAGACATGTTACTTTGGGCAAGGTCATTTATTCCTCTTTGGCTCAGTTTTCTCTTCTGCAAAATGAGCTGGAGAAGGAAATGGTAAGTCACTGCAGTATTTGCCAAGAAATCCCCCCAAAGGACGCACAGAGTCACACGTGACTTCTAGAGAAGATAATCAGTTGCAGTTTTCATATATTAATTAATATAATCATGTTTCTGTTTCAAGTCTAAACTTGTGTATACTACAAAAATAGCCAAAGCATATTTATAAAGGATAGTTATGAATATAGTACTCCTTTGGTCACAAATTTCTTTTGCTCTCCATTGCTTATATGAAAACGTACAAATTTGTCAGGTTGGTTTGCAAAGTCCTCTGCAGGATCAAACCAGAGTACTTTTGCAGACTTTGTTTATTCCACATAAACAATTTGTGTATACCACTGACCTCTGTGTTCTAGCTAAGCTGGCCTAATTCTCTCCAAATTCAGTATTCCATCTTGTCACCAGATCCAGATGGCTCTAGAAGAGAAAGTGAGGGTGGTGACTTTCCACAGCCTTCTCTCACTTAAATCCAATTCACTAGCATGTAATGGCTTCATCTCCCGGATGTCAGAGTTCTCTTTGAGAATGAAGGACAAAAAACAACCTTACCCTAGCAAACCTTTGTTACATGCTTGAAATGAGGTTCTTACTCACCTTTTACTGCTGAGAATATTTGATTTCATTAAAGCTAATCTAAAATGCCACTTTTTCTTTTTAAAGCATTTTCCTTAAATTCCCCTTTGGTTCTCTTTGTCACTGTCTGTGTCTGTCTGTCTCTGGCTCTGACTCTTCCTCTCTCTCCCTCTCTCTCTCTCCCTCTCTCTCTCTCTCTCTCCCCCTCTCCCTCTCTCTCTCTCTCTCTCCCCCTCTCTCTCTCCCTCTCTCTCTCTCTCTCTCTCTCTCTCTCTCTCTTCTCTCTCTCTCTCTCTCTCTCTCTCCTCTCTCTCTCTCTCCCTCTCTCTCTCCCTCTCTCTCTCCCCCTCTCCCCTCTCCCTCTCTCTCCCTTTCTCTCTCTCTCTCTCCTCTCTCTCTCTCTCTTCTCTGTCTCTATCTCTGTCTCTCTATTTCTCTCTCTCTCTTTCTCTCTCTCTCTCTCTGCCTGTATGTCTCTGTCTCTGTCTCTGTCTCTGTCTCTGTCTCTGTTTTTCTCTCCCTGTCTCTAATTCTCTCTCTTCTCTGTCTCTATCTCTGTCTCTCTCTGTCTCTATCTCTCTGTCTCTCTATTTCTCTCTCTCTGTCTCTCTCTGTCTCTCTCTGTCTCTGTCTCTCTATTTCTCTCTCTCTGTCTCTCTCTGTCTCTGTTTTTCTCTCCCTGTCTCTAATTCTCTCTCTTCTCTGTCTCTATCTCTGTCTCTCTTCTTACCCTCTCTTTCTTTCTCTTCTTTTCTCTCTTCCTCTCCCTCTTCCTCTTTCTGTCTTTCTCTGTCTCTCTCTCTTTCTCTCTCTCTGTCTCTCTCTGTCTCTATCTCTCTGCCTCTGCTTCTGTCTCTGTCTCTGTCTCTCTATTTCTCTCTCTCTCTCTCTGCCTGTATGTCTCTGTTTCTCTGTGTGTGTGTGTGTCTCTTTCTCTTTCTTTCTTCGCCTCCAACCACTTCTCTCCCTTCCAACAATACAATGCAAATGGGGACAATGGCCATATCTTCCTTTTGTCTTTGTATTCCCAGCACCTAGCCTGGTGCCTTCCATCTAGTACCTAACTAATGAATGCTTTGCAATTAGTTAATTGTGTTTATAAGTTATATAGATTTGTAGTTCAAAGAACCTCAGAGATCTATCTTGTCCAGTCATTTCATATTATAGACAAGGAAATGGACATCTAGAGAGTTTCTATGACTTGTTGAAGATCCAAAGGTTGGAAGCATGTCTGTTCCTCCCAATAGAACATATGATTCTTGAGGGCAGAGAAATGTAACTTTTGCATTTATATCTAAGTAAGTGCCAAGCACATGGGAGATTATGAGTTGAATGTAATTAATTAGTATCTACCTGTCAAACAGCATGCTTCCAAATCTTAAGTATTTTCACCCTTTGGGGAGAAGACAGCTTCACAAGATTACATAATGCATCATAGTCCAGACACTCAAATGAGATTGAATACTATTACAAGAAGTTAAAATTGGATGGAGTGTGAGCTGTCAGATGCAATAGAAAATTTCAATTTCATTTGAAAGTGTAGAACAATCTAGCTCATGAAGCAATTCAAAAGAAATCAAAGTGGTATCCAGGTCGACACGGAAATATAGAATTAGGACAGTAATGTGGAAATAGTGTTGTTTTTAAGGCACATATGAAGGTATGTGCCCAAGAGGATGGTGGATTAGAAGCAACCCAGCTGAACCCTCTTGGTATTTGCCACTAAACAACTTTAAAGTAATGCTTCTAATCAAATTTTAGACTGGCAGAACTAACAAAATCTAAGGATGAAGGATTTTTCTGTACTGATAAAACTTAGAAGGCAGCCAGAAGTTTGTGACCAAGAGGCAGAGGCCTGTTTGGAGCCCACCCACGTGACAGCAACAACAGCAATTACAGAAACAGCAACTCTGGGAAGCCAAAAGATGATAAGGGAGTCAGACAATTGTTCAAAAAAAGATTGCAAGGTTCCCTTTCCTGGCAATGTATACAATTGATACTGATTGGCTACTCTATTGCCCATGCAAAGTTCTCGGTCACAGTTCTAGGGCATAGAGGGGTATCAGTCACAAGGGAACAAGAGTCCTCATCACAATTCAAAGGCAGAGAGAATGCTAATACTTGTGGTCACTGGGGACCAGGGGTAAAAATTAGAGTGCAGTCCAGGGTAACAATGATCATGCCTTGCTCACGATTACACTGCTTTTGAAGCATCAAAAACTTATAGATCTTCAGAAAAAAATTCAGAAAAGCTCAAAATAATTTTTGAACATGATAAGTGTTTAAAAATTTTGGTTGAATAGAATTCCATTCATTTATTCAAGAAACATTTATTATCACAAGGTGAAATAGTATGCAAAAGCTTTGCTAGGTGTTATGGGGGATTCAAGGATAAATAAGTTCTATTTTCTGATTTCAAGGATCCTCAAAATTTGGAAGGAAGACTCAAACAATATTATCAGTGAATAAAACATTGAATCAAGAGTCAGGAAACTCCTAATTCTCAGTCTCCAGTTCACTATCACTTAATCCTGGCTATCACTTTTTCCCTTTCTATCTTGGTTTTCTACTCTTGTCAAATGGAGATGATAATAGTAATCTGCCTACTCAAGAGGGGAATTGTCAGGAAAAAATATTTGTCTAAGTTACTCTCCAAGCCTTGAATGCAATGTCTCATCATTTCCACATCTTAGGATCCTAGTTTTCTTCAAAATGACACTAAATTGCTGTCTTCTAATTTCCCCAATTGTTGATGTCTTCATACAAAACTGCAAAAAAAAAATTTTTTTTGTTATTTTGTATCTTTGTAAATATGTTTGCATCTGCCCACTCCAATGGAATTTAAGCTCCTGGGAATCAAGGACTATCTCATTTTTGAAATGACCTATAATAGCACAGTCTCTTGCATATAAAAGATATTTAATAAATATGTGTTAAATGAATGAGTGGATTTTATTTTCCCTAAAACTAAAGCTTTCTCACATCTAGTTGTAGCCTTCTCTGCATTCTCAAATTTTATTATTATGGGATTTGGCAGACAAGCCCCAGTTTAACTATAAAGATGAATTTATGGGAAATGAAATTAGCACAATGAAATTCAGGGCAAAGATAGGCTTGGATCACATGTGGGCAGAGAACATACCCACCTGCAGGCAGACAACCTCAATCATCTTCCTTTTTTTTTTTTTTTTTTTGGGTCCCTATAGAAGTGTCTGGGAATAGGAGAGAGAAGGGGATGGTTCATTTATGGGAAGATGTGGGTAGATTGTTGACTTCTAGTGGTTTAAAAGCATTTGCTTTACATTATTAGGACTAATTGGAATGAAGGGTTCAAAGCTCAAGAGAGCTGACTCATTGCCTTTTTCTTAATTCAGATGAATTGAGTTCCATTCGGTTGACTGTCTGCACCAATGTCTGCACCAAATTTCACAGTGCTGGCTGACAGCCTTGCAGAGATCAGTTCATCTGTATAATGTATCAGTGAGTCAGTGCATACACTTTGCATGTCTTGGCTCCCTGAGGAGGTGGAGGGGCCAGGGAGAGGATTTGAAAGTGTCACTAGAATAGCGCCTGACACTTTAGAAGTAAGCAGGGAGTCCTCAGCTATATTCCTTTATTTTTAACCTCATCTTTTAAAATCTCTAGTTGCCTCCAAAGCTCATTTCTGGTGTCACTTACCACAGAAGTCTTTTCTTAGTCTTTGTTGCCCTCCTTTCGCTACTGCCCTCCCTTACTCATATTACTCTTTTAAATATGTGTAGATCGTTAATCTAAATAGAATGTAAACTTTTTGAGACCAGATACTGTTTTTATATTTTTAATTTTTTGGTCATTTTATTTGTCCAAAATGCTTTCTATGTAGTCAGCATTCTACTGACTTATGGAACTGAATTTGTTTTTTGAATGATATGAGAAATTTGTTAAGTTGTCTTGACTCATATAGGAATGATTAGTCTTTACCCCCATTAGTCTTGCTAGGAAAGTTATAATCAGGAATGTTGTAATTCTTTGTGAGAGACAAAGAATCTGTGTCAGGATGCATTTTTTGTCATCCTAAAACTAACTTTGACTTTTTACATCTTCTTCCTTCCATGAAGTATTTCTTTAAACTATCATTTATGTGAAGGGATACTTGGGTTCTTTGGCTTCCTTCAAGGAATAAAAAAAAAAAGACTTAAATTAAGTAGAACCTTTAGATTTAGAGCTTCAGGCAATGATTGATTAATTTTTTCAAGGGGCTACTTAATGCAGGTTTCCTTGAACTAGACTAGAATCCAGGAGGCAAAGTTCTCCAATTTCAAATGGGGAAAATGAATTCAGAACAGAAGGCTGAGACAGGAAAAATACCCTGCCAGTTAGTATCACTTAATGCTTCTCTATGTCTGGCATACTCCTGACTCCAAGAGTTCTTGGAGTGAATCCTAATTTGAAGAGATTAGTGGTACAATGTTTTGATTTTCTCAGCATGGGCTGATGCCCTCTTGCATAGAGGATGATTCTGGGTGGTTAGCGTTCAAAGTTTAATCATCTCTAGTGTTAACCAGTATTAGGAGGCAGAGATTCTTGTCAAAGAGAGTCTTAGATCTGAAGTGAAAAAGACTTTAGTCTTAAGGCACTTATCTGTGAGATCCTTGGTAAATTATTTAATGCTTCTGAGCCTCAGTTTCTCCATCATGAAATGGTAATAGCATTTACCTCAGAGGAGGAGATCAAATGAGAAATCACATATAAAGTTCCATAAAAATCCATAAGTGCTATGTAAGCATTTTATCATTTTATCTGCCAATGACAATTTGCCATGAACATCTTATTATGGCCGATAGTGAGTTCCATTTTTGATACACTCTTCTGGGCATAATAATGCTGAATGCTTTTGAGAGTATTGGCTTTTTGCTGTGTTTGTTCAGTGTTTCAGCAATGTCTGAATATTCGTGCTGCTATCTGGGGTTTTCATGGCAAAGATACTGGAGTGATCTACCATTTCCTTCTCCAACCCATTTTTCAGATCAGAAACTGAGGCAAAGACTTTAAAGTGATTTGTTGAGGGTAATACAACTAGTAAGTATCTAAGACTAAATCTGAACTCATGACAATGGATCTTCCTGATTCCAATTACAATGTTCAAAACTAACTAGCTGCCTAGAAGTTCCTAATCCTTCCAAATATATTAGTTAAGGGTATACTTATATTATAGATTTAGACATTTTCATGGGCAAGAATGGTCAGAGAGCAGATTAGAGGGAAATGGTTTTAGTATACCATAAGTTCAAAATAAGTCCAAATATACCATGGTACCTAAAAAAAAAAAAAGTTCATGTAAACTTAGGCAGCATGGAGATGCAGAGCTTCTAGAGGTAAATAAGGGACAATCTTACTGTCCACTGTCTTGATTAGATTGCATCTGGAGAAGTATTCTGTTTTTGGCACTATATATTAAGTAGTACATTGATAAATTGGAAAGTATAATCAAGAAGCTAACCCAGATGGTGAAAGATCTCAAGTTCATGTCATATGAGCATTACTTAAATCAACTATGGCTTTTCAGCACACAGAAAAGAAAAATCAAATTGTACATATTAGCTGTCATCAATAATTTAAAGGGCTATCATGTAGAAAAGCTATTAAACCCTTACTGTTTGATCCCAGGTGGGAGACATAGAAATAATGAGTGAGAAATACAATGAAGCCAAATTAGATCAGATGTAAGAAAGAACTTCTTAATAATGAAATCTGTATAAAGGTGCATTGGGCTGCCTTGAGAAGTAGTTCATGTCCCTTCATTGGATATCTCCAACAAAGGATGACAGAATTTCTTGGGCCTTCTACATAGGGTATTTTTTTTGTCTTCAGTGAGAGAAACTAAATGACCTCTGAGCTTCCTTCCAATTCTGAGATTCTGTACTTCTACACTATTATTATTTTTTATTATTTTAAAGCATAGCTGGATTTTCTTACAATCTAGATGAAATTCTTCATGTGAAAATTCTACTTTATGCCAGTGTTGAATTTGATTTAGAATCAAACAATATCAAAATTGGAAAAGAGCTTTGAAATACTCCATTCAAACTCTCTTATTTCATAGAAGAAACTATTAAACTCAAAGTACCAGAGAGATGCTTGCATTGTATAGTCTGATAGGTTCAAGAATTGGAAGGAACTTCAGAGGACATGTAATCTGTCTCTCTGTTTAACAACCAGATTAAATCCATCTGTGTTCTGTTTGTGATCTGTGTGTGTTTATATGCGTGTATATATACTGCTTTCTTCTTCAGTTGTTTCAATCATGCCAGACTCCTTATTATCCCATTGGCTTTTTCTTCAAAGAGATATTGGATAGTGGAGTAGTTTCTTATTTTCTTCTCCAACTCATTTTACAGATAAGAAAACTTAGTCAAAAGGGATTAAATGAATTGATCTGCATCACACAGCTAGTAAGTGTCTGAGGTCAGATTTGAACTCAGGAAGATGAGTCTTCTTGACTACAGGCCTGGCATTCTATCCACTGTGCCATCTAACTGCCATATATATATATGGACACACACACATATATATATATGTGTGTATATATATATATGGACACATATATGTATATAGATATGTGTGTATTTACATGTATATACATATGCACGAACAAATCTATTTCACATACACATATTATGCTACACAAATATGTATATACACATGTTTATAGACAGAGAGTTATTTTCATAGTACCACCACAATTATAATGTGAATTTACTGAAATCAGGCATTATATTTCACTTTTCTCACCTTGTTGACTGATAGATTGATTGATCAAGTGATAGTAAAATGATCTGATCTCTATTCAATAAAAGGATCTGGGCCTACAATTTTTCATTGAAAGTCAGTACTAGGAAAGATCCAAGTATTCTTTGGTTTTTAGAAGACAGACAAACATTTTTTTCTGCAACTTGATCCTTTCTTGGGTGACTGTGGTCATCCTCTTATATAAGGTTCGTGGTTACTCAATCAAAAATCATTCATTGACCCTACTCACCACAAAATCCCATTCTTTCTAGGTCAACATGTAATCTGTGAATATAGGATTCTGTTTTTTGCAGGTTTTGAATTTATTTTTTCCTGTTATAGTTTAAGAATATTGGGGATGGCTAGGGTCTTATGATCTTTGAAAAGTTAAGAGAGAAGTTTGAGAGCTATAGAGTCCACATAGGGATTTTCTAGAAGCCAGATGGCAAAAGTCACAATCCAAAGCAACCTACCTGGTTCAATCCATCAAAAACAAGATATAGACTCATCTCAACCATTGGCCATGCCATATTTGGAAATAAACTTGAAGGGGGAAAAGATTATGCAGAAATACTATTGAATTTGAGCAGCATAAAAGAGAATGAACTTCCAAGTGTCAGGTGATGGGGGACATTTGTGCTTCTTTCCTTTATTATTCAGTAAATACATCTTTGGAAAAGCTAGTTGATACTAATTGGTTAAGTAGAATTTGAATATTGATCAAGTTAGCTAAAATTGAAGGAAAATACTGAAATGTTAAATTTAGTCAATAGCATTTACAGAGATTTTAAAAACCTTTTTTAAGCTTCCTCTAAAGAAATCTTTGGAAGTATTCTTATAACCTTGAGGGTGAAGATAATGATAATAATGACATTAATAATTAACATTTACTGTTTGTAGTAGTTCTTTTTGTAGTGGCAAGGAATTGGAAAATGAGTAGATGCCCATTAATTGAAGAATGGCTGAATAAATTATGATATGAAAGTAATGGAATATTATTGTTTTATAAAAATGATGAATAAACTAATTGTAGAAAGACCTAGGAAGAGTTACATGAACTGACGATGAATGAGGCAAGCAGAATCAAGAAAACACTGTACCTAACAGTAGAGTTGTAAGATGATCAAATTGGTTCTTCTCAGTCATTCAGTGATCCAAAACAATCCCAATAAACTTTGGATGGGAAACATCATCCTATCCAGAGACAGAAATAGAAAGACTGAATGTAGATCAACAATACTATTTTCACCTTTTTTTCCTTATTTTTTTTTATTTCTCATGTTTTTTTTTTCTTTTTGTTCTGATTTTTTTTTCCCAAAATGATTCATGTGGAAATATGTGAAAAATGAATGTACACATATAACCAAAAATTTTGTTTTACAAGTAAATGGGGAAAATGAAAATTTAGAAATAAATTAAAAATAATATTTACATAGCACATTAAAATTTACAAAACATTATTCAGATATCTCATCCTCACAATAATTCTGGGAGACATGTGCTATTATTCTTTTTATTTTACAGATGAGGAAACTGAGGAAGACAATGGTTAAGTGACTTGTCTGGAATCACCTAGCTTTTTAGTGTCTGAGGCCAGATTTTAATTTTTCTTTCTGACACCAGGTGTAAAGTTTAACTTTGTCTATAACATTGCAGCAGGTGGTGTAGACAGAAGCTCCAATGAATGGTGCTTTTGTGTTTGGTTTCTTGTACCAAGATACAAAACAAGATACAATTTTTCTTGTAATGAAACATAAAACAAGAACAATCAAATATACTCACTGAATTATGTAGAAAGCAAAGGAGTTCCAGGAGGAAAAATCTACGGCTTTCTTGACTATACTAAAACCTTTACCTATATGGCAAGTCCCCAGACAGATGGGAGTACTTGTCTCCCAAGGAATCTGTTTGTAGGTCAAGATGATAGAACCAAACATGGAACAACTAATTGCTTTAAGATCGGGAAAGAATACTACAGGCCCCTAAATTGTCACCTTATTTAACTTACACCATGCAAAATGCTAGGATGGAGGAATAAAAAGCCAAAATTAAGGTTGCCAGGAGAGATATGAACAATTTCATATGTGCAAATAATGCCACCATGATGACAGAAAGTGAAGAATTAAGAGGTTTCTTAATGAGGGTGGAAAAAAGGAGAGTATAAAATCTGGCTTAAAGCTGAACATTATGACTAAAAACAGCTTATGTCAACTGGTCCCATGAATTCTTGGCATATAGAGGGGGGAAAATAGAAGTTGTGTCAGATTTTATACTCTGGCTTTCAAAGATAACTGCAGGTGACAACTACATTTTGAAATTAAAAACAAAGAAACAATGCTTGCTGCTTGGAAGAAAAGTTATGAAAAATCTGGATAGCATACTAAAAAGCAAAGGCATCATCTTTCTGACAAAGATCCATAGGGTCAAAATTATGTTTTTCCCCCCAGTAGTAATATATAGACATGAAAGAGTTGGACTATAAGGAAATCTGAGCACTCCACAATTGATGCTTTTCAATTATGGTGCTGCAGAAGACTTTTTGGGAATCCCTTTGATAGCAATGAGATCCAATTGGTCAATACTTAAAGCAATAAAAATATAACCAAGATTAGAAGAAAAGCAGAAAAAATGAGAGAGGATTTATAGGCAGTTGATCAGAAAGAGGTGTCATATTTAAAATGTCTAAGGAACTTTGTCAAATATATAAAAATAAAAGCCATTTCCTTAACTGATAAATGGTCAAAGAGTATAAATGGGTAATTGTCCAGTGAAGAAATCAAAATAACTTGTAGTCAGATAAAAATGCTCTAAATCATTATTGAATATGGAAATGCAGATTACACCTAGTAGATTGGCTAAAATGATGGACTAATATTGGAGAGAATGTGGAAAATTGGGACACTAATTCGCTGTTGATGGAATTGTAAAATGACCCAACCATTTTGGAAAGTAATCTGGAATTATACCCAAAGAGTTATTAAACTACCTATACCATTATTCCCAGTTATGCTATTACAATTATCAAACACAATTATGGAAAAATGGGAAAAAAAACTCTATGTATATTAAAAACTCTGACAGCAGCTCTCTTTGTGGTTACACATAACTGGAAATTGTAGTGATGCTAATCAATTGGGGAATGGGTGAATAAGTTGTGGTATATGATTGTGATGGAATGCTACTGTGTTATAAATAATGATGAGCTTAATGTTAAAAAAAAATGTGTAAAGACTTGCATGAAATAATGAAGAGCAAAAAGAACTGAACCAAGAGAACATTTTTTACAGTGAAGACAATGTTATTTTAGGGAAAAAAAATGATTCAATAAGTTATTTTGTCTATTATAAATACCTGAATTAACTATAAAAGACACAATATTCATTCAAAGAAAGAACTGATAAAAATAGAAGCATGCCTGGAGTGATTTTGTTTTGTTTTATTATGTTTGTGGTTTTTTTTACTTCTTGATTTTTTATTTTAGCATTAGCTAAGCATCATTACTTTGGAAACCTATCTTCCTCTCATAGCATTATTTTGTTTGCTTTTTAAAATGTATAATTATAGATATTTATTTTTAATATATTTTTTCAAATATATGCAATGATAGTTTTCAACATTTATCGTTGCAAAATTTTGTTTTCCAAATCCCCCTCCCCAAAGACAGCAAGCAATATGATACAGATTAAACATGTACAATTCTTCTAAGCATAGGTCCATATTTTTCATGCTATGTAAGAAAAATCAGATCAAAAGTAAAAAAAAAATTAATGGGAAAGAAAAAAAAGTCAAACAGCAGCCAAAAAAGGTGAAAATACTATGATCTGTCCATATTCAGTTTCCATAGTTATCTCTCTGAATGTGGATGGCACTTTCCATTCCAAGTCTATTGGAATTGCCTTAAATCTCCTCATTGTCGAAAAGAGCCAAGTCCATTACAACTGATCCTCACATCTTGTTACTGTGTACAATGTTCTCCTGATTCCTCTCACTTCACTCAGCAGTACTTCATGTAAATCTTTCCAAGCCTTTCTCAAATCACTCCATTAATCATTTATTACTGAACAATAATATTCCATTATATTCATATACCATAACTTATTCAGCCATTCCTCAACTAGTAGGAATCCATTCGTTCCTTGCCTCTACAAAAAGAACTACTACAAACATTTTTGCACATGTGGGTCCTGGAGTAATTTTACATGTACATAGCTATTTGTGTCTAATGGTATCATCTCTAGGGTGGGAATGAGAAGGGAAGAAAACAAAAGAAATTTACATGATCATTTTGTGGTATATTTGAAGGGCATAGCAAGTTGTGTGTACAATCATTTTTTATGGAATTGTTGTTGAAATGCTTATTTTATTCCATAAATTAGAAATAAAGTAAAATAAATTAATTTAGATTACTCATTGGAAAAACAAACACTGACCTTAAATACTATGGCCATATAATGAAAACATGAAACTCATGAGAAAAGATTCTGATGTTGTGAAGACAAAAAGAGAAGGGAATGGCAGAGGGTGAGATGCATGGATACTATCATAGAAACAATAGATAAGAACTTGGATAGACTTTGGGAGATAGTGGAGGAGAAGAGGGCCTAGTGTGTTATGGTCTGTAGGGTCACAAAAAGTCAAACATGACTGAATAAATAAACAACAACAAAATCTTGCAGTGATCATTTAATCTTGGTTAATTCCTTGACCATGAAGTTGGAAGAGTAGACTCAAAATCAGAACTTGAAAAAGAGTGCTTGTCACTGATATTGTGTCCTCTAGTCTCTAATCTGAATATCTTTACATTTCCAGCGACTAAGAGGCACTTGACATCCTCACTGATCACCCTGGCTCTCCTCAGTTTTTTTTTTCTGTTTTATGGCCAGTACCAACCCAAGATACAGAACTGTAATCATTGGAAGAGAGAGAGAAAGAAATATATCTCCTTGTTAATTTCTAGATCTGAAAAAATTCTATCCAAGATATCACAGACTATAAGTAATGAAAATTGATTGAAATAAATGTCTTCTGATATAAAAAGCTAATGCTTTAAAAAAAAAATTCAACCTGTTTTCCCATGTCAAATGACTAGCTAATGCCAAGCTAGAATTAGAATCTAGGTTTCTCAACTCTTAGCCTTGTACTCTTTCTATTATATCTGACACCAAAAAATTGAGTAAATCAAATCCAACCTTCCATACAACAGCACTCATCAGTGTTGCATTAAAGATAGTTAATATCAATCTCAGTGATCAGCAAAGTACTTATTGAGTACTTACTATATATTTCATATTGTGTTCAGTGGTGCATAGAATCCAAATGAAACAAAAGGCATAATTTCTTAATAAATTTTGTTTGGATGAGAAGGGAAATAAAAAAGAAATGAAGAGAGAGGTTGACAAAGAAGACACAACTCAAATGCAGAGAAGTGAAAGAGTGCCTTGGGATGGTTTGTTAGTGATTAAGTAACCAAGGATGATCAAGAACAAATACAAATCTTAGGGATGATTTTCCTGTGAAATGCTAACAAGTTTGTAAAGTTGCTCTAAGGAGATTCTGCTGATATGTTTCATGTAAAGAAGCTACCTCTTATAACAATGCAGTTAAAATGAAGAAGCCAGGCCCAATATGTAATTACTTGATAACAAGCACAGGCACATAGACAAATGTTTGCACTGAATACACCAGCATCTCTAAGGTTCCCTCACTCCTTTTTTTTTTTTTTAATTTCTGTGTACCATGATGCTACCTGTGTCACAGACTTGAACAGAGGAATCATGTTTGTTTCTTTCCTGTCCTTTTTTTTTTTTTCATGTCTAACCTGTTACTTTCTATTGGATCTATCTTAATTTAGGTCCTTATCTCACTTTGCCAAAATTCTCAGAGTAGTTCCTGAAATGATTATTCTATTTCTCATAAATCCTTTCTCCCATTTACCCTACATACTGGTATAATATTTCTAATGTACAAATGTTACCAATTACTCCATGACATAAAAACTTTTAGTGTCGACATACCCAGGATACATTAAATAAAATGTAGATCCTTGATTCTGGCTTTCAAGGCCTTCTATAATCTGACTCTTGTTTAGTTTTTCAAGATATATCATTTGTCTCACTTTCATATATTGTTTTCTAGTATAGTTTCCATTTTTCACTTTCATTTAATCCCTTTTTGCTCATACCACTTTCAATTACTTTTTGTCCTCATCTAACTATCTAGCTATTGAAGTAGGTAGCTAGATTATGCAGTGGGCAGTTATTGGACTTGGAGTCAGCAAGATCTAAGTTCAAGTCCTGGCTCAGACAGTTAATAATTGTGTGACTTTGGGCTCACCTGTATTTGCATCAAATCTGAACACCATAATATCAGAAGAAAGAAAAATATCCAGAACCTCTGATTTTTAAACATCTAAACAAAAAAATATACAAATCATCTTCTAAAATTTTCTTTTCTGAAAAGTATGCTGTAAATTCTAAAACACATAGTAGTTAAAATTTGACATTGCTGATGATAAGCAACAAATTCTCCAAATGACAAGATCTTCAAATAAAAAGAAAATAAAATTCAGACATCACAAAACTATTCTGTACCCTCTAGAAACTGCAAGAAGGAATGGAATAATGTGTTTGGAAGAACAAAGGATCTCAAGATACAACCCAAGATGACAACCTGAAAATGTGAGCCTAGCCATTAATGAAAAAAAAATTCTATCTTCCATAAAAAGAAATATTCAAACACCCTTAGGAAAGAAGGTTTTATCTGATTACTTAATTTACTCCACATCAGATGAATTTGAAAAGACCGAACTTAAAATCATGCTATCAGAGCAAATGCCTCAGGCAATATGAGTAATCTTTTTAATCATCATATCCCAGCAGAAATATACCCATAGCAAGATTCCTACTTCCTTTTATCCCCCCCCACCATGGGGCTATTTATAAGTAAAACTTCTTTCTGCCACTGAAATAAGACATCTCCCTTTTTTTCTCTGATATTTTATAATTAATTTTATAAAATTTTCCTAGTTACATTTTTTTAAAAAATTAAAATTCATTTTAAAAATTGAGTTGTACATTCTCTTTTTCTCCTTGAAAAGATAAGCAATATAAAATTAGTCATACATGTATTGAAATTGTGTAAAATATATTCCCATATAAGTTATGTTGCAAAAGAAGACACACAAGAGAATGAGTAAAAAAGCCTGTATAAATTTGCCCCAAAAATCCATCAGTTCTTTGTAGAGGTGGATATCATTTTCCAATATGAGTGCTTTGAAATTGTCTTAGATTATTATTTTGATTAGAGTAGCTGTTACAATATTGCTGTTACTCTGTGCATTTTTCTTCTGATTCTGCTCATTTAACTTTGCATCAATTCTTATAAGACTTAGTAGGTTTTTTCTGAAGCCATCCTGCTCACCATTTCTTATGTAGCACAATAATATTCTGTCAAAATCAAATACAATAACTTGTTCATCTATTTCCCCCAATTGATGGACATCTGCTCAATTTTCAATTCTTTACTGTCACAGTAAAAAAAAATTGCTATAAATATGTTTTTACAAGTAGGTTCTTTATTTTTTTCTTTGATCTCTTTAGGATATTTCCCTTTCTTGATCTCTATTTCCATCCCTTATTTTCCCCTCTCAACCATCCTCCTATAAGTGTGTGTGTGTGAGAGATAAATTGGAGGTGAGGGAAGAGGAGAGAGGTCAGACAATGCAATGGCTTCTCAGTCAGAGAGGTCAGAGAGTAATGTATATATATTATATCATTATCTCAATAGTTTAGGAAAAAAATCTTTGACAAAATATACTTTTATATGTTGACAATTCTACAAAGTATTGAAAGACATAGGGAAATTTCTTTTAATATGAAAAAAATCATGTCTAAAATGAAAAGCATGAATCATATGCAAGGAGGATACCCTACAACTTTTCTCAATAAATGGAAAAATAAAGACCAAATACCCACTCTGCCATTATTATTTGATCTAGTTTTGGAAATACTAGCAATGCAATGAGAAAAGAGAAAAAAATCAAATGCATAAAGATGGGCAAAGATGAGACAAGACTATTCTTACTTCCTGAAGATATGATGATGTATTTGGAAAATCCTAAACTACCATCAAAATTACAAATGAAGATAATAGCTTTAGCAAAGTCACAGGATACAGAATAAAACCTTAAAAATCAAAAGAATTTTTATGTAATAAAGTTATATTCGAGAGGTAACAATATGAGAAAAAAATATTGTTTCATATAACTAGTGAATACATGACATATCTGGGGATCAACCTACCATTTCACACAAAAGAATTTTCTATATTCAGTTACAAAGTTCTCCTTATAGAAATAAAAGAAAACTTAACTTGTTACATGAATTGTGGTGTTAAGGGACAGGTCAATTGTTTGAGAGCCTCCACGGCTGTGAATTATAACATCTGAAGGAGTTGCAGGGCAGCCTTTGCTGACACAGGTGTTGTGGACTGGGAATGAGATAAATTGGAGGCAGAGGGAAGAGGAGAGAGGTCGGAGAATGCAATGGCCTCTCACTCAGAGAGGTCAGAGAGTAGGAACTGTCTGTCAATCTCCTTGTATCATCCTCTCACAAGAGAAGAAGAAGAGATTCTGGGGTGAATCTCCAGTAGCCACTGTCAGGTGGCTCCCATGTATTCCAACAGCTCTCCTGTGTATTCCAACATAATGGGATCATGCAAACATAAAGAAAATTACAGTAGTAGGGGCAGCTAGGTGGCACAGTGAATAGAACACCAGCCCTAAAGTCAGAAGAATCTGAGTTCAAATCTAGTCTCAAACACTTAACCCCTCCTGGCCATATGACTTGGGGCAAGTCACTTAACTCCAATTGGCCTCAGCAAAATAAATAAATAAATAATTGCTGTCAAAATCAACTTAGTTCCAATTTTATACCTATCAAATCATTAAAGGGACACTTTGTATAGCTCACAATTCAATTGGGAAAAAAAAAAAAAACAACCAAGACAAAAAAAAAAGGAAAAAATTACAAGAAATAGGGGTGAAAGGAAAGAGCATTTCCATACCACAAATTTTACTACATAAAAGCATCAAAACCATCTGATTTTGCTAAAGGAAATATAGAGACAGATAAATGAAATAGATGATAAAGAATTAAAAACAATGGAAGACAATAATCAATGTTCAATAAACTGGAAAGCATCCATTATTAAAGAAAGAGCTCTCCATTTGATTTTTTTTAAATTAACTATTGGCTTGGTCCAATACCTTACCCTGAACTTGATAAGAAATTCCAAGTGAATAAAAGACCATAATATTAATAACCACACTACAAAAAAGTTATGAGACACATGATATCTGAATCACAATTATGGTTATGAGACATTCTCTTTTTTTAGGAGGATTTTCTTTAACAAAGCTTTTTTTTTTTCTTTTTTCTTTTTCTTTTTCTTTTTTTTTTTTTTTCATTTGTTTACTTATTTGTTTGTTTATTGCTAAGGCAACTGGGTTAAATGACTTGCCCATGGTCACAACTAGGAAGTATTAAGTATCTAAGGCTAGATTTAAACTGAGGTCCTCCTGACTTCAGAGCGGGCATTCTATCCACTTTACCATCTAGTTGCCTCAAAGTTTTTTTTTCTTTATTTTCAAAAGATATGCAATGATAGTTTTCAGCATTCACCCTTGCAAAACCTTGTGTTACAAATTTTGTTTTTATCCTTCTCTTCCTCCTATCTTTCCCCATAGACAACATATCATCCAAAATATGTTAAATATGTGCAATTCTTATATATACATATACATATATATATATATCCACATTTATCATGCTGCACAAGAAAAGTCAGATTTAAAAAATGAGCAAGAAAACAAAATGCAAGCAAACAGCAACCAAAAAGTGAAAATACTATGTTTTGATCCGTACTCAGTCCTCACAGTCCTTTCTCTGGGCGCAGATGGCTCTCTCTATCACAAAATCAGTGGAAGTGGCCTGAATCACCTAGGAAATATATATTTTTTTACCATATATCATTAAATATGATATATATTCTTAATCATGCAAAAGACAGAGGCTATTAAGAAAAACAAAATAAATAATCTTTGATAACATGAAACTGAAAAACTGCTCAATTAATTCAGCTATAATAAGAAAAGAACTAGAAAAATGAGAAAAAGTCTCTTTGAATCAAATTGCACTAGGAGGAGTTTGGTATCTAAAACACATAAACAGTATGTAACCCAAAGGAATTCCTCAATAGAAAAGTGGTGAAATGATATTAATGTTTTTCAAAAAATAATTACCAATTATTTATAACAATATGAAAAAGTTCTACATGAATGCTTTCCAATTAGAGAAATGTAAATGAAAGAACCTTGAAATTTCACCTTATGCTCTGTAAATTTACAAAGATAACAAAAGATGGGAAAAATCAGTGTTGGATGTATTATATTATTTTCTCTAGACAGGGTAGATGGGAAGCAAAGTTGACAGTGTTAAGTGACACTCATGTTAGGACTTCAGACTGTGCTTAGAAAGTCAAAGTTTGTTGTTGTTCAGTTCTTTTAATTATGCCCAACTCTTTGTGACTTCATTTGGGGTTCTCTTGGCAAAGATACTATAGTGGTTTGTCATTTGCTTCTTCAACTCATTTTATAAGTGAGGAAACTAAGCCAATCTAGGTCAAGTGACTTGTCTAGGAAAACAGCTATTGCCTGAGGCTGGCTTTGAATTTTCTGACTCCAGGCTCGAAGTGCCATCCACTGCACCACCTAAGTAGCCTATATTAATTGCTCAGGGTGGTTAGCACCCACATACAGTTCCTGAAAGAAGCTACAGATTCAAGTCATGGGTCCAAGTAGAAATGAACTTAAAGCCTGGTTTCTTCCAGGAAATCAGTTGACTTAGCAAAATATTCCTATTGGGGATCACAAGATTTAAACCTGGTAGGAACTGAGAAGTTAAATAATCTAACCCTTTTGTTTCAGATTAGGAAACTGAGATCCCCATATAGGTAAAGTGATTTTACCTATCATCATATACTAACACAATTAAAGAAATCTATGACCCAAGTTTCATGACTCTTTATATTACCATTTAAACAGAAGAATCTTGGATCTGTGCAGAAATTTAGAAGATAAAGGAAAATATGCTTTGTTTTGAGTTAATTTTTCTCCCTTCTGTTTGATTCCCAAAAGCTGAATTACAGAAGCGAAGAGCTATGGTGAAATTCTGAGTCTGAACAATTCTTTTTCAATACACACACACACACACACACACACACACACACACACACACACACAACAAAACAGAAGGATAGGTTTGTTTTTTACATTTGTGAGTACAGCCAAGACACAGACCCATTTTTGTTAACCTCCTTCCCTTCCTTGGATGTGAATCATTTAAAATGGGGAAAAGGGTTAACTCGCTGCTTGAAATGTGTTCATTCAGATCATCAAAACAAATATGCTGTTCTGTTATTGCCATCAATAGAGATACAGCTGAAACATATTATGGGAACTTCAGCTTTGCATCATGATTTAATCACACAATAGATGATAGTGACTATTCTGTTTTAAAATTAGTGGAGATCTTATTGGCACTCATACTTTGTACCCAACAATGATTCTAGTAACCACAAAAAGGAATGTTGGAATGAAAACAATATGGATGAGACTTTGAACAGCACATTTACAGAAATACTTGGACTCAGGAAGACCTGAGTTCAAAATCTACCTCAAACACTATAAACTACCCTAGGCAAAACATTTTCTTCAGATAAAAAATGAGGATAATAGAGGATCAAATGATACAATATATGTAAAACACTTTGTAAGCCTTAATGTACTATGTAATTGGTAACTGTGGCTATTGCTGTTTTAATAATTGTACATTTGAGAAGATGGTAAGAGTCAAAGTCATAGTTAAAGTAGCAGGAATAAACCCCTGGCCTAGTGTGGGAAATGAAGAAGACCAAACCAAGAACATCATCACATCAGGTTATAATTTCCTTTTCACTTAGTAAAAGCACTGCAAGCATTAATCTACGATGGAGTTTCTTCTTTTCTTGGTCCCAAGAAGTGTGATCTTTTCTTACTCCAGATTCAAAATTGTACTTCATTTGTCCTGCTCCAAATGCTAATACAAATATGGTACATGCATGTGCACATACACAAAGGAGAGAGAGAGAGAGAGAGAGAGAGAGAGAGAGAGAGAGAGAGAGAGAGAGAGAGAGAGAGAGAGGAGGGAAAGAAGAGAAGAGAGAGAGAGGAGAGGAGAGAAAAGGAGAAAAGAGGAGAGGAGAGGAGAGGAGAGGGGAGAGAAGAGAGAGAGCATGAGCCAGCCTTTGTCTTAAGGATTTCAGTCCCTTACAGACTGTCGTATTCTAAAGAAACCCTACATCTCCCCCTTCAGTCCCACCTCCATTTTTCCCTGGTAGTGAGTTTACCTCTTTAGTACGCTACAAAACTGCTTGCTATACCTACTGACCACACCCTATGTGAACCTTACACACACACACACACACACACACACACACACACACACACACAAAGCCAATGAATTCTCTTGGTACAAAGATCACTAGGTATGGCTGTAGTAGGAGCTATTTCAATGATTAAATGTAGTTATTTTCTCTCTGAATCACAAAACAAGAAGAAAATGTTCGCAGCAATTGTTCCTATAACAATTAAATGGCACTTCAGTTTGAGTTTCCTTTGAATCCTCTCAGTTCCAGTCCTTCGTTTCTGTATTCTGAGCGAAGGTAGAGCAGAAGTCAGGGGGCTAGGCAACCATCCTTTTTAAATCATGAATCCATAGGGAAACACAATGTTGATGACAAACGTCAAGGTTCCCATCCTGATAGGTGACCTTGGAGACATTTATTAAAGTTATTTCATTGTAACAGCCTGCTTTCCAGTCAACCATTCTTCATTTTCTAAATCCATCATATGGACTAATAGGTGTTTTTTTTTTAAATGTGTATTGATAGACTTTAAATATTTAGTCTATTTGTGTAAGTTCATTCTGAGGAGATAGTTTTTCTTACTAGATCAGCATTCTTAAGGTTCATTCCATATTATTTAGTATGAAATTTGCTGACAGTTTTAACATCACCTATCCAGCATTTAAAGCTCAATTCAAATGTCTCCTCCTTCAGAAAGCCTCCTGTGACCCATTCTACAGTCAAAAGTGATCTTTTCTTACCCCAGATCCACAATTATATTTAATTTACTCTGTTCCAAATGTTAATGCAGATACAACACACACACACACACACACACACACAGAGAGAGAGAGAGAGAGAGAGAGAGAGAGAGAGAGAGAGAGAGAGAGAGAGAGAGAGAGAGACAGACAGACAAGACAAGACAAGACAAAACAGAAAGAAGGAGGAGGAGGAGAAAGAGGAGGAAAAGTAGGAAGAAAAAGAGGAGGAAGAGGAGGAAGAAGAGAAGGAGGGAGGAGAGAGGAAAGAAAGGAAGGAATCCTTGCCTCAAGAAGCTTACATTCTAATAAGGGAAGTACACAAAAATACAAAGGGGAAATGAAAAGGGGAGGAAGATATGTATTTGTCCTGGGACGTGGTGCTTAAGTCTAGAAAGAAAGACAGGCAAGAGGGAAATGAAAGTTGGCCATCATAGGACACAGAATGGAGATATTGGGAAGAACCAATCAGTGACAGAAGGGGCCCAGAATAGCAGGGGATTATTCCAGAGAAACCCCCAAGGAAAGATGAATGATCTACAATAAGGAAACTTCAAGTACTGAGGAAAGTCCTTGGGTAAAGCTGTGGCTAAAGTTCTACTTCTTTCTTTCACAATCCCAAACCTATGGTTACCCAGGACATCTCTATATTATCCTCTGCCCTTAAATATTTACCTCATTGTCCTATCACTATCTCTCCCCAATATCTACCTTCTCTACATTTACTCTTATTCTACCAAATATCCTCAGAAGAAATTATGTAATAGTAATAAATACTTCAATTTTTTTATTTACTTGTTTATTTTTACAATAAGAAAAAAAAAACAGAAAAAAGAGAGAAAAAAAGGGGAAAAAAAACCCAGAACATTGTCATGTTCCAGCAGAACATCAAGGAGAATTCAAAATCGTAACACTAAATTTCCATTTCAAGAAAGCATATATAATAATAGAAGAAATTTTATTCACAAATATCCCTCTTTTCTTTCCTTTCATGTAGGTTCTTTTGTTCTGTGCTGCACACCTTTTTTACTTTATTATTTTTTTCACCTTTCATCCCTTCCATCTCCCCCAAGCAGGCTACAGTTAAGCATAGATATATTTAGATATACATATTTAGATATATACATGTACACATATACATATATCTATATACACATATACATAGAGCTACAGGCACACATGTCTAATATACGCAGACATACATGAATTTACCCATATGTAAACCTGCATCTAAAACAATATTAGTATAGTTGACACATAATATAGATTTCTCTGTTGACTGAATCGTTACATTTGACTTTGTCTAAGATCAATTATTACTAGCCCTACTTTTTTTCCCTAATACATTCTACTATCTATCCTTGTTGGAATGTTTGTATATATCTCTTTTTTTCTTATCCCAGCTAACTCTTCTACTTTAATTCTGTACCTTAACTTACCTTGCTATTAATTAACCTCTCCCCAGCCATGAATTCTGTGTCTTCTTTCCCCACCTTTTGCTCCCCCCTGTTTCTCTCCCCCCTTCCTTATTTCTTTATAGATTTTGGAGGGTGCTATATCCTTCATGATGTGAGTAGGTTTTCAGCACTATGAATCCTCCTACCTTTCTAATGCCTCTGTGCCTATTCTTCCTTTGCACTTCATTTTTATGACATAACTACTATTTTTACCTTTTTCTAGACAGTTTGGCTTTTTGAAAGTCAGACTATATTCAACTCTGTCTCAATCTTTTTATAGAGCTACCCAATTACCGATGTCAATATTAAACATATGGCATACATTTCCATGTAAAAAAAATAAACAAATTGTCCATGTTAAGCTATTTGAAATTAATCTTTGATAATGTTTTTATATGTTAAATTTTCTATTAAGCTTAGGTTTCATTAAGAGAAAGTCCTAAAAATCTTCAAGTTTGTTGAATGTCCTTTTTTAAAAAAAATCATTATGATGGATAACTTTGCTGGATATGATATTTTGGCAATAATATTTCTGTTTGTTTTCTACAATGTTGATATAGTGGTTGGTGGGTTTTTTATTTCTACTTTCCCATCAGTTTCTATCACTCCATGACAATTTCTTTGGATTATTCCTTGGGTTATTGTATCCAGGTTCTGTTTTTGGTCAGAGTTTTCAGGTAGTCTGACTCTTCTATTTTCTCTTGTTGATCTGTTCTGTAGATCTGTTGTTTCACATTATGTTCCATTTTTTTTATCCCTTATATTTTGTTTTGTTATTTCTTGGTGATTTGGAGCTTCACTATCTTCCTCTTGCTCAATTCTAATTTTTAAATAATTATTTTCTTCTTCAAGACTCCATCTCCTTTTCTAATCAGTTAACATTTTTTTTTCATTATCTTCTCATTTTTTCGATGTTTTTTTTTTCCTCAATGTCTCTCATTTGAATTTTTAAATTCTTTTTTGAGTTCTATAAATTTTCTCTGGGCAGAGAGCCATTTAACATTATTCTTTGGGGCAGAAGAAGCTTTTTCTTTACTTCAGTGACTTCCTCTAAGGATGAACCCTGCTCTTTCTGTCCCCATACTAATTTTCTATGATAAGGCCCTTTTTTCTTTGCCAGTTATTTTTTTAATGGGAAATATTAATGTAAGCACCTCTAATCATGGAGTGGAGGTGGAGCTTCTAGCTTCACTTCAGCTCTCTCATCTGATCTGGCAACTCAAACCCAGAGTTCCCCCTTCCTGCAAGTGCCTATAGCCTGCAGTGTCGCTGCCTTTTTTCTGTTTGTGGGGGAAATGTGGAGAGCTGGAAATTTACTGACCTATTCTGCCAACTTCCTAGAATCCTCTTTCAAATGCTTCTAATACTAAAATAATCATTTTATCTAATTGTAGCTAGCTCTCATTGCAGCATAATAATCCTTTTATTCAACTCAGACTGACTCTGTCAGTCATGCTGTTTCTCAAAGAAACAAGACCATCCACAATCTTCATTTCTCATCAGATACCCTTGCCTCCTTTTTTGAGAAAACCGATTTGTCCACAATGCGCACCTGTATCTCCTCTATTCCTTGCTTTCAAAAATCCTCAATACTTTTTATTCATCCTTTCCTTCTATAATCTAGTCTTGAAGGAAGAAATGGCTATTCTACCAATGGCAGGGAAAATTATTTCTTTAAGCCACTGATCCTACCCTCTTACATTAAAATCTCTGACATCTTCAATATCTCTCTTTCTACTAGTTCTTTTTCTGTTGCTCTAAAACAAGCCCAAATCTTTCTACTTTCAAAACAAACCTCCATTTGACTCTATCATCCTCTGAAGTTATTGTTCTACATCTCTGTTAACAATCATATCTTCAAAACAGTATTTTTATTGACTAAATCAAATAACACCAGTCTCCATATTGTTTGACTGCTCCACAGGGATATACCATAAAAATCTCAAAATCAGCATATTAGAAGTAGAACTCAGTATTCTCCTTTGGATTCTTTCAAATATCCCCATTTCTTTAAGAGCATTACTAGTTCTCTAATCACACAGGAGTGAGTGGGTGGGTCACTTTTGAGTCATCATTGACATTTCTGTTCCCTTATCTTCAACACTAAGGATTGCACATTTTCATTCATCTTATCTTCTAATCAAGATGTTTACCACTTTGGATACAATGAGGAATAAAATGTGACTCTTATCATCTCAGAACTTACAATATCCTGGGAGATAAAAATACATGTGCACACATATAATACACATAATATATACACAATGTACAATGCAGAATAAATAGTAGAAGTGAACAAAAGAGGAGAATACTGGCAAATTTTCTTTCAGTTGAGTACCTAGGACAGCACCATGCACATAGTAGATAAATTAACTGAGGATAAAAAGGAGAGCTAGAGATGTCAGTAGACTTCTTTCTATCTGAGAAGAGCCATTTTTTATAATAATAATAATAAAAAAACTTGGTCACATAACTGACTTTCCCCAAATAGTGCTGTATTAGGTATTGGGTATCAAAACATAGAGTCCTTTCCCTTGAGAAGAATACATTCTATTGAAGGCAGAAAAACCATGGATAAAAAAATAAGGGAAATATATTTTTTTTAATTTTAAGATGAATAGAGAACTATTAATTAGGGGAGGGGAGATCAGAAATGATGTTAGAAAATGGCAAGTGTGCTGTGCTTCCAAGAAAAATAGCCACTCTGTTAGGTAAAAGTAGGGAAGATACATTTCAGGTATTGTGAAATACTTGAGGAAAGCCTGGGGAGGGGCTGGAGGGGGGGGAGGAGAGACAAGACATGGATTGTATGAATGAGGAACAAAAAGCAGACCACTTTGATGAGTGGGAGTAAGAGGAAATACAATTGAAAACTGTGTGGCAGTTTGTGGGATACTTCAAATGCCAGGGAGAAAATTAAAAATTCTAGAGGCTATCAGGAGCTACTGAAGTTTTTTTTTTTTGGAAGGGATTAGGTAACATTGTCTATGTTTTAGAAATTTCAATCTGATTGTTATGAAAGAGGATGAGTTGAATAAGGGAAAAACCTGAAAAAGGGAAATTAATAAAGCTCCTATTATAGAGCAAAAGGTTGTAGGATTTTGAATTAGGGGAAAAGGCTGTTTAAGTGAAAGAAATATAAATGTTAAGTATGTATTAAAGGAAAAATTGACAAGAGTTGGCAAGTTGACTTACTGAGAGGAAGTAGAGTCAGAGTTGACTCAAAGTGGCAGAGTAGGGATGAAATGTACATCTTGGGGTTCCAATTGTAGAGATGATTTTAGGTACAATGCAAAGCAAAATGGAAGTCACTGGTTATTTACTAACATTTAAATGCTTAAAAGTTTTTTTTTTAATTGATTCTTCTCTGGAACAAGTCTTTGGGTATCTTTGGTTTGGCTTTTTTTTACTCTCTATTTTCATTCTGCCAAACATCTAATCAGACTAAAATGCAGTCTGCATAATAAACACACTGTTAGCACTTTTCATGACTATTTTAGTACAATAACATTTTAATATCAGTCTGTTCCTTCTGCATACGCTATTTGCAATAACTATTTCGAGTGACTTAGAAGAAATGTTTTGCTTCCTCTCCCCCCAACCGATTCCTTCTCCCAGGGCTAATGGTAAAAAGATAAGATCATCTCTCAAATGCTAGCTAAGGGCCTCTGGGTCCACTTTTTATGCCTTTATGCAAAAACAATGACTATTTCAAAGAGGTCACAGTATCACACAATGAGTAGAACTTGTGAATTACCAAGTTCAGATTCCTTATTTTACAGAGGGAGAAACTGAGAGAAACTGAGACCTAGAATGATGCTGCAGAATAGCATATGTCAGCTCGAGTCATTGATCTTTGAGAGGTGAAAAGCAACAATCTATGACTTTTGGAAAACCTTCAAGGTACAGTGGATATAGCCTAATAGTCACTGTTAATTTTCTTCATTTTTTTTCTACTTAGTTCCCCTCCAAAATATATCAAAAGACCCTAAATTACAGACATAGTTTCAGAGCTGAATAAGATCAAGAGGTTATTGAGTCTTAACTTTTAATTGCTCAAATGAGGAAACAGGCTCAGATATACTGACTTATTCAGAATAATATAGGAGAAGTCTGGAACCTGATTGGAACCACTAGCTTTTTGACATCAAGTTCTGTAATGGGCTGAGGCTTGAGTTGATGCACTGAGGTCCCAAGCACATGAGGCTAAATAGTAATTGGACCATACTCTATTAATATATAAGCTTGGAGAAAGAATGGCCCCCGCCTACTCTTTGTGCAAGTCCTGATGTGTTGTATAGGAAATGACGATTCTGGTGGGTGGAGGCAGGGGAGTGAAAAAGGAAGGGGAGGAGAGCTCAGCACTCACTTGCTCTGCTAGCTGGCTTCCTGTCGCAGCTGCCCATATTGCTATTGCAATCCTTCTTGCCCATATTGCTATCGCAATCTTTTTTCACCTCTTCACTTGAATAAAGACTGAAGATTTTTCCCTTAACCTGAGTTCCTGACTCCGGCTGATTTTAAATACGCGATCATTACAAAGTTCAATGCCTTATCCATGATATCACAATGTCTCTTTAGCAGCTGAGAATCTCAGAAAAAAAAGTTTAAATAGAGTTAATCAATTTTGTCTGTGGCTGATAATTTGACAAACATCCCCATCAAATGCCATCCAAACTCTGTTGGAAGACGTCATGTGTGGAGGAGTCTCAGTTGTGGACATATGGGGGGAGGCACATAAAGAAAAGTTCCTTTCTTCTGTCTCCTAAAACAATCTATTCTGTTTCTGGATGCTTCTGTTAGGAAATGTTTCCTGACATGAAGGAAAAAAGATGACTTTCTGAAACAACTCAGAGGGTCATTAGTTTTAAGACATACATAGATATGTTTTGTATTGAGTGCTTCTTTTCCTTCCTCAGACAAAAGGAATTTCTGGGCCATGCTGTTGGAAAGAAATTCATTTTCTAATAGCGATGACTTTTTATGAAACTTGAATAATTTCTAGACCCAGTTTTTGTTTTTTCAACCAGCCTGCATTCTGCACTTTAATTTCTTACTTCACCTCTCTCAGGTTATACCATTTCCCCTTTCAATTTGGATTGATAAACGGCTCATAATCTTTCTCTCCTCCCCAACTACTGCCGACATCCCAGGGGACTCCAGTGCACATATTGACTATCCCTTAAATATCCTAACTACTCAATTGCTTAACCTATTTACTTCCCATGGGCTACTCCTTTGTCCTATTTCAGTCATCCACAAAGTTTGATCAAAAGTTATGCAGTTTTATAGTCCTTTGGGAACCATTCCAAATTATTCTCCAGAATAGTAAGGTTAGTTCACAACTTCATCAACAGATTATTAGTGGGCACATCTTTCCTGATCCCTTTAGTATTTTTCATTTCTGATAAGGGTGAAGTGGTATCTCATTGTGGCTTTAATTTCTCTAATTAATAGGGATTTTGTTTCATATGTAGTTGTTCATAGATCTCTTTGATTCCCTCTTCTGAAAACTGATTATATAAATCCTTTGAATATTTTTCTATTGAAAATGGCTCTTATTTTTATAAATTTGACTCAGTTTTATACCCAGCAAATATTTGAGAAGAGATGCCTTTATCAGAGAAATTTGCTTAAATTTGTTTTTGATGTTATTTTATTGCCTATGGAACCTTTAAGAAAATGCAGTTTTCCCATGTAACTCTTAGTTAGGTCTCTTTTTGGTTTTGCTATGTCTGCGATCTTTTTTTACTTAACCTGCCTTTTTATTTATATGAATCATAATAGATTTTACTCCAACCTTTAATTTATACTCTATATATGTCTTTTTATAGCTATTATATTTTCTAATATATTTCATATATGTCCCTTGTAAATAACATATTGTTGGATTCTGGTTTCAAATACATTCTATCTGCTTCAATTTGGGGGATGAGCTTAACTTATTCTTATTCATAGTTATCTGTTTTCCTCCATCCTATTTTCTTCTGGTTAGCTTTTTTCCTCTTGCTACTCCTTAAAAGTCTATTGTGTTTCTGGTCACTGCCTCCTTTAATCTGCTCTCTGTTTTAACATCTCTGCCTCCATATTTCTCATGATTTTTTCCTTCTATTTCTATAACAGGTACGATGGATTTCTATACCCAATTGAGTGTTTATATATATCCTTCCCTCTTTGAACCAATTCTGTTGTGAGATTAAAGCATTGCCCATCACACCCCTTCATCATAGAAGTTTTATCTTGTTGTCTGAGGCTATTTTCCCTGTTTTATCTCTCCCTTCCCTCTTTTCCCAGTGTATTTCTTTTTTTTGGGGGGGGATTCTGGTTTCAAATGCATTCTACTGCTTCAATTTGGGGGATGAGCTTAACTTATTCTTATTCATTATAAGTGATATCCATGTCTTCTTTCTGTGTTGACACCTTCTAACTGCCCTAATGATATAATATTCTTGGGAGTTACACATATCATCTCTCATGTAACAATGTATACAGTGTAAGTTTATTAAATTTCTTATGATTACTCTTTTATGTTTAATTTTTCATACTCCTATTTAGTCTTGCATTTGAATATCAAATTTTGTCTTCAACTCTGTTTTTTTCATCAGGAATGCTAGAATAATCGCTCATAAAATTCAATTTTCCTCCTGAATGATTATATTCAGTTTTACTGGACAAAGTTTACTGGATAAAACGATCTTAACTCCAACTCTTGTCTTCTGGATGATCATATTCCAAACTTTCTGCTCCTTTAATATAAAAGTAGCTAAATTTTTTATGATACTGATTGTGGCTTCATAATATTAGAATTGTTTCTTGCTGATTGTTCACAATATGTTTTCTCTGACCTCGGAGTTCTGAATTTGGCTATAATAAGTCTGAGAGCTTTCTTTGGGGCATCTGTTTCAAAAGGTGATCTGTGAGTTGTTTCAATTTCTATTTCACCCTCTGAACTAAGATGTCAGAGCAGTCTTTATAATTTCATGATAAACATGGACATATATACACATATATTTCTATGAATGTTGATATATAACACCTCATTCATAACTACATATGTGTATGTATCTCTATTTATAGATTTATGTATACAGTATATATTCTTATTTCAAGTTTGTATATTATTATGCAAGTCAGCATACTGTAAAGAACAGAGAACCACTTCAAAGCCATCCTAATTCTGGAATATATTGACTATGCAACCCTGAACAAGTCACTTAAGCTCTTTATGTTCTAGATAATTCTATAAGTCTATAACTTGCAAAGAGAAACTAACTCTGAACAGGTAGGTGAGTTTTTCTATCTTCAATTTCCATATGCTAGGGAACCAGAAGTCCAGGTCTTATCTCTATGTTAGTATGCAGTGGAGGCAAAATACTGTATGTGCAGTTACAGGACCATATAGTACATCAGTATGTTGTCACCATGTGATGGATTCTTTGGCCATGGCAAGGCATGAAAAAAAGTCAATACAAAATGCTCCTCATTTCCATGTGGTTCACTTTTATTTCTGTAATGATGGTGTCAGAGTAGCAGAAAAGAACATTCAAAGCACTATGACTCAAAGATTTTTAGATCATTTATAAATATTAATTTAACCATTGGCGCTTTATTGTGAGAATCTTATCTAATCACCACCAAGTTGACAACTTCCTGGAAGAACTAAACCATGTCAATATTGATATTTTCAGCAGAAATTAAATCAGAAAACTAAGTCAATTAAATGGAAGCAACCCTCAAAGGTACTTTGGAGGAAACAAATAAAGAAAATAGCTGTATTCGGTTCACGTTGCTGGGTAGTAAGGTGAATAGATTATGATTTCTAATGGTGAAAACCTGAGTTTTTTCCTGCCTTGGACAATTAATAAGCATGTGAACCTTAGCAACACTTTACTTCTTTCTGGCTATGTTTTCTCATAAATAAAATGGGGATAATGATGGCACCAATTTCACAAGGTTACTGTGCAATTCTAAAGAAATAACATGTGTAAAGTATTTTGCAAACATTATAAATGCTTATAAGTGATATCTATTCAACTGTTATAACATTAGATATAAGGCCCAAAGACAAGGGCTATCTCACCTTTCTGCGTCTTCACAGCACTTTCCAGCTAACATCACATAATGATAAGTACAGGGGAGGTACTTAATAAATTGTTATTAATTATTGATTGGTTTTCTGACCAAATGAGGGGGAAACAAAACAGAATAAAAATTATCAGACAATTGTTTTTACCTTCTGGTTCTCATGATCACTCTAAATAAAATGTCACCATGAAGAACCCTGAAAATCATGTATGAATATTTTTTTTCAGAAAATGTTTTGGCAGAGAAATTGTGGTAAGAGCCCATCAAGATCCTTCAAACTAAATGAATATATGCATTAATAGTCTGTGAAGTCAATTGGAAAGTCATATGTGGGTGAATTAAGAAATAAAAGAGATACAAGATTTATACACCACTTAGAAATGTGTCAATACATTAGGAATAATTCACTCAGGGATTGAATCCAAAAGTGCTGGAGAGATGCAAACATCACTACACACCTATATGCACAGATGCACACAGATTTTTTTTTGCCTTTTGCCAAATATTTTTTACAGCATGCATAATTTTGTATGCTATACACAAACAATTGACTAGAATGTATAGCAATACAAGATTCCTTCCAATGTTGATAGCTTTTTTTTTATCACAACAATGTCCTTGGCTAGGTGAATTAAAATATATTCACAGAAGCTCTCTTTGAAACAAGTGTCTTCTGTGCATGTATTAAGATTTGAGAGGTTCTTAGATTTATGTGATTATAGAAACAACTTTATTCAATTGTCCTAGGATTATCAATGACAAGGAAGACTTCAAACAGAGCACCATATGCCTTCCAAAGTTGTTCCCCATTGCCTTAGATAATATTCTGCAGGGAGTCCAAATGAAAGAGAGGGTTCTCTACAGATGCTGAGGTCCTCCAAATGCTTTTATTTACAAATGATATGCTGACAGCATCTTAAAATAGTCAGGATCCTCCTCAATGGAATAAACATCTGTTCCAAAGTAATTTAACAATGCACATGAGAAACTAAGGGAAACTAAACATGAAGAAGGATAGTTGTACAGTTGGATGGGCAGCCCATCAAATTAGTCTGTCACTATATCATTGACAGGCACTGCAGATGCTTAATGAAGAACAAGGTTTCAAAATTTGTCTGAAGAATGGTCTAGATAGGGTTTCATTTGAAGAATTGGGTGTTGTTTTCAATGATCCCAAACTACTTCCTGAGACACACAAAAATATATTTTTGGTGCCATATTCTTCCAGTCATGCTGAACGATAGGATCAGAGACTCTTGTATTCAACCAGAGTTGAAAAGGACTCTTGGACTGGTGAAGTTCACCTAGTCTCTATACCAAGGATTCAGCCTCGATGTCTCACTCTGTCTTTATATCCAATCTGTTGGCCCATTCCTTTTTATCCTAGTTTTTTTTAGCATCTCTCTCTATATATAAAGGTATATGAATATATACATTTCTATCATATGACACTTCCACTATTTTTGTTCAGGCCCTCATCAGCTCACCCCTGAACTATTGCAATAATTTGTTGGTTTGTCTTTCTGCCTCAAGTCTCTCCACACCACAATCTGTTTTCCACTTAGCTTTCACACTGATCTTCCTATAGTACAGGTCTGACTATTTCATTGTTCCATTCAATCACCTCTACTGACTCCCTTTTACATCAAAGATCTTCCATTTAACTTTTAAAACTTTTTCTATGACCTAACTTAACTCCCCACTTTCCTTAACTTATAGCCTATATTCTTCATGTATTCTTCAATTCAGGTATGTTGACTTTCTTGCTGTTCCTTGCACACAACACTCCATCTCCCAACTCTGGAGATTTTTAATCTGTTCTTCTTTCCTAGAACTTCTCTTCTCTTCTCATTTCTGGTTCTCTTCTCATTTCTCATTCTCAGCTTGCCTGGATTGCTTCAAATTACACTTTCTTCCCATTTTCTACAACAGATCCTCCCCAGGCCTCCTTAATCTTAGTACCTTCTTTCTGAGCTCATTTCCAGATCACCCTGGATATTTCCTGTTTGTATATAGCTCTGCAATATAGTCTCCCCGTTAGACTGTGAGTTCCTTGAGAGTAAGGGCTATTTTTGTTTTTTCCCTTTATTCCTAGCACTTATTCCAGTGCCTGGCACAGAGGAGACATAGTAAATTATCCAATTCTATCATTCATTTTATAGACAAAGTAGAGGATCAGAAAATTATGCAGGATTATACAGTTGCAGAAGTAACATTTGAACCTAGAGTTTAAATAGATGTTCTTTCCATTAGGTCAGGAGATCTATCCTTATAGCTGTGCATCTGGAATAATATAATATCTGAAAGACCAAAAAAATGTGGATGAATACTGCCCAAGGGCAATGAGAAGACATCCAGTGGCTGTAAATAGGCTGTGATAGATGGTGTGTACCAAAAATGCTGGAAAAGATATTATCCAAGAATACTTAATCAGAAAGACAGAGAGGGGTTGGAATGCATATGAGACTGAGTAATACAAGATGGAGACAGGTCAGATGTTAGAATTCAAGCTGGAAATGATTTTAGTGGTCATTCAGTCTTACCTTCTCATTATACAAATTAGAAACCAAGGCCAAGAGAGGTTAACTCACCAAAAGTCATATAAATACCAAAGGACCCCATCATGATATAAGCTAAAACCCTCTAATTCCAAATATTATATTATATAAATTCTAAGAATAGCACTTAAAGAAAACACCTAAGAAGAAGATCTCTCAGCATGTTTGTTAGGGAGATACTCTATGGAAAATCCAAGGAGCTCACGAATATTAAGTACATAGAACGAGAAGATGTTGATAGGTTGCAATCTAAACCACTGGAGAGTGTCCCATTGATGAGATCATAGAGTGATGGATTGGAGAGATTCCAATATAATAAAAATAATGGACATTTTTATAATGCTGGGAAGCTTACAAAGTACTTTGCTCATAATAATTCTGCAAGATAGGTAGTGCTGATAATAAACTCCCTTTTTTACAAGTTGTTAAGAATAAAATGATAGTGAACATTTATATATTATTTAATGTTGGCAAAGAACCTTGCATATTGTCATATTTTATCCTTACCATAACCCTAAAAGATAGGTATTATTATTAGCTCTGTGTTACAAATAGGGAAATTGATGCAGAATGAGGCTTACCCAGAATCCAAAAACAAATAGGTATATGAGTTGGAATTTGAACTCAGGTCCTCCAGATTCCAGACTGAACACTATCCACTGTGCCATCTAGCTACCTGTTAGCTAACATCAGTTCATTGAGTTTGATTGATTTACCAAACTCACTCATGTTAAGTAAATGTCAGAGCTATAATGTGAGTCCACATTTCCAGATCCAAAATTTGCATCTTTCTTTTGCTGATATCTGCTGATATTTTGTTCAACTACAAGTAAATTGAATCAAGTATAATTCTCTATGCCTTTCAATCAACTATATTTAAGATGGGGTCTGCTATAGAAAATTATTTGGATAAAACCATCCTGTTTTCTTTTCATAATGGAAAGGCCATTCTCCCCTTCACACCATTTACTGACCCTATTCTAAATTTGGATAAGGAATAGCCAAAAAAAAAAATTTAATACCCTGAGAAAAGGTTGCCTTTATCTCACTTTGTAAACCAGTATTCTGTGAGTTGGAGAGCTATCTTTAAGGACATCTCTTTGCCAGGACAGTTTAGCAAATTTTTTTAGCTCAGTTGCCAACATGACTGACTATTTTAATTCAGTTAGCACAATCAAGATGCCATCTTTGTATGCTGAGCTTAAGTGCCACTGTTCTTTTTAGGATGGTCAGATGTATGTGAGTGAGTTGTCTAAGTAAAACTCAGCGGAAGGGATTAAAATAAAGACATTCATTTTATCTTCATAAAGTTGATTCAGCATTTTCAAGGTGAATTTAATTTGGGAATAGTTCTGAATTTTTGCTCATTGGTAACTTGGTGCCTGAGGCCTAAACCACTGAAATGACTCAGGAAGAACTGTCCTTATGAGTTTGTAGTTAATGTCCTTTTTTGTTTGTTTGTTTGTTTGTTTTTTTTTTTTTGAAGTGAAACTGTTTTACTTACTTAACAAGAACCATCCTCCAGAGGGTATTTGAATCAATTTTACTTTAATTAATTTTAATCTAATTTAACAAACATTTATGAAGTTTCTACTCTGTGCAATGCTTTGTGCTAAGGACCTCAAGGAGCTTATACTCTTTTGAGGGGATGCATTATGGACAAAAGTATTTGGAAGAAGAGATCACAACAATTTTGGAGTGGGACAGGGTCAGGAAATGCTTTCCAGAAGAAGTTTCTTCTATGTGAGAGGCACTGGATTAAGGACCAAAGATAAAAGGAAAAACAAAAGTAGCCGTTACTCTCAAGGAACTCATAGATTAATGGCTAGACTATATATGTAAGAGTTATATACAAACAGAAAATATCCAGGATGACTTGGAAATGAACTCAGAAGAAAGATACTAAGATTAAGAAGGCCTCGGAAGAATCTCTTGTACAAAATGGGACTAATGTGCAATTAGAAGGAATCCAGGAAAATTGAAAATCAGAAATGAGAAGGGAAGGGACTTCTGGGAAAGAGGGACAGACAGTGAAAATCTCCAAAGAGCTAAACTTTGAACAAAGATCAAGAGTTTGAGAAGCAGAACTATATAAAGTGTTTTTATTCCTAGAACACTGGAATTTATGGGAAATACATGAAGATTACATATCATATGGATGGACACAGAAAGTTGGAATTCTGAGTTCATGAGATACCTACTAGCAATCTAACTAAACTGAAATATAGCATGTATGAAGTGGGAAAGCACGGGGCAGCTAGATGTTATGGAGGGTAAAGCACTAGCTCTGGATTCAGGAAGACCTGAGTTCAAATCCAGTCTCAGACACTTAACATTTACTAGCTATATGACCCTGGCCAAGCTTAGCCCCAATTGCCTTGTCAAAAAAGTGAGAAAGAGGTAAATAAAAAAGAAAGCTGGGGCAGAGATAGATGGTAGTGAATATTAAACAGAAGGCTTGATTTTATTCAAGAGTAATAGGGAATCACAAACTGTTTTTGAGAAGGGAGCAGCACAGTTCACTTCCCATTAAAAAGGAGACAATTATATGTAGTTCAATCCCTAGGCCTCAAGTTACCATTGGATACCTTCTCATTTTTAATCAATTGAAGGATTTACAGCTATCAAGGCATTAATTATGATGATAAATTCTGCTCTTGCATCCCTTCATTTAAACTTCAGCGATCCTTATCCTAGGCCCTATCAATAATCTGACTGTAAGACCATAAAATGACACAGATCTATAGCTCAGACAATTCAATATTAAATATTTTATTGTTAGTTTTGTTACTTGGCCATGAGCAAGAGCTTGATTATTGAGTATTTGTTTCCTCACACATGAAGTAAGACATATAAAGAAATCTTGAAGGACCCTCTAGCTCTAATATCCAATATCTCAGTTTACTTTGTTGGCCCTACTCTGAATTTGTGTTGTGGTCATAGAATTAAAAAGAACCGGGCTTCTGTTATATAAACTGTGACCTAGAAATTCATTTATTGTACTCTAGTTTCAGTGCTAGCTTCATACTCAAATCCCAGTCATGGTATCTGTTCTTTAAATCCTCAGGCTTGGGGAATCCACTACAACACCCTGGGCACCTTGAGTCAAGATTTATTCCACAAGTCCACTACTAACTGCTACTTGGCTGTCATGATACCTACTACGTTCTTATCTTGATCATTAACTACCACCTCCTGCTCAACTACTCTGATGCTGAGCCCTCCAGTACTCATCATAAACTCCCTTCCTGAGACCTCCATCTGAGGGTATCTAATCTTGTTTCACTTCACTCTTAGCTCAATTCTTTTTAAATTCCACCTATTTGTCTTTGCTTCTCTTTCTCTCTTGCTTCTTCCTTTCCACCTTTCCTATAGAACTGTGGTTTCCCAATAGTTTGTAAGCCCCTTGATTATAAGACCTATCTTGTTGACATATTTTTTATACTCAATGATTAATACAGTGCTTGTCATAAACAGAGTGTTTTATAAATGCTTATTAGTCATCTATCTACCTATCTTTCTATCTATTTTCCACAATCCATATAACTCCTCCTTAGTATTATTAACTAGTGTATTTCTATCATTTCCAATTTCTTGCTAGCTTTAAATTCTATCTCTCGATTCACTGATATTCCTACTCCTTTGGACAACCAACAGTTTTACTGTTTCTCCAGTTGCTTATTATTTGAATTATTTATATTGTATTATTTGTCTCTCCAGTGGGACTATTTAATTTACATTTCCTGCTTATAGGATTCTTTAGCCTCCTAAATCTGTTCACCTGAAGAAATGGGAAACCATTCAGAAGGTAGAATTAAGGTACTGACATTACTAGCCATTTAAAACAAATTAATCACAAATCTTTCTATTTTTTTTCTATACTCAAAACCTCAAGTGGTACAAAACACAGTCTGACATACAACTTTCCCACAAATTTCTACTACATAAGGAAATGAAAGCATAGGCAGGAAAAGTCATCAAGAAACATCAGAACCTTTGCAATGTGTCTGTTCTGTAACAAAGAGTTCTCAAATGGTTCACAACCTTTCCTTTCTTCTGAAACAAGCTGCTGTATTATGGCTTGGTATAATGGGAAAGGATTTACATAAACCAACCAAAAAGGCCTATATCTTTCAACTTTTATGTGCAAGTTACAGACAACAACAATGGGAGAGAAAAACTGGTATCGACCTTGCACTTTTTTGTGAAGTTGCTGCCTTTCTACTTCCAAATAATCCTCCTCATCTTGCCTTTCTTGAAAGATTGAAGGGAGAGGTTTGGAGTTACTTCATTCATACTAGAAAGAACTGGCTCATTAATTCAAGGTTAGGGACTGTCCTTTAAAATATGTATAGAGACTTGTAGAGTTGCTTCAACTACATTCACTTAAAACTAATTTAACTGTACTATGTTCCAAGTACTAAGTTTTCTAGCTCCAAAAATCCATCTATCCTGGTTGCAAAGTTGGTTAGTTTGGTCCTTTTTCTACTGTCAGCTGTTTAAAGCAATTAAAAGGCTATTTGGTGCATCTCAGATGTTGCTTTTGGTTTTGTTTTCTTTTTTAGTGGCTTTCCTTCTTTATCTTCCTCAATATATCAAAATTATATGTTTAAGATCATGTGATTGAATCTTCTTCTTTGAATATTTCAACATACACAATCACTACAAAACCTTGATTCTGAAAAGCTTTCCCCTTGGGCTTCTCTTCATCCCTAATATGTAAGACCTGCTAGATTGTTATCTTCACAGAAATCAAATATTAATGGGCTTTTTCTTTTTGGAACCTCATCAATAGTAGGGAAGCTTCTTGATGAATGATCAGTCAGTACAGTGGCAAAGGACAGTATTGTTGAGTCATTTAAAGTGGAGCAGCGTTTTGCCTCTATTATGAATGTATGGGGGTGGAATATAGTTGACGATTTGAAGAGGAGGCAGTTATTAATATACTGTCTACTAATGCCATTGCTTGTGACAGATTTGGCTGTTCATGCGGAATAATCAAGACCTCTGTTTTAGAAAGGACATGACTGCTCTGAGGAAATTCTTGGAAAGCTATCATCAGGTGTCTATTTTTTCTTTAGTAGAAATCAAAAGGAACTCCATGTGCATTTGTGTAATCCCTTCATATGAATATTTTTGATGTGGATGTGGTCCCTTTAAGATTCCTATCTTTCTGATTCCCAAACTCCCCCCCACCCAGTTAATGTAATTACCTTTTGATTCACAAATTCTGGTCCCTTTGAATTCCAACAGAAGACCTAGACCTGTCCCAGCCTCCATCCGGATCTGAGCCAACTTGGAGCTACATCCACAGGCCCCTCTAGCTAAATCTCCCATTATAAAAGGGACATACTGGGACTCCCTCTTTGCAGAGGTCCCAAACATGCTAGCCATGTTAGGATTTTCTGTCCACTGGATCCTCTGTCTGGTGCCCTTCTTATCTCTACCTTCACCTATATTTTAACCTTGCTTCCAAACCCAATAATAAACCTCTTTTATCAATCTAGCTTTTCAGGTCGATAAATGTTTTTATTGGGGACTCGCACTGCTGCTATCACCGTATCCATGTGCTGAATCCAATGGGGTTACAGGGGGCTCTGTTTGACTCCCTGTACCCTGAACCAGCCACTAGACCTCAATTAAACCCCAATTTTATTCAGGTATCCCAAATCTAGACCTCATCACTTTTGTATTTTCATTATAATTATATATTCTCATCCTCTAAGAAGCCAATTTCTGGCTTAGGAAAATGTAGTCCTAAGGCCTTTGGGAAACTGCTTAGAATGACCCTCTGAATTCTTGCCCTGTAAACATCATGGCAAGACAGAGAACATCAAATGTAATGTTATCCTTCTCATAGCTTTGTATACACAAAGCATCTTCTTCTGAGTTATTCCACAAGAGTCTTGATAAGAAAGGAGGGAGGACAGATAGAGGACTACCATAAATGGGTGCTTAATAAATGCACAGGTGTTAATAGAACTTATATTGCTATACCCTGGGGTGATCATTTGGAAGAATCAATGGTAATGATCATGGAACACCTGGCCCACAGCTTTATGTACTTGAATAGAATTAAAACGAATGCAATGAAATTGAATTGAAAGGCAAACAGGAAAAAGAACTTAGTGTCTATATAGGAATTTCTATGAAGTTTTGCAAAGATTTAAATCTACAGCTTTGGAAGGAATTTTAAGTGGTACCACAATTCCTTCTCATTTAAAATCAATCAACTTGAAATCAATACATTTATCAGGCAAAAAAAGAAACAAGAAAAAGATTTTGATATCTGGAAGATATCAAAGTGAGCAAGTCCCTTGATCTTATGTAAGTTTCCACATCTGAAAAATGAGTATAAATATTGCATCTATCTCTTACAATAATGTTCCCTCAGTAAACCTATCTGCTGCAACTCATGAAATAAAAATACTGATAATAGTTTCCATTTAGCTTTGGATACATCCATGTGCAATGACATTTTGTCTAAGGTATGTTTTAAACAAAACAATAAAGATAAAACCATTTTATTTCCCATCCTTGCATTTAACGATATGATTATGGTGAATGGGTTTCTGTATAAGTATACATGGGTGATTGATGAGAAACAATTCTTTGAAGGATTTGTGACAATTTGATCCCATTGTAGGATGTGAGCAAATCAGTGTTTTCTTTTTTGCATGATGCTTTGATTGATTTTATATTTCTTGGATGGAAATGAAAGGTCTACCTTTGAAATGCTTGGTTCTGTCAGAGGACATGGGCACCCTGTGTATCTGAGACAAAAGCAAGGTAACTGAAATAGATAAGACAATGAATGGGATGTGGACAAATAGAATTCTCCACCTTGGAAAGGGCTTGAGAGAAGATTTATAAAATCAAGAATAGAGAAAGAGAATATGTCATTTGATTCCTAGCAAACTGTTTTGAATATATTGGGAATTCAATAAATGCTAGCTACTGGATTTGAAAATAATCATGGATTTGCCATCAGCTCTCAGGTCTCATAAAGCTAAAATGTGGTGCAAAGCTCAGCCAAGTTAGGTTTATGTTGGGAAGATGAACAGGTGATACATTTGGAGAATCCACTAATGAGGAGGGCGTGAAGGTTGACATTATTCATAGTGCAGTTACCAATCTATAAATGGGTTATCTTCTGAAAGAAATGCCCTGTGAGTCAGTCAGCAACATGAAGCAATTTTCCCCTAAAAACAATCTTTAAGCAGGGGTTAGGATCTTGGACCAACCCACAAATGCCATTTGACCCACAACGTAGTTGAAATGCTTTATTTTTGCAATGAAAAAAAAATGCTATTTGAAAATAATACTGCTGCAAAAGTACAGTATTTTAGCCACATTCATTATGGATAAAAATAGGCCTATGTGGGCTGGCCCAGGGACCTAACCACCATTTATAACATTGTTTCTAGGGGAAAATGCATTCTGAGATCCAAATAATCAAGTTAGTTAAAACTTGGGAGTTATGGAACACATCTGTCTCTGATACAGCCCTACAGAATAGAATAGAATTCCAACTCTTCCCCATACATTCCCAGCCTCCTCCACCTTTCCTTTTATAGCCTCAGGGAAGGAGGGACTTCCCTTGCTTTAGTGGCCTTGGCATTGTCACTATTTTGTTCAAGGTGTGGGGGCTAAGAGATTATGAAAGACATCTTTAGTCCTCCAGGCATAGGCTTGTATCTCAAAGGCTGACTGTAAGCACAGCAGCCACAATCATCTTCCTAAAATACAAGTTTGTCCTTAGCACTTGACTACATGAGAACCTTCTTTAGTTTCCATTGTTTTTAGGATAAAATGCTTCTCTTCATTACTTAATTTCAGCCTGATATTCTAGGCTTATCACATACTTTTATCTTTCATTCCTTCTACCTTCTAGCCAAAGTAGCTCAATTTCCTAAAGTCACCCCTCCACATCCCACTTCCATGCCTTTGCACAGGTTGAACTTCATGAATGGATTTCTATCTCTTAGATTCTACCTCTTAATCTAGCTCCCTTTAAACTCCAACTCATGTGCCATCTTTCTTGATCTTACTCCAGGAATTCTTAATTTAGGGTTCATGGAAAGTCTGTATAATTGGATGGGAGAAAAGTCACATTTGAATTTTCGCTAACCTCTAACTTCAAATTGACCATTTCCTTCAGTTAGTTAAAGAATGATTTTAAGAAGAGTCCATAGGCCAACAAATGGACTTCTAAACAAGAAAGGTAAAATACTTCAACTCTCCTCAAATAAATATATATATATATATATACACACACATATATATGTGTGTGTGTATACATACATATGTATATGTGTATACATACACACACACACACACACACACACACATATATATATATATATGTATGTATACACATACATATATATGTGTATACATAATGATATGGGAACCACCTGCCAGTGGCTGCTGGAGATCTAACTCAGACCTGTAGAATGGATCTTTGTGTGAGCAGATGATGATGATTCAAGGAGACTGAGAGGCAGTTGTGTTCTCTGACCTCTCTCCTCTTCCCCCTTGCCTCCAATTTATTTCATTCCCAATCCACAAGGAGCATTTTTGTTAGCAAAGGCCGCCCACCAACAGCCTCGAGTATTATGATTCACAGCTCTTGGAGAACTGACCCACTCCTTCAGATAGGCATGGTCCTTAACAGGTGTGTGTGTGTGTGTGTGTGTGTGTGTGTGTGTGTATCACATTTCATGATAGAATAATTATATTACTCAGCAAAATACATTCTTACCTTGTGGTAGGGAAATTTCATTTTTTTTTCTCTTTATCAACAGCACAGTACATAGTACAAAGTACTATGTACCTTGAAAGTTTTTAATGCTTTTTGAATTTATTATTTGACTGGTTTCCAGGTGTATTTTTCAATGTTACTGTGTTAAAGAGATGATGACAGACACTAGTACTACAAAAGCAAAAGTGAATCAATTACAATAACCAGCAAAAAAAGGTATTTTATCAGATCATTTTTCAAGCTTTTAAAGTTTATAGTTTTTGAGGAAATCTTGATTTGTCCTTATCTGTCTTTTCTTGCTTTCAAAAAACAATGAGCAATTCAACTGGGAAACTTGTCAAGAATCATCTATAAATAAGGCTTGCCAAATCAGATTGAAGTTTTAATCAAAATGATGAAATACTATAGCAGTAAAATGCTAAGCAATAATTATTTTAAAATATAATATGTAATGTAATACATATATATACAAATACTGTATGCATATGTGTATGTAGCCATGTTTATATATGTATGTATATGTGTGCATTCCATATCTGTGATGTTATGAGTGTTGGGAATTCCCTATGTGGGATAAAATACTCTCTATTAATGTTGATCAAAATCTATGTTTCAGAGAATTTCTGTAGAAATTTAAAGATTATTTAACTCATAGAGAATTGCATAGTTATCATATGATTGAAGAAGGCCTTGAATGGATGTCTTCCTGACTCAAAGATTAGCCCTTTGACTGGTACACCAAGCCATCTTTGGTTCTGTAAACCCACTAAATTTTGTATGAAATAAAAACAGGGTCAGCTTTTAGGATTTGTAGAAAGGAACCTTCCTATCCCTAGATCTATTAATTTACCAATTAGAACAATTTCTTTAATCATAGCTAGTTAAAGTCAGGAGACTGAAGATACGTTTTTCCAAAGAAATATTATAAGAAATGAAAAGGAGCTGTAGACAGGATTTTTCTGAGGAAAGTACTATGATGGGAGACTAGGAGCATCCAGGAGAGAATGAGAATCCTAGGAGACTTGGGTAAAGAGATAAGAGGAAGGTTTTCAAAGGAGAATAATGGAAAATGGAAGACAACTTTCCTATTTCACAATATTGTGAGTGGTTAGCCTTGAAAAGCACTTAGTGGAAAATCACTAAGAATGTGGTTCCTAAAAGAAAATAAAGACAATGACTATTTAAATCCTTTTCTTGCTTTCATAACCTTTCTTACCCTGTGCAATAAACATGTTTGTAAAAGAGACAGTATAGCTAGTGTAATTGATAGGGACCTTATGCTTAAATTGAGAAAACGTGATTATAAGTTTCACCTTCATCACATATTAGCTGTGTGAGCCTAAGCAAGTCATTGGCTCCAAACAATTCTCTATGACTATGCTTTTACAGTAATTATGATTTCCATTGATAGAAAGAGTTTTCTAATCAATGAAATCATAATGATTCTAGTGAAAAATCAAACAAAGAAATAAAAGGGTGGGTAGTTGTGATACAAACATTAGAGTCAAGATGATACACTGCTCCTAAATATGTATATGTATGTGTATATATATACATGCGTGTGTGTGTATATATATATATATATATAGTTTCCATTCATATTTATTCCAGATATTCCAATGAATGTAGAGAGTGCAAATAAAGGGCAGGAATGAATTGTAATTTAAAGGATGTGTTCATTGGTCTAGACTAGAGCTATCAAATGCCCAACTTAAAAGTCAATTGAGAATAAATTAATAAAATAGAAGAAAATAACAATGTTTATATATATATTAAAGTCAATATGGACCACCAAAGACCCTTGTATATGTTTGGTGGCCCCCACTTTAAATTTGACACTGCTCTCATAGACCTTCTGGAAAGTGAAGTCATATTGACAGAATATTGAAATGGAGAATTGTAGACTGGAGTAATGGTAACTTGCTCTTTGGAGATATGGAGGTTGTTCTTAGTTATGTGTCAGGAGATGGTTTTATCATCAACTACACTGACTTGCAAGAGTAATAGGGATATTTTGAGATAAGTGTCAGTTGTCAATAAATTATCGAGGATATGCAACTTCTTGACTTAGTAAAAGATTCCTGCTCCTCTATCATTGGGAAACTGGAGCCTATTTCTCTTCCCCATCAGCAGAGGATGATCCTATTGATAACATTCATCAGGAACATAATAGACTTTCAATAATAGAGAGGAAAAAAATATCAGCAGTGAGAAGCAGACTGATTCACTTCAGGATGGTCTAGTTTTTGGAATGATTGATCATATTAGAGACCAGAGGAAATAATCACAGAATGTGGGAAAGTGGGATGAATGAACTCAGGCTCAGCAACAGTAATATGTTCTTTTAGGTAGGGAAATCTTGCCAAAGAACTGCCCTTGCCATACAATCTGTTTTGTAGTTTTTGCTGCTATCTCTGCTACTGCTGTTGTTGTTTGAAAAGGCACTGTGTAAGAAACATCATAATACAGAGAAAAATGGACCTCTCAGGTGCTCTTCAACCTAGCATATATAATTCTGTTAATCTTATAATTAGCATGGATTCATCTAAATCTTTTACTTACTCCTTTTATGCAATTCATAAATTGTATTTTATTGATTTTTTTTCTACTTGGCTTTCATTTGTAAATGTATATTTCTCCATCCCTTTCTAATCAATGAACAATTCCCTGTAACATACTACCTATGTGACCCTGAACCCCAGAAACATGCTAGGTGGACAAATCATTGAATTTCTATCTCAGACTCTCCATTTATAAAATAGAGATAACAATAACAATTTGTAGACTGTTTTTTAAACCTTAAAGAGGTCTTAAAAATAGAATGAAAACCAACTGAACTAAAGCAAACTGGTGGGTTGATAACTGACAGAAAAGGAGAGCAGAATGCCAGAAAGGTAAGGGAATAAGCTTCATGAAGCCAATGGAGATGACAATAATAATAACAATGACATAAACATAAAATATTATGTAAATATGATATATCATTATCATATCTATTAGTTTCATATATGATTATTATTTTCATCACATATCAGTTTAAAGTTTGCTGTTATTTCATTTGATCTTCAAAAGAATTCTTTGACCTACATGCTATTATTATCCTCATTTTACAAAAGAGAAAACTGGGGTTGGAAGAAATCAATTAAAGTATGTAAGGCAGAACTTGAACTCCAATTTTTCCTGCTAACATTCAGTCCTCTAGCCACTGAGCCACTCAGTGTTATGCATTGTCCCTGGCATTGGGGTGCATCTCTATTGGATATTGGAAAACACACTAATATTCAATAATGCTGGAACTTTCTAGCTCTATGATTAAGGACATATAAGAGGATTGTCAAGTTCCTCACCTGTAGCCTGGAACTACTAATCTTTGCAGTGTAGCTCTCTTAAGAAAGTAAGCATTTATGGTGCTGTCCATGGTTCTGTTAGCAAGCTGTTCTTAGAGTAAGAAAGACTTTGGGGTCTTGCGTTCTATTACTTACACCATATCTGAGATTGGCCAAGTCACTTGACTTTTTTGTCCTAGGCTACTCTCCAGGATTGTAAGGTGCAGAGCATGTGCCTGTGTTCATTGGGAGAAACCCTTTAATGGGAGTCATTTATATATATATATATCTCCCAAATCTAGGAATTGTTATTAAGTTAAGAAACTGTTGTGAGGAAATCACACCCTTCAAGACAAGTAGTATGATGGTGATATAGTCCAAAAAAGACAGAATTTGAAACCCTAAGACATAAGTTTAAATCCTAATTCTGTGAGTAATAACTCATGTTGCTTTAGCCAAGTCATTTACTTTCTTTGGACCACAGTCTTTTCACTGGCCTAGATGACCTCTGAGATTCCTTTCAACTCTAAATACCTGATCCTCTGCAAAAGCACAAACTAGAACTCATTTTTCTTCAGTTTTTCCTGTATTTTTCCATCCTTTGGCAAGGGAAACTTGCACATTTTAACAGGTGATAAATGTGATTTTTAGGTGCAGAAAAATTCTGATAAAAAAACTCCCTCCACCATTTCAAGTAACCAATTATTTTTGCAATTTACAATGTTAGAGTTGTCTTAAGTATTCTAAAAAAGAGACCATAAATGATGCCCAGGTCACATAACCAATGCATGTATTGTCATAGTTCTTCTTAGGCAGGGTATGAAACCAGGTTTTCCTGAACTCCAAACTCCAACCAAGTCTCTAATCACAGTAGTTATTTATTCAATGAATAATCTGAACTGCCAGTTTCAAAGAGATCTTTGCTGCCCTGTTTCAATTTCCTCATCCTTAAAATAAGATCAGATGAAATCTATTTTGAGCTCCCTTCTAGATCTGACACTCTATGATTCTAGATCTTTGAAAGTAAAGTAAATTGTGTTTTGGATGAAGGGATATTGGAGACCTAGGTGGGGGGGAGGAGTGATTTCAGTACTCACATACTTTAACTTGCTCATTTTACAGTGGAAGAAATTGAAGGGGGCTTAGTTTCATAAGCTTATCTATGTACTAACATGGCTGGGTTGGGATTTGAACACAGATTTTCTGAAATCTTTTGCATTCTGCCCTTTCCTCATTGTTTCATAATGCTTCATCAGTCCAGGAAAAGTGATGAATTAGATGACTTTCAAACCTTTTTTCTTTGAAAGTCAGATCCTAATTGATTTTTTTCCTGAGGCAGTGGATTAATGCTGTCATGTGAAAGGCAGTCTGCAATCCAAGATAAAACCATTTTTTTGTTCATTAAAGAAAGCAAAACTTAGTAGTATTCTCAACATAATTGTGGTCAAAGAATCAATGGTCATACATTTAGAACCCACTGTACTAAGGAAGATTAAAGTTTTTGACCATCCATGTAAAAGATAAATAGGTGCCCTAACAAATGCAAAAAAGACCAGACCACTGGATTCTGGGAATCTGTTATAACTTTGCTTGCTGAGGTCAATTGCTTCTGGATGTTGATTACAAAGGTTGAGACTTAAGAGAGACAGAAGAAATAAGGTCATCAGAAAGAAGGGGAAGCAAAGTTAAATAATTTCAACACAAAAAAAAGATAATTATAATTATCATACTTCTCATGTCTTTAGGTGTTTGGCAACATGGCATAGCCAAACTTGGAGGTCAGAAGATCTGGATTCACATTTTGCTGCAGACATTTAATAGTCATCAGAATTGCAAACTTTCATTGAGTCTCAGTTTTCTCATCTATAAAATGGTATTATTTTTTCTTCCTTAGAGGTCTTTGAGAAGAGACTGGATGAGAATTTGTTGAAATTATAATGGGAATTCCTTTCATGTCTGAGTTGGAAAGATTGGCTGTGAGAGACCCTCTCTAAAGCTTAAAATTTAGGCTTCCGTGAAAATGATAAAATCTATTTTACAGGGTTCATGTGAAGCTCCAATGAGTAAGAGAAGTGAAGGGGGAAGGGAATAAAATAGAGCCTACTATATGCCAGTCCCTCTGCCAAACACTTTGCAAATACCTCATTTGATAATGTATGTAAAAGGCTTTGCAAACTTTAATCCTAAAAGCCTTAAATCCATGTAATAAGAACTTTTATTATTTCAGATTTATTAAGTGCTTTCATTAACCAAATGGGCAATGCAAATAGTATCATACTCATTTACCAGTTAAGAAAATGGTGGCAGTGAAGTTGGGATTTATCCACAGTCAATAAAAAAGAAAATGCACATCAGAGCTGGGTTTAGAAGCTGCAACCTAAACCCTCCTACTTCTCCATCATGCAGAAATTAGATTCAATTTCAGTATGGGTTTATTTAAGTGTGCTCTTGCCCAAAGGGAAATTCCCTCTGATATAAGCAATGAAATATTACCCTGCTATTATTTAACTAGTTTTTTAGCAATGTCACAATGCAATAGAAAGAGTGTCAGATTTGAAGTCATATCACACAGAGGTAGATCCTAGCTATAGCATATAAGAACAGTAATAACAATAGTAGCATTTATTTAGTACATTACATTTTGCAAAACATTGTATGTAATCTCTTTTGATCCTTACAACAACCATGGGAGGTAGGTGCTATTATTATCCTAATTTTTACATGAGGAAAATGAATAAGGCAGAGATTAAATGAATTGTTCAGTTTCACAAAGTCAAGGAGCATCTGAAGCAAGATTTGAATTCAGGTCTCTCTGTGTGAGGAAGTCATTTAACATCTCCTGATCTCAAGTTTTTCAGCTTTAAATAAAAGGTAATAAGAATTAGAGTGCCTGCAGCATTTAAATCTATGAAGGCCTGTGTTATTGTGAACAACTTAAAAAAATAACCTTCTCACCATGAAATGAGACTTTGAAAAATCAAAGTTTATTATGCTAGTTTCCTTTCTATAATTTGGGTACAAATTCTATGACTTTTGAAAGTGAGTTCAACATTACTTGAAGACACATACTTTTTCAATTTTTCTTCATACCTTTGTAACTCCAGGACCTTGTACAGGTGCTTTAGTTGCTGAATTAATATGCTGAATAAATCATTGTTATATTTATTTTAATATAATGGGTGAGCCCAATCAGAGCCTATTATGGAAGTCTGATGTGTTTTGAAGTCATCATTAGAGACAATTACTTCACTAATCTTTAAACAATTTCATCTTAATCATGGACGGTGTGTGGGAACCAAAATGAGGAAATATCCAAGTATCATTAAATTTCAATTACATGCAAGACACCATTTACATTCATTTTAAAGAATTCCAAAATTTCTTCCTCTCCACCCCCCTTCATAGATACAAAATTTAATAAAGCTATATATGTGTAATAGTGTATATTTCCATATTAGTCATGTTGTGAAAGAAGAAAACCAAGAAAAAATAAAGTGAAAAGTATATTTTATCTGTATTCATACTCCATCAATTCTTTGTATGTAAATAGCATTTTCATCATAAGTCCTTTGGAATTGTGTTTGATCATTGTATTACTGAAAAGAAATAAGTCATTCATAGTCATAGAATAATGTTGTTATTGCTATGTTGAAATCATTTGTTGAACAATCTTTATAGACTGTCCATTTAAAAGCAGAAGTTGAAATCTAAACAATCAACATTCATGATTTGTTCTTTCCTATGTAGAAGAACAAATCAAATGTTTGAGTAGTTGTAGATTTCTTCTAAGAGACTTTTCAGTATTTTGAAGTTTGATGCAGTCAGTACAAAATTATCTGCAAACAGATGCATCTAGAGGACCTCACCAAAGCCTTCGTATAGTGGGACTTTGCCCTGCATCTCTTTCTTTACAATGAACATTTTTGGGAAGGATATATTTTGCTAATTTATGCCTCAATCCACCTTTGTTATCTTTATTATGAATAAATATTTCTGGTGGTAGAGTTTTTAAAGAAGAATATCTCAAACACACACACACACACACACACAAAAAGAAATCTTTAAAAGTAAAAATATAAAGGGAAGAGATTTATATGGAAGATCTGGGATTATTCTAATAGCCAAATATCCCACTAGTAGAAGTGGGAGTGAAGTTTTTGTCTTTCAAAAGCACAATCTTATATGAAAAACATAGGAAGAAAAAATATAGAATATGTTAGTCTACACACCATTAATAGAACATATTGCATAATAAACTTGAAGGTAAAAAAGTAATATGTGAGACAAATATGATTTATTCTTTGAAAATGATCACAAATTAATTTTACTCAGGTTAAAAAAGATGAATTTGGAAAGGCTTCAGAAGTTGTGTGATGATTCTGAACTTCACTTTTAGCTAGTATGGGAGAGGGCAGGTTAAAAAGAAAAAAAAATGTGATTCAAATGTTTAAAAGAGAAATTATAGAATTATAGTTACCCCTCTTCATATTGAATAATTGCTGCCACCCACATTTCAAACAGGATGAATCCTATAAGCAATTTGAATTCAATATATTTAAAACAATATTTATTATCTTTCCTTAAAATGTACCCTTCTTATGAATTTCATTATTTCTGTTGAAGGCTCTACCATCCTACAAATCATCTTGGTTTGAAAACTGCTACATTCCCATTTCATTGAAACCTCATACTCAATTGCATCCCAAATTTTGGTACTTCTACCTTCATGATATCTCTTGCATCTCCATGCATTCACTCAATCATCACCTGAACTCAGTCCCTTTTTAACTGTTTCATAGACTAATGAAATAACTTCCTATATGGTCCCCCTGCGACAAGTTACTATTCATTCCAAATTTATTATCTATTTGACCAACTTGACCAACTAGTTTCTTAGTACTAATCTGTCATAATCCCCACTCAGTAAACAACAGATTTTTCTATTACCTCCAGGATTAAATATTAACTCTTCTATTTGACATGTGGAACTCTTCATAGTATGAGCCAATCCAACTTTACCCAAACTTATTACACATTACTTCCCTCTATAGATCTATGGTATAACTGTTTCCTATACATAGATTCTATCTTCCTCTTCTATGACTTTGTGTTGACTCTCTCTCCCATGCCTTTTAAATAGGAACATAAATTCACATCAAGAAAGGTAAACACAAAAATAACATAAAATCTATCAGATAATAACAATAACAAATCTATATGCGAAATGTCAAAATATCTTAATTCATGAACAAAGAACTGACTGAACTGTTAGGCAGATCAAAAAATGTCAATTGCTGAAGACATTAATGTTAGTCTTCCAGAATTGGAAAGATCAATAAAAAATAATAAAGGAAAATAGAGATAAATAGGAATGTTAGAGTTAAATTAAAACTGTTTCTTCTAGTTGGGAGTAGTAAAGGATATATCTCTACATGGATAGATATAAAGGTAGATAGGTAGATAAATATTATGAATCATTTTTAAAAGCCTTTCAAACTATCATCATAAATTATATTTAAAATGCTACAAATATGTCATAATAAAAAAATAAAAGAAATGACATTCTGCCTTATCCCTTTAATATAGCAAAGATCATAAAGGATTGAAATAGTTAATGTCATTGAGGTTATGGGCATTAGGTCCACAAGTACATAGTGGTGCTGTAAATTGTTCTTAGTTGCTCTAGAGAGCAACTTGGAATAATATAACTAATTATGTCCAAACTTTCTAACCCAGTAATATAAGTATTGAGAATATTCTCTAGAGAACATCATACACAGCAACAAGATTCTGCTACAATCAACTCTGATGGGCGTGGTTCTTTTCAACAATGATATGTTTCAGGCCAATTCCAATAGACTTGTGATGGATGGATCTGCATCCAGAAAATGAAGTAATGGGGACTGACTATGGACCACAACATAGTATTTTCAACTTTTTTGTTGTTTACTTGCATTTTTCTTTCTGATTTTTCTTGTGTAGCATGATAAATGTGCAAATATATATATAGAAAAAATACACATGTTTTACATATATTGGATTAGTTGCTGTCCAGGGGAGCTGGTAGGAGAAAGGGAGGGAGAAAAATTTGGAATGCAAGGTATTGCAAGGGTGAATGTTGAACAAAACTATCTTTGCATGCATTCTGAAAATAAAACTTTTAAAATATGTTCTCTAAGGAAATGAAAAACATAAAGCCTATATTTGTATTTGAGGAGGGGAGATTTGAATGTGTGTGTATGTGTGTATGTTTGTATAAGTTTGTGAGTGCGTGTGTGAGTGTGGATGTTTGTGTGTGTATATCCATAATATTAATTTTTACTGTATGAAATATAGTCATGGTTGGATTTTGTCTATTGGAGAATGACTGAATTGATTGTGGCATATGAATGATAACAAATTAATTAGAAAGGTTGAAGATAAGGTATTTCACAAAATACTGGAAGATTTGCCTGAAATGATACAAAAGGGAAAGAAGAAATTGGAAGGCAGAGAACAACATATTGAATACATGAATGAATACAGTAATGTAAATGAAAATAACATTGAGAGATATACAACAATTCATTGCAATGAGCAATCTTACCTCTACAAAACAGACAATGAAATATACCTCTTTCCTTTCCATTGAGAGATGGCGGATGACAGATGCAGAATTTTCCCTACACTGTCAGTTGCAATCACTGTGAAAATTGGATTTGCTTAATTGTCCTTTGTTTCAGAGGAAAGTTTGATAGAAAGAGGACTCACATTAATATTTTATTATGACATGAAAACAAAAATCTTTATTAAATCTTCTTTTTAAAAAAGTATGTGATGTGTTTTATAACTTTTTCAAAATGATTATAATTAACTCCAACTTTATATTGGTAAAAGTAGTCACTTCCTTAAAGAATTCATATAAGTTATTACTCTATACCACTTTCATCAATCAGATAATATATAAGCATTTATTAAATAACTCCATGTAAACACTGTGGATACAAGGGCAAAAATGAATCATTCCTTACCCTCAAGCCATTTCTATTCTATCAGGAGAGCTCATAAACTTATAAATCTCTTAGGTTCTAGAAAGAACAGGAAGGAACAAGAGAGAGCATGTAATCTAATCCCTTCCTTTTTAAAGATAAGAAAACAGTTCCAATAATGTTAAGTGATTTGCCCTAGAAATAGAAAACATCCAAGTTAGAATTTGGAATTAGTCCCTATGATCTTAGAATGTTTATATTAGTATATAATATGTAAGGCCACAGATACATCCATGCACAATAAATGCAAGGTAAGCTTGGGGAGACATGAAGATTTAAGTCCTCATATTCTTTTTTTTTTTTATCTTTTAGGAGAAATAATGTCATAGAATTAAGTGACTAAAATTTTTGAGAATTAGAAGTGCCCCAAAGAGTTCATCTAATTCAATTCCCTATTTAACAACAACAACAACAAAAAATTATAAAACAGGTAAACTAAAAACAAAAGTGTTTTCCTGAAGTTTCCCAAATAGTAAGATAAACATGGAGTCCCCTTGATTCCAAATCTAGCACTCTTTCTATGGTTCTAAACAAATTCATTACATTGTAAGTTCCTTGATTTCTAGGACTATTTCATCCTATTTTTTATCTTCAAAGTAGTTTATGACATATATTAGAGAATATTTAATAAATATTTATTGATTGACTAATCATTACATTGAATACAAATTCTATGGCATACTGGCCACTTTGATCTTCTTGCCTCAAAAAAAAAAATATCCCAAACTTAACTTCATCCAATAAGATCTGCTTTCTAGTAGAATGATTCATAGGGGAATAGTCTTGCCCTGACTCATCTTTTTAAATTTTCCTCATTTCCCTTCAGTGGGAAACTTAGGTGTTGAATATTTCCATATGAATCTGATTTGTCTCCCCCTGGAGCTAAATTGTACCCATTCCAACTGTGACTCTGTTATATTGCCTCTAAAAATAGCTCAATCAATCACATTTTTTTTTTGGAGGGGGGTAAAATCTGTGAGATCCTACATTGCAAAACCATGATTCAGCATAAAGCAACCTGAAGAAGAAATTAATTCTTACTGATGCCAAAAAGGCCTCAGATAAAGGCCATCTGAACTGAAAGAACTGGCAATGGAGACTCATATCTGTCATTCTCTTGCCAAGAGCCAGGTCTACATACCAAAAAAGATGGATGCTGTGAGGTACTCTCCTCATGTCCTCCATTTGAGCTCTACTGCCCACCCCCAATGGCAGTATTTTTGAGCAGAATTATTGACACATTCTTTTTTGGGAACTGCCATGTTTTCTCAGAGAATTAATGATGCCTTTAGAGAAATGAGCTGGAATCTCTCAGAAGACCTGCTTAGCTATACTTTCAAAGATGAGCAGCACATATGTACCAATTTCCATGTCATCAGGGGTAGTCTGTTTGTTCATATTTCTTTTCAAATCTTTTGACACCTAAATTATAGCAGGGTGGCTGAAATGCAAAATACACTTTTTCTCCAGCACCTCGCAACAAACGGCACTGATGTGTAAATGATATATAAAGTATGTTGATTTTGTGTGTGTGTGTGTGTGTTGATGTGGAAAAGAATTTTGCTTTGTGTTTTTTTTTTAATTTTCTGAGACTGAGTGTATTTCCTTTATATCATGAATATGATTTTATCTGGGCCTGATCTAACCATCATGGTAAAGAATTTACTATGCATTGGATGTACCTTGGATTGTATTCAAAGAGAGTTTTCTCTCAGATATGTTAGAAAAGCCTCATTAAATCACTGTCTCATGTATTGGACTACCTGCCGTCTAGAGGAGGGGGTAGGGAGAAAGAGGGGAAAAGTTGCCAGAGAAGGTTTTACAAGGGTCAAGGTTGAAAAATTGCCATTATACATGTTTTGTAAATAAAAAGCTATAATAAAAATAATAAAAACACTGTCTCAACTAGACCATGGTTCAATAGCATCATTGCTGAGAATGAAATGAATTCTATCACAGGCAATCATAGTAGCCCATCACACTTGTACAGGCTTTAAAGGTTGGATAGAGCTACTTATCTTGTGTCCACTAGACCATATCTCAGTATTTGTTAGTTGCTTCTCAAATGAATTGACTAATATCTACAACAGGTAGCCAATCAATTGTAAGTTCTGGGCTAGCTCTCTGAAGGCCTCAGAATCAGCCGGAGTCAGGATAAGCAAAAGTCCTTGGTCTTTAGGGGGAGAAGTGAAGGAAATGGACAAAACTGCCACAAGCTCTCCACCAACCTCTCTTCTCCTCACCCTCCTCCAAAGTGACTCTGGCTTGTCTCACTCTACCTCCTAATACCTCCTATGATTATCTGTATACACCAAAAGATCAAGCCAGCACAGAAGAGTGAGAAGGGCCATTTTTCCAAGCATATGCTAATAGAGTATTGTCCAATAGGTAATTAGCCTTAAGTGCTCAGTTATCTGATTCCAGGGCATCTATTTAGAGTTTCAGCACTTTACAATCAATGATGATGGTGATGATAATGATAATAATGATGATGATGATGATGATGATGACTAACATTTATGTAGTATCCATTGTGTGTCAAGGAACATGCTAAGTACTTAACAACTGTTATTTCATTTGGTCCTCAAAAATGTTTGGAGGTAAGTGTTAGAGTTATCCACATTTTACAGATGAGGAAACTGAGGCCAATAGAAGTTTATCTTTATTTTTTTGCACTTTAAACAAACAGATTAATTTTTAGTTGGTTCAAGGCATGTCATAATCCTTAATGTGTGGTAGTGATATAATTAAACACTGTGTAACCTTTGCTTCATAGTAATAGATGCTGCATGTGCAGACATACAAATAAAACTTAATTTTCACCATTTCCTGAGGTCCCCAAATGTTACTCTTCCCCCTTAGTCTTTCTCTCCCTTGAATTTACCTATATTATATTCTTTTAATGTGTAATATATATATATATGTATATATACATATATATGTATATATACATATATATATATATATACACACACACACACACACACACACACACACATATATATGAATTCCTGTGTGTTACTTTCCATGTCTTTGTAGTTTCAACACCTAACTCAGTGATTCTTATATTAAGTACCTAATAAGTGTTTGCTGATCAATCAATTGATTTTATAGGGATTAAAGTTCTATAATGGAAACAAAACCTACATATTGAACAAAAATGCAACATCATTAAAGCCCAAATAGATGCATTTTGAATATATTTTGTCTTTGCATCCCTCAACACCAAGGTCAGAACTCTACAGATTGAAGCACTTGGTAATGCTTTGTTGAATGATTTTTAAAATTATATTGCCTGATTGCTGATATTAGCTAACATTTAGTTTTAATCATAGCAAATTTGTGAATAATTGTATAATAATAGATCTCTTTTACACTACTGATCTTTTTACAGTTTTAGATATCACCATGTCAATTTTGACACCCTCCCACACACATGAAATATAATAGGCATGTATGGCAAAAGCATGTATTATTTTTGTGAGACTTGAAGCTGAATTGTTTTTTCTGTCCCCTGACAATCGTGTCCATGTATTTCTGCCTGTAGTTGTACCAAGGCAAAAATGAAGTAATGAATCACAGGATTTAGAACTGAAAGTAACCTTAGATCACATCTATTTCAGCACCTTTGAGGAATAGCATGGTTTTTAGAAGATAAGACACTGTTTTTAAAGTCAGGAATACATGGGAGTCAAGATGGCCTTTATATGCCATCAATAAAATGAAAGGTTTACTTTGATGGCCTCTAAAGTCCCTCCCAATTTTACAATCTATTTTCTTTCACTTTACAGATAAAGAAATTGAGGGTCCAAAACATATAAGCAATTTGTCCAGGATCATACAAATTATAAGTATCAAAGCCTGAATCCAAAAGCCCATACAACAAGGAAACGACTCAAGAAACAATTGTGTTTGTTTTAAAACCATCCAAGTACAAAGCACCCTTCCTTAATTCTTCTATCTAGATAAAACAATGTACTTGATATAATTTAGGACTTCAGAAGATTTATGATTTCATCGATGTGCATTTTCTTCCAATGCTTTGTAGAGTCTTACCCATAAGTTCCTTCTCATCCATCCCAATTTCTATCCAACTTCTTCCACAGTACCTCCCTAGAGGAATCACATAATATGATGGATTTCCTCTGGAACTTTTCCCATTTTCAGTGTTCCAGTGGCACTCCGATCATATTAATGTGTTCTTTTGCCATGTGACTAGTTCACCTCCTTTTCCAATTATATTGGCCAGAAAATCTCTTCTTGCATGGAGAACAAGAGATTTTGGGAAAGTAAAAAGGTTAATCAGTTTTTGAAATGTGTCTGTAGTGGGCCAGCATTTACTTACTTTGATCTCTTAGTATGACAAGGTGGCAATCACTTGTGTGATTAACTATATTAATTGTACAATTAACTTTAAAAATGTGAATATAAAAAAACCTTATATGTCTAATGAGTCTATATAGTTGTGGCATTGAAATATATGTTAATAATTTTTGAGAATTTGTCTTTTTAATTCACTCTAATATAGCTAATATAGTTGATATTTTACACTTGAAAGTTACTTCTCTATTTTAATGTGGCCATGGCTGACATTGCAACACTGCCTCATGTGTATGGTGAAGGATTTCAGCTGGATAATGAAGTGAAACACAATTAAATGGTGCAGATGAGCACAATTACTCATGACATTTATGTCTTAGTGATTTTCATTCATACCCCAGTTCTTCTGTTTCCCGACTCTCAGAAATATAGTGGTCAGCCAAGTTTATGCCTTTAGTATTCTACTAAGAGTGAGAAGGAAGAAAGAGATTGAGGAATGGAAAAACAAAGGAAGGAAGGGGGTAGGGAGATAGGGAGGATGGAAGAAGGAGAGATAGGAAGAGACAGAGAGTTAGAGAGAAAGAAAGGTAAGGAGAGAAACATTTACTGAGAGAGTGCACATAAGGTAAGCCTCTCTGCTTCTACTGAGTTCAACTTAGTATTCTCCAGTCGACTGAGATACAAAACAGATGGCTCAGATCCATTTATCTCTGCCTAAGAGGGACCAGTGTTGGATACTTTATAGCTGGATTGCATCAAGAAGACAACTTATAGATGATATAACCACTTCAGTTGCAAATCAGGCTTGGACCAGAATTTTCCAGACAGAATTTTTAGGGAATATGTCTTTAATGAGTACTTTCAGACATAAGAGGAATCAGATCCTTTGTGTAGAAATATTAAATAGACTTTCTTAAACCTCTGGTTTCTTTTTTTGTTATTCTCTCTTCCTATCCTATAGGTCCAAAGTCAGGATACTAACTCGCTATGTAGGCAGTGACTTATTAAACATAAAAAGTAATCAGAGTATTACCACACTCATTGGTCAGTATCCAAGTGATTAAAAATTCTTGTACAAATGTCAAGGATCATATAAAGAAACCAGGAGGTTGTAAGATGTGAAAAATGGGCACTAACAAAGATTGCATTATCTCTGAGAGCTTTGTTGAAGGAAAAAAACACTTTCCAATAATAATAATGCTTAATAATACATCATTGTATCAGAAAGACTATTGTGAATCAGAAATAGGGGTTAGCACTGCACTGATTGGACAGTCAATAGCATTTTTCTTAACAAATGAGTGCCAGGACAGAGCTCAGAAGTGGGAATACAGAGAATGTCAAAAAAAGAAAAAAAAAAAAAAAAAAAAAAAAAAAAAAAAAAAAAAAAACAGATCCCTGCCCTCAAAGAACTTAAATTCTGCTATGGTGACAACATAAATAAAGCACAAACAAAATAAATATGGTGTACATGGAAGACAATCTCAAAGGCAAGGCACTAGCAGAGGAAGGAAAACAAGGAAGAAATGGGAAGTGGTCTCCTGTAGAAGGTAACAAGGAAATCAGGAGGTAGGAATAAAGGAGAATATTCGTAGGATAGATTGCTATGTGCAAGGAAAGCAAATAAGCCAGTAAGAATACATTACAGAGTTCATAGAGGGAAGTAAATTGTAAGACTGGAAAGTTAGGAAGGATTTGGATTGGGAAAAGTGTTTAATTCCAAACAAACAATTTTATATTTGTTCTTTAAGATAATAGTGAGATATATGAGTTTGCTGAGTAGGGAAAATATGATCAGTCACAGGCTTCAGGAAAATCCCATTGGCAACTAAAGATAAAAACAAATTGGAGTGGTAAAAAATTGAGGCAGGAGGTATAAGAAAGAATGAAAAAGTATTGCAATAGCTCATGTGTGAAGTGATGAGTACCAGTCACTAGGCTTGCAGGTGTGTGAGTAGAAGAAAAGTAAAAACAACAAGAACTGATAAAAAAAAAAGCTACATATGTGGAATGAGTATAAGTAAGACAGGTGTTATAAACATAAGTGACTGAGAGGATGTGGTATCCTCAAGAATAAAAGAAAAATGGAAAGAAGGGAAGATTGAGAGAATAGGAAATAAAGTTCTGTTTTGAATGTATTGAGTTTGAGATGCATATGGGATGTCCAGTTTCAGATAGTCAAAAGATAGTTGGCAATACAAAACTATGGGTCAGAAGAGCAATTTGATGCTTTGAAGGAGCTACCACCTTGTAGCTTTAAAAAAGGGGGGGGGGGGAATCCAGAGGCCATTGCATATAGCCTTCTCATTTTAAAAATGAGATAACTTAGACATAGACAGGCCAATCAACTTGATCAATGCCATAATGGTCACTAATAGTGGTAGAATTTGACCCTGAATCCTCTGACTTTCAGAGGTAGTGTTTTTTTCTACAATCCCCCACTGATTCCCTCTGAACAAAAAGGGAGAGATTCCAGATATCAAGCCCAAGCTTCACACATGAAATATACATTCTAAATCTAAGCTACAGTCCCCAAATCTAATGAAAAAATGGGTTCTCCCCTATGAGACCATTACCAAAGGTTGGGTTATCTACTGGCTGGTCTAATGCTGAGGAAGCTTTGCACATGAGACTTTTTACATACAACAGACACAGTCTGTTACTGGGGATTATACTCAAAGACTTTTAACTTATTCACATTTGACAAAGATTGTGATTTCAGGGCTGTCTTTTGTTTTGTTTTAATTTTAAATTTTAATATATTTTATTTTCTCCCAATTACATCGTAAAATATTTGAACATTTATAATTTTTTAAATTTTGAGTTCCAAATTTTATTCCTCCTTCCTTTTCTCCCTCTGCTCCCTCCCCCCAGATGATAAAAAAAAAATATATCTAGGTTATACATGTGAAACAGTGTAAAATATCTTCATATTAATCATTTCATACAAGAAGACTCAAATAAAAGAAAAAAAATATATTTTTAAAAAGTGAAAATAACATGTTTCAATCTGTATTCAACAATACTATTTTTTTCCTCTGGAGAATGATAGAATGCTTCATTATTAGTCCTTTGAGATTTTCTTGAATCATTGTATTGCTGAGATTAGCTAAGTCATTCACAATTCTTCCTTGAACAATATGCACAATGTTATTGTGCCTAATATTTTCTTTGTTCTGTTCACTTCACTTTGCATCAGTTCTTATAAGTCTCTTTAGGGTATTTTCTGAAATTATCTTGCTTGTCATTTCTTATAGCACAGTAATTTTTCATTACAATCATATATCACAGCTTGTTTAACCATTCCCCAATTTATCGGCATCCTTTTAAATTCCAATTCTTAGACACTACAAATAGAGCTGTTGTATATATTTTTATATAAATAGGTTCGTCCAGTCCACATCTTTTTTATGTCTTTGGGATATAGACTTAGCAGTGGTATTGCTGGATCAACAAGGGATGTACAGTTTTATAGCCCTTTAAGCATAGTTCCAATTGGTCTTTAGAATGATTCAATCAATTCACCACCAACTCCATCAATAGTACATTAGTGTCTTAGTTTTCCCAAATTTCCTCAACAATGATTAATTTTTTGGTCATATTAGCCAATTTGATAGGTGTGAGGTCATACCTCACATGCATTTCTCTAATCAATAGTGATTTAGGGAATTTTTATATGACTATAGATAGATTTTATTTCTTTATCTGAAACTGCCTAGTCATATCATGTTACCATCTACCAATTGGGGAATTACATTATATACATACATATATATATATTAAACTCAGTTCTCTCAGTTCTCTTTTTAAGAAAGAAATGAGGTGTTTATCAGTTTTCTTCTTTTTTTTTTGTATTTTTGGTTGCACTGGTTTTCTTTGTGCAACATCTTTTAATTTCACATAATCAAAATGATCTGTTTTACATTTTTTAATGCTCTCTATCCCTTATTTGATCACAAATTCTCTCTTATCCATAGATCTGACAGATGAATTATTCCATGCTCTCCATGCTCATCCTCTCCTTGCTTAAAGTATCATGAGTTTAGTCTTTAAGAATCAAGAGTCAATTCCACAGTGAGGTACATCAGAAACTTAATCATTTCTTCTTAGAATTGGTAATGGTGGTGATGGAGAACTGAGTATAATCAAGCACATGCCTCAAATTTGGAGACAGCAGACTTCATGGAGTATCAAGCAACTCTATATTAGGATCATATGTTTTATATTCTGCAAGGGGATTTTGCAGAATGTCCAAAAAGGAAAATTAAAACTATAAAAACAATAAAACTTTATTTCTTATCCAGAAACTAGCAAAGTTGGGAAGGAGGGAGACAAGGAAGGAAGGAAAAAAGGAAGGGAGGAGGGAGGAAGAGAGGTAGGGAAGAAAGGAGGGAGGGAGGGAGGAAAGAAAAGAGAGAAGGAGGTAAGAGGGATAAAGGAGTCTTCCAATTCCAGGCCAGCTTTACTCACAGAGGTTGTTGTTTGTCCTTCATTTTCAAAGGCGACCATGATATCAGAGACATGATTCCATTGCACTTCCCTTACTTAAATTCAATTCCCTTGCATGTCATGGCATCATCTTCCTGAGGTCATGATCCTCTTTGAGAAGAAAGGACAAACAAAAACAATAGCATAGGTGGCAAAAGATGGCAAACATTGATGTTGGGGGTGCTGAGAGAATATAGACACATTAATAAATTTTTAACAAATGTATAATGGCAGCTATATGCTCTCTTATGTCTCCTTATCTTTCAGGCATAGTTTAGACAAAAAAAAAATACTCTTTCTTATTTCTTTGTTCTTCTATGACAAATAGTTTTTAAAATGTGTACCTATCTCATGGGGAGGCTCATGAACGACATCTGACCCAAATATTGAAATTTAAACTTTTTATTAGGCAATAAAAGCTAATCAACATGAGTCTGGGAACACACTGTTAATTTTTTTTCCCCTTGGCTAGGTTATAAATGAGATTTTAATTACTTTTCTCTATGAGATGAATGACTTGCTAATTAAAAAGAGAGAGAGAGAGAGAGAGAGACAGAGAGAGAGAGAGAGAGAAGAGAAATGTATTGAAAACCCATCTCTACTATTTAGCCATAGGCTTTAAAGGTAGGAAAAAAAATTGTCATAGTGAACCACAACATGGAATGGCATTAAAAGTATTTGCTATAGATTCAGAAACTTGCTATCTGCATAGATATAACTTTGAGCCTCAGTTTCTTCATCTGTAAGTTTGTGTAATAATATTATCTTAAACCACTTATATGCTTAATTTGGGAATTCAATAAGATAATTATTATGAAAGGTCTTTGTAAACATTAAAATTTCTTGCCAATTCTCAACAATAATTAAAATAGTATAAAGAACATTGCTGAGCTATATGTTATAGGCATATTTTTATTAAAAATATGTTTACTTATATTAAGAATGGTTGTTTGTATGCATGAATAATTCATTAATATTTCTGAGAAAAGCCTCTAACACACTGGATTGTTCCTCTATGACACATTAGTGGTAAAACATAAACAAGAAAGTGCAAACTCATTTTAGATCTTGCTTCTCCCTAATCTATCTGATTGCTACTGCTGTAATATTGTATTTCCATAGGAGATAATGCTCACCAGCTCTAGTCCTATAGTTTCCCAACTGATATTTCTAGTTATGAATCTTGTTTCAATGATAAATCCTCTCTCTGCTTCCTAAGAAACTTTCTGTCTGAGCAGCTTCCTCTCAGTTTCCAGAATTTGTACAACATGGTGACATGGTTCTCTGTGGACTTTGAAAGAACCCTACTTTGCTTAAAAGTAAAAGGTGAACAATGGAATATTGAACTCACATTTTAACATGTTTGTTAAAATATCTATTCACCATCTGAACATATTAAGCCATCTTAATCCCATCCTTTATTGTACAGTTCTTTTGTTGAACCTAAGAGCAGGACTGTACTTTTATCCTTGTTAGATTTCAACTTATCATCTTCATATTGTCATTCCAGCCTGACGAAACATTTTTGGATCACTATTCTCTTAGCTGTGACTGTCAAATTTGTGCCAATTGATTAAATCGTCAATTTGAAAACAATGAACAGAAAAAAAACCAAGGGTAAAATCCTGTCTTATTCTTAGACATTTTCTCAGTTAATTTTTAATCTATTAAAAGGCAATCTCTGCATCTAGTTATTCAATCAGCTTCTAACCCACTTATGGGTTCTTCATGTCTTCATTTTGTCCACAAAATGTCATAATTGGCTTTATTTTGTTAAAATCAGCTCAGCCTAATCTCTATCGTGAACGTCAGCCTCTCATAACTAATCATCAATTGAAAATTCCCAACTGAATGTTCCAGAAGCATCCCAAAGTAAACTTTTCTAAAACATAACTTATCTCTACCTCAAATATTGCTTCTCTTTCAATCTTCCCCACTTATGTAAAGGGCACTACCATTTTTCCATCCAGTTTGGTTCATGATCTTTGACTTTAATTTTTCTTAAATCTTGTTATTTTCTTTTCTCATTCTCTTTCTTTCCACCTATAGAACCAAAGCTCTACTTACATTCCTATTTTGTCTCATGTGAGCCATTGTCAGACCTCAGTCTCTTTGTCACCTTTCTTTTTTTCTTCAAACTATCCTCTAAGAAGCTACTAAATTTATTTTCCTAAAGTTTAGTTTGTTTAGATTTTTACTGGTACCACAATTTGGTACCATATACCTTTCCAGTCTTATTATTATTATTATTATTATTATTATTATTATTATCTTGGGTTCAATTGTTCTCTTGGGGTCATTTCATATTCCAGGAAAACTGACTGACTACTGCTCAAACACATTTCTGTTTTCATGGCTTTGCACAGACTTTCTTGGAATTTCCAGTTTCCTTCCAATCTTATCTCAAATGTCTCTTTCTATATACTTTATTTTCTGTATCCTATCCTTGCTGGTAGTGCCTTCCATCTCCAAATCACCTGATAAATTGCTCATATATATTTTATATTTATTTACAAGTTGTTGTTTCTTTGCATTTGTGTTACTAATGTGTTTTTTTCTCAAAAAAAGTATGTTCTTGAAGGGCAAATACTATTTCATTTTTGTTTCTACACTTTCAACGCTTAAAAATGCCTGGTATAGAGTTCACATTTATGAAGTGTTTCTTAGGTGAATAAATAAGTGAATAAGTAAATGACATGAAATGAGTTCCTAGAATGTGAACTCTTTAAGTGTAGGAACTGTCTTCTGGCTTTCTTTTTTATCCCTAGCTCTTAATATGGTGCCTGACACATAATATAAATGTAATAAAGCTTTGAGGTAATTTTGCAATGATTTATAATAATCTTGGGAGCATGAAAATAATTTTGAGTGTCACCTGATAAACACCTTTATTGGACTTCTCCTACCTCCTCCCCTTTCCCCTTCTCTCTCTGTCTCTCTCTATCTTTCTCTGTCTTTGTCTCTCTGTGTCTGTCTTTCTGTCTCTGTCTCTCTGTGTGTCTCCCGGTCTCTCTCTGTCTCTCTGTCTCTGTTTCTGCCTCAGTCTCTCTCTGTCTCTCTCTCTGATTCTCTCTTTTTCTCACTCTCTTTCTATCTCTCTCTCCCCTCCCCCCCAAAAAACCTTTGGACTCTTCCAAGACTTACTTGAATTGACAGATTGATCCCCAGAGGCAGGTGCCTACTACATGTTTCAGGTTTCTAGGCACAACTCAGAAGGGATTGGAGTCTCTAGTTCTTTCACTTCTGAGTTCTACCCTACCAACAAATTTCCTCTCCATTAATTATAAGCTAGAATTGTGAGTATTTAGAAAAAAGTTTTTTACTAAGTTTTTATACTTGAAAAAAAAATTAATCTTGATAATGCTGTATTATATAGTTATTAATATCAATTTGTATTATCCTCTCCTTTGTGTAAAAGCTTCACCATTCTACCTAACACAAATAAAGAGACTTCTCTTATTATAGCTTAAAAAAAAATCTGATCATGTTCCAGCCCCTCCCAAAACTTAGGCTGTGCCTCTATACTTACTCTGTGAGCACTGATTGCAACCTGATCTTGTCTACTTTATCAAGAAATGACTCTTCTGTCCTTAATTCTTAATTGAAGTTGGGGGTAACTTGATCTACAAAAAGAAAACTAAGCTAGGCAAGCTTATAAGGGTGGTTTTCCAGCGCAGATTGCTGGAGGCAGACAACAGAATGCTATGACCAGGTCATCACATTTCCCAATAGGCTCTCCTCTCTCCAATGATGAAATCATAGGGATTCAAATCCAGTCTGTTTCTCCCACTATAATATTTTTCCTCTTTAAGTATTTCATTTCCCCCAGCCATTTCTTTTTGACAATGCACTTTGCAAAGTGAAAAATCAATACAGTGGATTAGAGAGTAGAGTGGAGAGATCATACCATGGACCAAATCTATGACAGAGAGGATGACAGAGAGGATTCTAAATCATTGGGACTCTTCCAATAATTCACAGGGATGATAGAAAGATAGAAAATTGGCTGGCTGGGAGAGTGAACTAGTAAGAACTCCCTTTGGCACAAAGAGCCAGACTTAGTTTTTCATTCATGTTGACAAGTGGTGTGGTCAGGTTTGCCAATAGCCACTCACGATGTTGCTGACAAGACAATCTATACAAAGCAAATGATAGAGAATGCATATATGAATGCTTTTCTTTGCTGAAAGTTTCTGAGAAAGGTCAGACTGGTAAAAGTTTAAGATCTGGTTAATGCTAGGATCTAGTTGCAAGGTGAGTTTCAGTAATTTCCTTGACTAGCTAACTCTTCTTTCCATACCACGTTTTATTGCTTAATTGAATTTACCATGGAGGAATATCAGTAAATCATACAAGGTAATGATTTTAAAAGCAATTCAATAGGTGCTAGATACATTAATAGAGTCTTTGGTTCCTCCTCCCATGCAATTATTTTTCCTTCTTCCAGAACTAGTTCCTAGAAATGCTGTGAAAGTCAATCTATTTTTTCCCTAAATATATGCATACCATGTATAGTTTCTTGAGTAAACTTTGTGGAGAGAATAAGTAAATAGATGGGTTACAGTTTGTTTACAGGTAAGTAAAACAGAATGTAGACAAAATAAAAACAATTATCAGACTAAGTTTTAACTACTTAGCTAAAGGAAAGGTCTCATAAAAATGGGAGACCAGATCAAATCAAGACAATATAAGAATTGTTGGACTACCTGAAAATTAAAATTATAAATGATTTGGATTTATATTAGAAGAAATTATTAAGAAAATTTACTCTGAAGTTCTAAAATAAGAGAATAAAATAGAAATAGGAAAAAAATCTACTATTCACCATCTGAAAGAGATCTGAGAAGAAAAACTTACAGGCATGCATAGCCCAATTTCAAAGTTCCCAGGTTAAGGAGAAAATATTGTAAGCAACAAGGAAAAAAAATTAAATACTGAAGAAATATAGTCAGGATTTCACAAGACTTAGTAACTTCTACTCTAAAAGATCATAAGTCTTGGAACATTATATTTTGAATAACAACAGAACTAGGGATATGTTTAAGAAGAACTTTTGCAGCAAAGTTAAGTATAATCCTGAATGGGGAAAATGGATATTTGACCAGCTGAAAGACTTTCAGGAATTTGTAACAAAAGTACAAGAACTAAATAGAAAATCCAATGTAAAAGACACATAAGAAATATAAGGAAAGAATTAAAAACTAATTATTAGACATTCAATATAAAACTGTTTACTTATATTCATATCCCTTCCATATCACAAGGGTTAGGGGCACAATACTCCCATGATCTGGAAAATCCATGTAAAAATATTTGGCCCTCCTTTCATATCAGAGAAGAAGTATGAATTATTATGGTATTAAGAGATAAAATATACTGATGTTATACAATATTATACATGTTTTAATGCTATTCTGAGTTTCTAACCTTTTTCTATGTCCCCTGCAGGGCTTCAGATGTTATCCCACTTAATTTATTAGGTTGAACTGTAACATGACAAAACCACAATGGGAAAAGTTATGGTGTGGAAGGGATAACTGTACATGGAAATGTTATCAGTATTATTAAAGCTATCATCAATACTAAGGTAGTTTGAAAGAAAAGTTAGGTCTGACATGTATAATGGAAAGCTTCTAAAAAACAAAGCTGCTAGGAAAAAAATAAAAGGGTGCAATTATATTATAAAAACAGGATATTAAAAAAAACACCTAATACAGAGGAGGCAAGTGGAGGTGGAAGGCAAGTAATGTTGGAAAATTTTTCTTATCTGGTTTGAAAATGAAACAACATATACATCTAGAAGGCTGCAGAAGTATTTGTTTATTTAAAAAAATATATAAAATAAGAAAAGAAAAGCTTGACATGTACACAGTGGAACAGAAGAGAGAATACAATATAAAGCAATACATTTCCATTTCATGAAAACCTATATAATACTACACATTGTTTTCAAAGCCATCCAGCCTTTCTCTGCTTTTTTATTCTCTGCTATGCAGTTTCTATTTTATTTCCCCTTTCCTTCTCAACAAAGAAGGCTACACTTAAAAATGCATGTATTATGCAATTTTGTATGCATGTATGTACATGTATACATATGTATACATGCTTACATAATACGCACGTGCATGGATGTACCTGAACATACACATGTGTGCATATATACGCTCATAAACATACATGTAGGTCTGTGCTATGCTTATTTCTACTTGCTATTTCTTTCTCTAAAGATGAATAGCATCTTCTTTCATAAATCCAAGCCTTTCTATATTTTTCTAAATCACTCAGGTCATCAATTTTCACAACACAACAATGTCTCAATACAACCATATAGATTAGGGGATCATATAGATTAGATCATTTTTATTATATTGGCTTTACCTATCCCTAAACAATCAATTTTTTTTCAATTATTTGGAGCTAACTTTATATGTATTAATAATGTGGGGAGTAATGTTAAACATTCATACATTTCCTGTTTTTGTTTTGGCAGGTGTAGTCTCAGGTACTTTATACTGTCAAGTTATTATAAATGGTCTAAAACAATGTTGAATAATATGACTGACAGTATAGTTTCCCTATTTTTCTCTTTTGATTGAATGTTTACTATTTTTAAATTAGTCTGAAATCATGATTATACTCCAGATTCTTTATATAAGTTCTCCTAACCTTTATTTTATATTTGCATGTATCTCATTTTACACTATTTCCTGAAAGAAGCATTTTGTTGAATTCAATTTTTTACTCAACTATCAGATTCCATTTTGTGGGCAATTCATATCATTCAGATTCTAAGCTACAATTATTTGTATATTTTCCTCTTTCCTATTTTTTCTCACTAACTTTTTCGTTCTATGCTTATTTTACAACACTCTTCTGTTGTATTTCTTTCCCCTAGCTCTCTCTCTCCTCTCCCCCACCATATCCCCATGACCTCTTATTTCTTTTTTAATTTATAAGATTTTTATACCCTTCTAAATATATATGTTATTCCTTCTCTAACCCATTCCTGATGAGTGAAGTTTCATATACAATAAATAAATTTAACTTTATTAAGTTTCTTATAATTGATTATTAATGTATATATTTCTCCTGAATGTTATATATCATTTTTTCTTAAGTTCTACTTTTTCTGTCACAAATATATGAAAGTCTTTGTTAAATGTCCTTTTTCATTTATGATTATACTCTGTTGAGTTGCTCTTGACCACTTAGATTATCTGTCCTGGATCTATTATAAAGGTCAGTTGTTTTTCTGATGAGATATTTTATATTTTCTTCTATTTCTTCATTTTCTGGTTTTGTTTGATTCTTGATGTCTCATAGTCATTCACTTCCATTTGTCCAATTCTAATTTTCAGTCAATTATTTTCTTCAGGTAGCTTTTTTATCTCCTTTTGAATTTGGCTTATTGAACTTTTACATGAGTTATTTTGTACATTGGATTTTTTTTTTCCATTTCATCAATTCTGTTTTTGAAGAAATTGTTTTCTTTCTCCATTTTGCCAAATCTATTTCAAGGAGTGCTTTTTTTTAGCACACTTTTTTTCCTTCCACTTATCCAATTGCATTTTATCCAAAGATATCACAAAGTCAGTGTGTACAGTGTGTACCCATCACTCCATCTAAGTTTTACCTTTTTGTCAAAGGTACAACAATTATTTTAGTCACTGTGATTGACAATCTGGAAATTACTCTCAATTCTTTTCTCTGCCTCACCAAATCAATCTAACCATTTCCAAAACACCATTAATTTCTGACATCTCTCATACTGGGTTCTTTTTCTCTTCTCATACCAGAATTTCAATAGTTTTTTATTACCTACTATTTGGTGTGCCCTTATCCAGCTCCTTTTCCTCTTTAATTGATAATCCATAGTGCTGTCAGATTGATAGTTCTTAAGTACTGAACATATCACTCAAGAAATGTGGGTGGTCCCTATTATCTTTAGGATAAAATATAGACCCTTCAAAATTTGGCTAGAATCTATCTTTCCAGGCTAATGACATATTTTTATCTTTAAAAATACAATTTGGCCATTCCCATGGTGGTATCAAGAAGTTATTTGGATAGTTGGGACTATAAAATAGGGAAGAAATGAAGTCTAAATATAATGATATGGAGGTCAATTTCACAGAGATGATAGTTGAAGTCACATGTGTAATGAGATCACCAAAAGTATAGAGCTAGGAGAAGGGACCAGAACTGAACCTTCCAGGTGGCTGTGCATAGAGAGAGAACATGGATAATGATTGTGCAAAGAGAAATGAGAGGCATGTTCTAGACTGACAGAAAGCTTCTACAATCTGATATGCTAGAGAGCAGAGAGAATCCAGAAGGAGAGGGAGATTAACATTGTGAAACTTACAAGAGAAGTCAAAAAGACTGTTTATTGAAGGGGGAAATAGCATTGACATTAATAACAAAGAGAATATTGGTGACCCTGGAAATAATAGTTTCAACAAAAGAGACATAGAAGCTAGTTAGAAAATATATTGAGTCCTTTGTCTTTCCCCTTCCAGGTTTTCCCTTCCTCCCTCCAGATCTTTTACAATGTCCTCAGTCACTACCACAGTGTTCTTGGACATCACTACAATAAATTTTGCCAAAGACCCAGATACCCATTAATAAATGAACTAATTATTAAAGCATTTATTAAACACTTGTGTGCCAGGCACTGTGCTATGAAAAAAAAAAAAAAGAGGGAAGAGAAGCAATAAATTTCCTAATTAGCTGTGGATTTCTCATGAGATCTGACCTGGATAGATTAGATAGTGGGGAGAGAGAGGAGAGAGAAAGAGAGAGAGAGAGAGAGAGAGAGAGAGAGAGAGAGAGAGAGAGAGAGAGAGAGAATGAGAATTTATTAGGGCCTTACCATGTGCCAGAGAAGCAACTAAGGGGTTCAGTGGAAAGAGTGTGGGGCCTGTAATCAGGAAGACTTCTCTTCATAAGTTTGAATCTGACCTCAAACACTTACTAACTCTAATCAAATCACTTAACCTTTTTTGCCTCCATTTCCTCATCTGAAAAATGAATTTAAGAAGGAAATGGCAAAACAGTTCAGTCTTTTTGCCAAGAAAACCCCCAAAATTGTCACTAAGAGTAATCTAAAAGACTAAAGAATATTCGCCAGACACTGTGCTAAGCACTGGCAATACAAATACAAGCTCCCTCAAATTCAAGTTCCCTCAAGGAACTTGCACTCTAATGAGGAGGGGCAATGTATAAAAGGGAGTTGGAGGAGTGAGTCTGGCAGCATGGTTTGGAGCTGCTATCTGATAAGTAGAGGTCTATTTGTAGTTAAAGATGAAAGGTCACTTATCTCACAGCCAAAGTTGGTTCCAGAATTAGGTCCTAAACAATTTAGCTATTATTATCTTAAAAAGTTCACTGGATAGGAGAAACAAAAAATCTGAGTTCCCTCTTAGCTACCATAATCTTTAGCAAATTTCTTGGCCTCTAAGGTCTCTTCTAACATTAACAGTCCTTGAATACTAGGAATGCATGAGCAGCTTGATGTTAGTTGTTGAGGTGAGAGAAAAGAAGCAATTGAAAGACTACTGATTTCTATAGCCTCACTAAAAAGATGTCCCACTGAGCAATGAATCAAAACCTTGGAAAGCATCATAGATTCACATTCACTGAGTTCCTGTTGTTAAATGTTCATTTCTCATGTGGTTCTGGTTTGGGAAACAAACATGGCGAAGTGGGGAGGTATTGATATAGCAGAATTCTCCTTGTTATGAAGGGACTGGGAACCCTTTCCATAAATGACTTATAAATGAACTAATGAAAAAACTGAATAAGGGGTTTTTACTTATATGATTATTTCATAGCATGTATCTGGATTATACTATTATAATACCTGATACTTATATAGTGCTTTCAATTTTTTTAGATATTTTTATTTACATCATTCTATTTGAAGCTTCCTACAATCTGTAAGCTAGGTGTTCCTCCATACTACTATAGTGAGATGTCTGGCTGAAAGTCAGATTTCCCTTCTTTAGATAAGCCTAAGGAAATTGCCAGATGATAGTCCTGAGATACAGAAAGGGCATGCTCAACAGGCATATTTGGAATAAGTAAATTTAATGATAGCTGAGTTACATATTATATTCATTACAATCACCTACTTTCAAAAACTTGATCTTATTGGTGAGGCAATCAGGTTGGCTTGAGGATGTTCAGTGGGGACCATGTTTATCAAATCAATTCAACATGAGGGTGGGAAATATAGATAGGTATCACCAAAAAATAAAAATTTGGATTGACTTTAAACAACCAACTTCTTGTATCCTACTTCAATGTATCCAGTGTTGGGCACTAAATATGTATTTTTGTTCCTTTCAACAAATTTCCTGATTTTTTGCTATTCTTGGATTTCAGTATTCTGGAGAAACCCTGAGATTACCCAATCTTAGACATATTCTCAGTTCCAGAGTCAGACAGTGTATCTTCCTCTCACTTTAGGATTTGAATAATCAGTACCACATCCAATACTTCTTTTCTGTATAAAGAAAGCAGTATGAGAGACTGAAGGTTGAATTTGAATTTGTGCTTGCTGTTCTTGAATTCAGCATTCTTTCCATTTTGTGATGCTTTTCTTTCTACTTCAAATGAAAGTTCACAAAATTTAACGGCATCATTTTCTGCTGAGAGATTGCATTGAATGACTATCATCCATTTATTTAAACCCAGATCTATAACAATAGGGAAGCTATCAGGGACTTCTCTCCACACCACACACTTAAAGAGCTCAAATCACAAGGATGTCCAGGTTGTGAGCTTCCTCTGGAGAGTGTCTTTTCTTCTCTGCCCTCTTAATTTCACCACATAGTTGGCTTCCTATGGCAATCCCAGGGTTTCTACTTCTCCCTCCATTATTCCTCAGTTCAACAAAAGCACTTTTTGTGCCACTTGCTCTGATGGTATTCTGGTGTAAATGCCCACTTATTGTATACATAATGCAGAGGGATATATTTTTAACCTAGAAATAAAAAGTTATTGATGGGGGCCCAAATTCCAACCTTGACATTTATTAACTATGTGAACTTGTTTTCTGAACCTCAATTATCTCATCTGTAAAAATGGGTACATGTGTAAAAAAAAGTTGAATTAATAAATCCATAGAATTATTGTGAGGAAAATGCTTTTTAAATTTGAAAAAAACTACATAATTGAGTAACTATTTTAATGATTGTGCCCTTCCCTTTTAGTTTAGCCCTCCATGTCAACTTCCCTTGGCTATATCTCAGGTCTTCAGCTCCCCATGCAGATCCAAATTATCTTCTCTGTCAGGAAACAGAAGTAAAGATCATTAAATGTATTTGTATTTTTTCTTTTCTGTCACTCACTTTTTCTTCCCACTAACTCTGCCTCCTGCCTCCCCGTGTCCTACTAAGCAGACCATACTTCTCTAATCCTGATGCACCACCAAGTGTATTAAGACATTGGTTCAAGGACCAAATTCCTTGTTGTTTTGTGTCTCATCCATCACCAATTCCCCACAGATCTTGCTAAAATTATCATTTGTACCATTCAACAAGTATTTATCAAGCATCTGTCATGAGTCCAGCATGACACTAGAAGAATAAGAATGAGGTAAATGGCATGATTTCTGTCCTTCAGCAGTTTGCAACTTCCTGTCTAATTAGGGACACATGCAAATATAGTCAACATGAAAAGTTTAAAAGGTGAAGCAGAAATGGCACAACTTGATAACTTAGGAGATCTGGATTCTGGTAATGTTTCTGCCACCAATTAGCTATTGGACTCTGCCAGTTCAGCTCAGGATTTCTAAGCACAAAGAGCTTTATACTAAATTGGTCTAACTTTAGGGTCTGTTGATAGTATACAAACTGGCTTCGTGAACAATATGGGGAATGGGGATAGATCTAAGAGCACTCAACATCCTTACCACACAGATATCAATGCAGCTTTTAATTCTAATAGCTGAGATGCCATCCATGACAGTATGCTATTAGTCCCAGGTGACTAGCCTTACTAGCAAATTTGCAGCCTGAGTAGCCCATGGAAGTTAAAGTTAATGATGTTTTAGACTTAGAACAAAAGAAGCCAATGTCTTTTACAAACATATCAATTGGTAAGGTATGACAATGCACACTTATAAAATCTATAACTGAGAAAACTCAGGTTCCTGGACCATTTGCATATAGAAGGCATAGTGGGGCAATGGGATACCTTTTCTGAGTCTAGAACTAGTATGGTAAGGCCTGGGAGTAGAGTATGAAAGGCTGCTGAAAGAAGTACAAAACAGAGAAGGTTAAAAAAATAAACCATATCAAAGTTTACATTCTCATCCCCAACTGGCCAGAGTGGCCATTATACTTTCAGCTTAGAAGGGATAGAAAGATCCATTCTCAAGATAACTAATTAACCAGCTAACTAGCTAAAATTACACTAGTCTCTGAAAAACAGATCCCCATCACCTTTAAAGCAATAGGTACTAGCAAGCCAGATAAAGAGATAGTTTATTAAATTCCTTTGGTATTAGAGGCTGCAATTAATGGATTTATTAGTCAATTCTAGATGACTCTGAGTCCTTTGTTCAACCTACCTCTCAGGCACAAGAACAAAGGAGCCCATGAAAACTAGTAAGACAGTATCACTGAGTTTGAATAAATAATTTCCTTTCTCTAAGCATTCTTTTTTCTTAGTTGTTAAATGAGCAGTTATGAAAAAGACAACTAGTAAGGTTCTTTCTAACATTGTTGTTCAGTTATTTGAGTAATACCTAACTCTTTGCGATCCCATTTAAGGCTTTCTTGGCAAAGTTATTGGAGAAGTTTACCATCTCCTTCTCTAGATAACTTTTTACAGATGAGGCAAATGAGGCAAATGAGCTTAAAATGACTTGCCCAAAGATACACAGTGTCTTCCTGAATTTACACCCAGCATTCTATCCACTACGCCACCTAGTTTCCATAGTTTATAAAAAGCTAATTGCCAATTTGCTAAAGTATAATTAAATATCAGAAATGAGTGGTGTAGATAATGTGTCATAGGAATTCAAAGGAAATGATCCATCATAAAAAGCCTAGCAGATGGGCACATTTAAATGGATGCAGTGGAGGTATGGAAAGTACCGAGATGCATACAATATCATAGGAATCTGTTCAAGTCAGGTCAAAAATCATTAGTCCTTGAAGTATTGACATATTGCTGTTTCCAATCTCTTGTGGATGACTCTGAGCTCCATGAAACATGCCTACTTCAGCATATAATTTGCATCTAACAAACCCAAAATAAATGATCATTCAGTGAATGAATATGTAACTGGAATATGTATCACATGGGAATTGGGATAGGCAGAAGAGAAATGATTATCTTCTTTTATTTTGGGATGTAAAAATTTCCCAGTATATTGTTTTCCTTCTAATCTTTTTTGTTTTGTTTTTGTTTGTACAAAAAGTTTTTACCTTGGCAGCTAGATGATGGATGGATAAAGCACCATCCCTGAAGTCAGGAGGACCTGAGTTCAAATCTGGCTTCAGTCACTTAATACTTTCTAGATGTGTCACCCTGGGCAAATCACTTAATCCCAATTGCCTCAGGGAAAAAAAAAGTTTTTAACTTAAATATAATCAAAATTGTCCATTTTGTATTACATAGTGTACTTTAGTTCTTCTTTGGCCATAAATTCCTTTTACTTGTTTTTTATTATAATATGTTTATTTTAAAATACATTGTTTTATTAACCACATTGGGAGAAAAAAAGCAGAGCAAAGGGAAGAACTATGGGAGAGATTTAAAAAACAGAAAAAAAGAAGTGAACATAATGTGTTGATTTACATTCATTCTCTTTAGTTCTTTTTTTGGATACAGATGGCATTTTCTGTCTAAAGTCTATTGGGATTGCTTTGGATCACTGAACTGCTGAGAAGAAACAAGTCTTTCATAGTGGATCATCACACATTCTTGCTTTTATTGTGTATAATATCTTTCTGATTCTGCTTGTTTCACTCAGCTCAAGAAATAATTATCTTCAAGTTGATACCCTAAAGGCAAACAGTGCCTTTGAAGGTGAAGAATCTGGGATCACATCCTACCTCTGAAATCTCAGATTTCTGCTACATAAAAATAAAGAGAGTTTCATAGATAGCATCAGAAATCCCTACCAGTTTTAGATCTATAGTGTTACTCTTTGATTCAGTCTCACTTCATAGTTTTCCCCACCAGACTTTCTACCCCCTATTGCAAGAAAGACCATATTCAAAAACCTTCATGACTGTCTCTTTCCCTTAGATACTCCTTGTCTTGGTGTTTGATGTTCTTTGCCTAAAAGCAGGCTCCAACCCACCTTTCCAGCCTTACACATCACTCTCTTGTAAACATAGCACAACAAACAAACCGCTCCGCCTGCTGGAACCTGACATTTCCTTTCCTAATTCTGGGATTTTGCATAAGTTATCCTCTGTTTTTGCCTATCTTGCTTTGCAAGATTTTTTTTTAACATCCTTAGTTTCTTTCAAAACTCAGTTCACTTGCCATCTCCTACTAGAAGGTTTTTCTTATCCCCAGCTATCAATACTGTCTTTCTGTTCAAATAATAGTGTATCTTCTTATCTATTTTTTTTTGTATTGCACACCACTTCACAGTAGAATGTAAGCATCTTGAAGGCAAGGACTACCTGTCTTGCCCATAATGGATGCTTAATAAATGTTTTTTGGAGCTGAATCTTATACCTGATTTCTGGTCCTATCAAGAACAAAAAAACTGAAGAGCAGCAAATATATGTGTGTGCATATCTACATATATGTATGTGTGTGTGTATATATATATATATATATGTAGAAAGAGAGAGCAATAAGGAGAGAGACAGATATATATAGAGAGAAAAATCACAGAGGCAGAGACAGAAACAGAGACAGAGGGAATGGAAAAGGGAGAGAGTCTCTACTTTGTACAAGTCACTAGGCTAGACACTGAAAATAATGAGAAATGAACAAAAGAAACAAAATGCAGCTCTGTTTTTGAAGACCATACATTATACTGGAAAAAATAAACTGAAGGATATCTTAAAATGTTATTCATTGTTCCCTCATTTTCCCCATTTTCTATGCATTGTATAAATATGATTTCCAGACAACTGGAAACCTATTTTCTCTCAGTCACCCCACTTTTAAGCTGTACTTTCTCCAATGTATTAGCTTCTACTAAAATATATTTTTGTTGATGATTTTTTGCACTTAAAAGCTAGTCCTTCTCTGCTAATGTATCCTGGCTGGTGCACTGACAATTCAGCCTCTTCTTTCCAGAACAATTTAAGAATAAAACTGGGAATCAGTACAGTTAGTTGTTGGTCCTACATAACACCCCCACTCCCTTCCATGATTATTTTTTTTAAACTGCGGTTTGGGTTCTATTTCTGGTTTACCATTGCAAAGAAAGAATTAGGAAGAAATCATGGATAGGCAGATAGGAAATTGCTTTGTGTTCCATGAACAATGGAACTCAGGAGATTCTTTAAAAAAAACATATTGATATAACTTGTTTTTGAATTATTTTTATTTCCAAATATATTTATCCCCATATCTTTTTTTGTTAAAAAAAATGGAACCAAACAAATGGGGGAAATGCACATTAACTATATGATCCAGTATGGCAATATATGTGATGTCCTACAGCTACTTTTACAAATATGGTGGGATGAAAATTCCACTATCTCATTTTTGGTAACAGGAAGTTTTCATCCTGACACAGTATTAAATTTCTGCAAGGTTTCTTACTGTTATTTCCATTTGCATTGATGAAGTAATTTCATTTATTGATTTCCTCATTTACCTTACTTCATTTAACATCAGTTCACAGTCATCTTCCCATGCTTCTCTATATGTCTTATATTTACCATTTTTGTAGGAACTGAGCCTGAATATTCATTTCATTTGTAATAGGGAATTCTTAGTAAGCAACTTCTCCTGCAATGAATATCAATAATATCTTTGCAAGCCATAATCTTGTTGCATTTTCTTGAACACTGAGAAGTTAAAGTGACTAGTCCATAGTCACAGTTATATGTTTTTCTTAGCTCTTAGGCTATTTCTTAGTCTTTTTTTTCTTACAAGCCATTAATATGGCTTTATATTTACATTTACATTCCATTTAGTCATTTCCCAAATGATAGACATCTACTTTTTGTACAGTTCTTTGCTACTATAAAAAAGTATACTATATTTGGGTATGTGAGAGAATTTTCTACTTTTGATCTTCTTGGGATATATGCCTCATAGGGAGATCTTTAGGACAAATGAAATGAACTATAGGAAAACCTTTTTTTTAATAATTCCAAATTACCTCCCAACCCTATTGGACCAATTCATAGCCAGGCATATCAATGTACCTGATTCTCCACGGCCTCTTAAAGAGACATTACATGTGATCTTAATGTATATGTAGCCATACACACTGTCATGTGCTTGGTCTTCGAAAATTTCTGGAAAATTAAGGAGCATTGTGTAGGAAAGAATTAAGGGTCCCTGCAATAGTCATCCTATTGCAAGAGGAAAAATAGAGTATCTTTGCTAAATAAAAAGTTCTCTAAATTAAGAATGGGAAGATGGCAATGGATTGTTTGTTAATTCTGAGCACTATTTAAAGAGTCTTCCTTTTTCTCCTCTTCCTTGTCTCCCACTTTCTCCTCATCTTCACACTTTCTTCTATTTCTTTCTCTTATTTTATCTCTTGCCAATTGGTTTCAATAGTTTGTGACTATGGTGGAGTATATACTTTTACGGACTCAAAAAATTTCAAAGGAAGGAAGGAACTTCACAGACAATTTTTTGTAGCTCATCTGTGAATACTAAACCCTTAGGTATGGCAGTTCAGCCCATTTCAAAGACTTTCAGCAAATTTTCACACTGAAAATTCAACATGTAAAATCTAAGAGAAATAAAAGGCAAACATCAAAGACTAATTTCAAAGCACTAAATAAGGGCAGATTGTTTATGTTTTATATGTGGAAATGTACACCATCTGAAATTTTCATGAGTAACTGGGTAGCTCAGAAGAAATATAATGTGATGGGATTCTAAAAAGCAAAAGCATGTAGGAAAAAATAAAGAGTGATTATACAAATGAAGTGAGAGAGCAAGAACTGATACAGAGGAATTAAAAAGGGGAGGAGGTCAGATATTTTTGGAATTTTAATTACATTGGAAATGGGTTTAAAAAGGAACTATATACATATATGTGCATATATATATATATTAGAAAGATATAAAAATCTAAATTTATAAATAAATAGGAAAGAGAAAGAATAGGATAAGGGGGTATTAAAGAGTATGTATATCAATGGGAATGGGTTAAGTTGTATATATTAATTTCAGTGAGATAAAGTTGAAAGGAAAAGTGGAAAAGATAAAGAAAGATCGGAGGGCAAATTAAGTGATAACAAGGCAAGGCAAGGGGTAGAAATAAAGTGGTGGAGTCAGTAGGGATAGAAAATAGATACAAATATAACAATGATCAGGAGTAAAATTTATTAGAAAAATTAGGGCTAACAACCATTGGTTTCAGACAAAGTTCAAATTAAAATAGATTTAATCAAAAAAGAAAAATAGGGAAAGTATATTGTGCCAGTCATATTAACAAATATTATTTAAACAATTTAAAATAACTAAATTTTATAAAGTTGGAATATTGCTGTGGTGTAGGAAATAGTGAGCTAGTGGATTTAGGAAAAATAGGGAAAGATTTGGACTTATGAAGGATAATGTTGTCCACTTTCAGAGAAACAGGACAAACAAGCTTAGTACAGTCTCACATAAACATACATGAATAAGCATGTATGCATTTGATTATAGATATGTATATGTATATATATGTATGTGTTTTTCTTTGAATATATATATATGTACATATATATATATACCCATGCTTAATAGTCATTTTCTTGGGAAAGAGGCAAGTAGATAGGGGAGAAAACAGGAAAAAAAGAATAAACGAGAAAGTGCACAGCAGAGAACAAAAGAAAACTTATAAAGAAGTAAATAAAAGATGAGCTTCTCTGAACACAATGTGTAGTATTTTTATATAGACTTCCTTGAAAAGGAAATGTATTGTCTCACATTTTAAATCCTATTATGTTCTGCTGTGCCCATGGAAATGTTTTTTATCTTCTTTTTCTGTTTTTTTTTCTTTTTCTATTTTGAAATAAATGAATTAATTTAAAAAATAAAATAAATAGTGGGTGGATGTGAGCTTTTCCTACCCTTCCTTACTCTCACCAGCCTCCACAGAGATGTCTTTTTAATAGCAGCCTCATACACAATGATTTTACTCAAACAAAAACGTATATTGTGTTATTTTGCCCAGGTGGAAAAAGTCCTAATTATAGCTCTGCCGATTTAACAATGGCATTTAGACACAGCATTAATGTGACCTGTGAGAAAGCAAGAGTAGAACCTATCGTGGTGGAAGTCAGTTGATTTCTGTATATTTAGGAAGTTGCCATATTTTGACAGATGTAATGCTTATGGGAGAATGTGAACCATATTCTAGATGATGTCATGTTTTTAAATGGCATTGTTGTTTCCTATAAAATGTAAATAGATTGCTTACATTGTTGTTCCAGCAACACAGCATGTGTCCAAAAATTCAGGGCTACATATGTCCAGGATAAAACAAAATGAAATTATAATAAAGCAGTAAAACTCCAAGGTACTGGATAATTTATTTCTTTACTTTGATTTATTGTGCATGATGGTGCAGGGGACAGCTTTATAAATCCAGCATTTAAAAGATATTCAATTTGTTCTACTTCTACTGCTCTGAGCAGTGAGGTGGGAGGTGAGAGGTGGAAAAAATACAGGATCTGGAGTCAGGTTCAAATCTAGGTGACCCTGGGAAATTGAGTTCACCTTTATCTCTATCAGTTTTCTCAAGTGTAAAATGGTGTAGCATCTAACTCAAGATTGTTATGGGGATTAAATAAAATAATGTTTGTAATACACTTAGTGCAATATGGAATACATAGTATATGTTTAATATATGCTTATTCTCTTTCCCTTAAACATGGCCTAAAATGGCAGTTAGTGGCAATCAAGGTAAATTCTCTAATTATTCTAGATATCAGTAAAAGTTTCATTAAAAAAAAAAAAACTTTGTAAAAATTTGAAATTTCTAGTAGAAAAATGGGCTGACTTGAAAGGAATGACTTCCTCCTTCCTAAAGGTCTTAACTCAAAGCTAGATGGCCTCTTGTTGAAGACAATGTATAAAGGATTCTCAATTTGGACTAAATGGGCTCTGAGGTTTCTTCCAAATCTATGATTCTGATATATGATTTCACAAGCATTAGACTTTGTCTATGGGCAATGCAGTAAGATAACTGCTAGCTTAGATTTTCTTTCTAATGGTCTTGGAAACCAGTAGTTCTTTTGGTTTTCATATTTAGATGGTATTAATGACATTTGTTCAGACAAGTAGGAAGTTTAGGCTGAGACCTGCAGGATACCACAGACAGAATATTGACCCATTAATCAAAAGACAGCAAAACTACAGTGTTCATACACTCAGCTGCCTCTGGCAAATCTGATCCTGACAAGTAAGAGATAACTATCTGTTGCCCAAGAGAAAGGGTTCAGGGTTGTAAAATCAGAAGTCGGGAAAATCAAGTAATAGACTGAGTTAGGACGAGGTTTAAAACTGTAGAAGTGATTGTGAAGGAGTTAGGTCAGGATTGATACCTAAATGGCAGATGGGAAATAATAGATCCTTGTTCTGCATATTGGGGTTTGTATAGTGAATGAATAGAAATAAAGAGAAATCTAGGGAGGAGGAAGGACCATATGAGGGTCAAAACTAAGGAAGCCACAGTGGAATTATGAACATCAAGGCAAAGGAAAAATATCAGCTACCAGTTGAAATGTGATAAGATGTGAACATTAAGAACAAGTTATAGCCAAAAGAGTAGAATGAGATGGGAGTGGAATTCAAGTAAAAGCCAATATTCAAAACCAGGAAAAGAAAAACAAAAACAAACAAACAAACAAAAAAAAACAAACAAAAAAAAGATAACACTATCACAGTTAATGGTTGTGCTCAGAATACACTTCAAAAGTTTGTCTCTTTGATATTACTCTGAATCTTCCAGCCATGTCTTGTGCAATTGAAAGGAAATGGTGTCCCATTCCTGGGCTTACATCTTATCCCCCTGCTATTTAGATGACATTGTGCCAAGTTTCTGAATCTCAGTTGTCTCATCTGAAACATGGCTTTAATTATTTATGCCCTGCCTGTGTCACAGGTTTGCAGTGAGTATACATATGGGAAAGCTAAATGTAAACTATACAATGTGATAAAAATCATTGTTTTATCTTTTTTTTTCAAATCACTCCTTCATCCATCTGAGCTGTGACTTAATTTTAACTGGTACATTATGAAAATGTACAAAAATAGATGATGTCTTTATAACCAGGAACTTGCAAGGAAAAATGGAAAATTATGGTAAGCTGGCCCTCAAAGCCTTCTTTGTTCTGGGACCAGTTTACCTTCCATTGTCATCCTCTTTTCTCATTCAAATATCAAGACCATACTGGGCTATATACCATCACCCCAAATTATATCCTGGAATTTCCTATCACCATTTCTTTGCTTGAGGTGTTCCTACCTTGTTTTCAAGGATCATCTCAGATGCCATCTGATGCATAGAGTGTTTTTCAATTTGGCTTACCCTCTCTTAAACCTCCTTGAAAGTGATTGCTTCCTCCTCTGAACATTTATAGCTCAGAATGTCTTTAAAGGTATGATTTTATGTTGTATTATGCTGTTTGTAGGATTCTCAGAATCAGTAGATGATGAAAATACTGATGGTCTCAAGCCAGGCAAAACTGGATTCAACTCTAGTCTTTGATGTTATATTATATGTGTAATCCAAGGTAAACCACTTACCATCTCCCCTAGCAATAGACAACACCTCAAGACTATGAGTTGCAAAGAAAGTGCTGAAATGAACTCAAAAAAGATGTTTTCCTATTTGAGAGTTTCCTCTGGTAATGAAATCATAGATCTAGTCTGTATCTTTGGATCCAGAAGGCATCGTAGAAATGATATGGTTCAATCACTTCATTTTGTGATTTGTGAGTCTCCCCAAATTGAGGTAACTTGCTAGAAAGAAGTCACATAACTTTTCAGAAGCAGACCTGAAATTAATCAACATTTTCCAATAAAGAGGCAGGGCTACAGAGTAGAAGGAGAGTTGACTTTATAGTCAGAGGATTTGGTTTTGAATTCTGGCTCTGTCACTTGCTTTGAATTTCTTGAAGTCAGGTCCCAAATTCAACAATGAAGATCAGGATTTATATATCTCTGATGTTTGCTAATTGTATGACCTTGAATTAGTCATTTGATTTTTTTTTGGCCTTATTTTCCCACCTAGAAAATGATTTTTTTCAAGCTTTAAACCCATAATCTTGAATTTTTTTTCAATATCTCCTGCACTGAAATAGATATCTATGCATAAATATATAATTAACTTTCTTGCCTTACTGACTCACTCAAGGACAAAATAACAATATAATACTCATGCATTTACCAAACTCCTATGATGAACCAGGCCATATCTATACTAAGTATAAGATATGCCAAACAAAAAATGAAACAATGATTGCCCACAAAGAGTTTACATTGTATGAGGGAAGGTGCGTGTATACAAAATAAATACAAAGTAGACTTGTTTGTTGCTCAGCCATTCAATTGTGTCCAATTCTTTGTGACCCCATAGACCAGGGTATTTCAGGCCCTTCTATCTACCACTATCTCCTGATGTCTGTCCAAACTTATGCTGATTATTTCCATAACACTATCTGTCCATTTCATTTTCTGCTTTCTCCTTTTTCCTTTGCTTTCAATCTTTCCCAATATTAGAAGCTTTCCCAAAGATTCTTATCTTCTCATCCTATGGCCAAAGTAAATACATTGATCCAATTTTCTAATAACATTAATGTAGCACGATACTGCTATAAATTTCTCCATTCTGTCTTTCTCTTCTTCTCTGTCTTTCTCTCTCTCATTTCCTCCTTTTCTTGTCTCTTTGTCTGTCTGTTTTTGCCTCTATCTGTCTCTGTCTGTCTCTGTCTGATTTTGTCTCTCTGAGTCTCTCTCTCTCTCTCTCTCTCTCTCTCTCTCTCTCTCTCTCTCTCTCTCTCTTCTCTCTCTCTCTTTCTTACTCTCTCTCTGCATCTATTCCCCTCCTCATTCTCTCAATTGTCAATAGTCCATTCATTCATCAGCTCAAATCACCTGAAGGTATGCTTTGTGCCATTTGTCCCAATGACAAAAATTCCTAGACACAACTTTGGATAATTCAGTCACATAGAATGTGGACTGGAAGTTCTCCCCTTTTCTGTTGCTCTATACAGGAGAAAAGTCAATGGACTTGAATAATAAAGTTGCTGACAATTTATGTAGCCAGCAACACATTCCTGAAAGGGACATCCAGGGATTCATAGTTACTCCCTAAGATTCATAAGTCATATTTAAGATTGACCTTATACCCAGCATTTATCCTTGGAGTAGGATCCCATGAATCATGACTTTTGAAAAAAATAATTTGCCATTTTTAACTGGTCCCAGTTTTCCTGAGAGCCCATGGGATTTGCCTTGGTTTGAAATACACTCTGAAATTCTTCATGTGTTTTATAATGGTTAAAGAGGTGGTGACTACTTCCCCCTTCCCTCTTCTCCTACTCATAGTGTAGAGGGAGGCTGCAAAAAGATAGCTACTGAGGATGTTAATTAAATCTCAAGGGAGTGAGATGGTGCAGCAGAGAGGTAGCTCAGCTTGTAAAGCTTGAAAGTCATGTGGCTCAAAGAGCATTTAATGAAATCTTCAGTTGTGATCATGGAAACATTTGTTCTATTGAATTAAATAATTATGAAAACTAAAAAGTCTCCCTATCTTAGGACCCTCTCTATTTTTATCATATGTGAGTACTGCCCAGAGAAACTTCATGCTTAAAAAGCTAAACTTAGAACACCAACAACTGATGAAAGGTTATATACCATCTATAAGGACTTTTCACTTTACAGAAGGATTCAATTGAACAACTAAAGTGAGGCAATAAAAGTTTTGCCCCAGACTACTGAGCACTAGATGGTTCCAAGAGCATTTATCCTGCTTTATCAATATAAAAACAATTGAGCTTAGCATCTGATTATACAGAATATTAAGTCAAACATGAATCAACTGACTAGATAGCTTCCCTCCAACCAGTCATTTGTTCTTCTTAATGGCCCAGCACATCTCAGTTCCAATACCTAGCCTTATGTCTCATTACTTTCTCTCCACTTATGGTGCCATCATGAGATTTCTGCCTTCACAGGATCTTGTGTCCCTGAGTTCTTTCCTACCAAATTAATCTTTAACATTTGAAATGATAGTCCATTTTTGGCTGCTGGACTTTAGGATCTCCAGTGAAGTTTGCATTGGAGATTTGCATTGATACTAACAGCTCTTGATTCTAGTATACAAAAGAATACAGGACTCAGACCTGGGACACTGCTGATTCAGAATCAGACTGGACTTGATAACTCGTAAAGACCCTCCTTCTTTATTTGACTGAGGAAGAAAATGTGATTAAGTGACTAGTCCAGCATCATACTGGATAATAGGTAACTGATCAAAAATTGGAATCCAAGTTCTCTGGTTCCACATCCATCATGCTGTACACCTATATCCACAGATTTATTAGATGTTCCTTTCTTTCTTTTCTTTCTATAATACAAGTCTATAAAATGGGTCTCACATCACATCTAAACTGTACTGATGCATCCTAATATGTATTGTCTTGTGCTTGACATCATGTCTTGTTTGACATTATTTGTACTAGTAGACTCACTTTACCTTGAAGAGTTTATATTCTGGAGAATACAGGAAGATCATATCCTTTTATTTCACATAGAAAAATAAGGCATAAAATGCTGATATAACTTTCCAGAATGTGAATCTGCCTATGCTATAATCAAGTAAATTCTATTAGAAGATACCTATTAGGAACTCAAAATAACATGAGCATCATTTTCTATTTTCTTTATGGGGTCTGGGATGGGGATGAGATGCCTGATTTCCATTGTTAATTAAGCCTGAGGATTTAAAATACATTTTAATTATTCTGAATCTAATTACAACTTTGCTGGAAATTGAGTCAAATCCAGAAGCATTTATTAAGTGCTTTTTATATGCCAGACCTTGTTAAACACTGAGAAAAAAAAAGTACAAGAAGAATTAAAGAAAACCAATACTTGCTTTCATGGAACTTGAATTCTAATGGGAGGACAAAACATATAAAATGGTGGATATATAAATGGAAGTGTCCACATGGAGGTATGGTGGAGGAAGTCTGGGAAAGTTAGGTATACAACTTGGGGAGGAATGAAGACCAGATGGTCTGGAAGCCTCTTTAAAATGAAGGTTTTAAGAGGAAGTGGCCAACGAAAGGAAGAGAACTTAGGAACAAATGTACTTTGTAATAGTCAAAATGACATAAATCTGGGTATACATATATGCATAGATATAATCAGAGGTAGAAATAGACATGTAAATATATATATGTGTTTCATATACATATATATGTATGTATATGCACATAAGTATGTATATATTGCAGACGTGTTTATTATTGTTAAGTGAGTTTAATAAAATTTGTCTTTTCTATGTTGCACAAAGCCAGATATCATCAGAGAAAATGTGCATGAGCAAATTTAATTAAAAGCTTCATGTCATGATACCCTATGGACAGATTGAATATCCTACAGAAAGAAGGAATTGTTTTGTTGGTGAGAAGGGAGTTCTTGAAGATTTGGGTCCCCAATAACAGAAGTGATTTAAAAAGACCTGCCTGCAGACACATTATCAGAGGTTTTAGGAGAATTCTCATTGTCTTCTGGGATCATCTTACTTACCAATTAATTCTGCAAATGCTAAGGTGGAAGAGAATAAATAACTTAGTTTTCTTTTTGAATTACTTTCTTTTTTCACTTTAATACTTATCCTTTTCATCTCATTGTATTGGGAGGGGGGAAAAATCATTTTTATTGGATTTTCTGATTCTAAGACGGTACTATTCCACATTGATCATGAGCTCAAATTACTGACTAGGTGGAATTAAGCTCAGACTACAATAATACTAAATACCTCATAAATCCTTAGACTATAAGCCAAGAGGAAAGAAGAGAGTTGTCAATTTGTTAACATTGATTGCTTCATTTCATCAATATAAATTAAAATTGATCCATACTTAAAAAAATAAAAAACAAAGAAAAAGGTGAGGTGTGCATTTAAGACAACTTCTTTTTAATCTATTTAAATGAGTTATTGGTGATGAAAATGAGATATAGACACAAAGAAAGGCAAAAATTCTATCATGATTTTAGCTTACCTCATATAAATAAATTGCCATGAGAAGACTGCAAAAATCTAAAAAGCACCATAATAATCCGTTGACTTAGTGAAAAAAGAGGTGTGGAACCCAAAGGCATTATGGGTTTAGATAATAAACTCATTTATAAAATCTTAGAGAGAAAGATTATGGAATATTATTAGAATATTTACCTCACAAAAAAGACAGCCATTGGAGGATAAAGCTAATTTAAAGAAAAATTGAGCAGATATCCAAGTGAATACACTTGTCCCAAAACAATTTAATGACAAAAATGGATAGAAGACAACAATCAAAAGAAAAATGAGAAAGATCTGCAGAGATTTTTAACAATAAATTATTTTTATCACTAAAGTCCTTAGAGCCATAATACTGCTATTCTAATACCACTGTCTCACAAAGATGTATAGAGAGCATAAAAATAGAACAAAGATGAGAAAAGCTGCTGGATTACAACAAATATACCTAAAGGAGAGTATTGAGGGCTTTATTCAGAGGATATCTAAAGGATGGAAAGATATAGAAAAAAGTCATGGGTCTTAATTATATCCCTCCCCCAAAAGATAATTCAGAGAAGTTCAATGAGTATTGGTCCAACTCCTTGCTTCCTCATTTACATAAATATTTTTAGATAATTTGCTTATATATCAAAGACACCCTTATTATTATGAAAAAAATAGTTGTTCATCTTAGGTAGTCTGAGGAGATAAATTGTTTAACATCACACAATTGGCTAAAACATGGGGACGATGAAAGATTTCACTGTTCTAAGATAGAAGACAAAAACGGATATTGAGCTGGGCCCAGAAAGATCATGCAGGAAAAATATAATCTGGATTATCTTTGGAACATTACAAAACTCCTTTAATGACCCAAAATTCCTTCCTGAAACAATGAGTTTTAATATCATTATCTGACCTGGTTTTGGAACTATAGGTACCTGGAGAATTGTTGAATTTTTAAAAAGAGCACAATTTTAAAGCAAAGGGTAAAAATAAACAATAAGTCATAACAAATATAGAACTGCAAAGAAGGACTGGAGCAAAGAAAGGAAGAAAGGAAGGAAAAGAAAAGGGAGAGAAGAAAGAAGAAAGGAATGAAAAAAGTAAGGAAAAACACTAATTATTTATTAAGCAGCTATTGTGTGCTAGGTACTAAGATAAATATTTGATCCCCTTGGCAACTCTGGAAATTGGTACTGTTATCTCCATTTTATAGTTGGGGAAACTGAGACAGAGATTAAGTGACTTGCCCAGGGTGACAGCTAGTAAGTGTCTGAACCCAGATTTGAACTTAGTTCTTCCTGACCTCAGGTCTAGCTTTCTATCTTATGTTCTATTTATCTGTCTCTACAAAATGCATGACTGAAAAAAAAAGATAATTCTATTAGTTAAAATTTTGAAATTTTCAAAACATATTTTATCTTATTAGATATTCATAAAAACCCTGTAATGTACATGTTGTTGTTATTTCCATTTTTAAAGCCAAGGACACTGAGGCAGACAGTGTAAAGTTATCTGCCCTGGGTCACATAGTTAGAAAGTATCTGAGGTTGGATTTGAACTCAGAATTTCCTGATTTCGAGGACCCCTTTGTATCCACTGTACAGCCTAACTGTCCCAAGATGGTCAACTGCACTACAAAACTAGATGATAACTAACAGGCAACACATGTGATTCACTGGTGACCTTTTGTTAGGACAAAGTGAGAGAGTTCTCTCTGCCTTACCTACAACATCTTGGTGACAGAGGAATAATGTGTGGTGAATTTCTCAGAGGATGTGGACATGAGTTCCACAGGAGGGGCAAACACTGATAAGGTACAGTCTGGGTTATGGGAGGGAAGAGACAAACCAGTGAGATCAAAGAACTCTGAAAGTTTCGATTTGCCACTGATCCAAGAAATTCAGCAAACTAGTTCCTCTCTTAGCTTTATTGGCTTCTTCTCTAAAACAAAGATGCTGAAGTAGATAATTAAAGGCCTTTCCAAGTCATACTTAGCATTTTTGACCTCTGGGATAAATGTCCTGAAATGTACCCCTACTTCAGTCAAGAGGGCATCACAGTGATGTGAACTCTGCTGTTGAGGAGTTAGAATAGATCATCTCACCTGAGAGATAGCTAATGGGAAGGAGAGGGGTAAGCCATCTGGTAGCTTTTTATTTTACCTAATTGTCCTTGCAAAATGCTTGCAAAAATCTATTGGTTTATGCTACTGAAAGAATGAAAATGCTATCAGCGCCCCTCCTCCATTTAAAAAATTCCTGATTTCGGTGCCCTAATGTTTATAGCTCTTGTTCCTTTCCGGTTCAAATATTCTGCAATTTTATGACTCTCAGGTGTTATTATTATTTGGTTACAAATTATTAGCTACTCGACAAAGAGACTGAGAAACGTGAAGATGCAGCATGTGGAGTCATTGTTAGCTGAAGGTCAATTACAAATTAATAAAAAATAAGGGAATTCTTAAAAGAAAATATGTGCCAGTGGAAAACTTCAGCTCTTCAGAGATACATTTTAGATGAAACAAAACATTCCTATATTTGATTTGATTTATATAACCTTTTGAATTATGGTTTTCAGGAATTCTTTGTGTTAGGGGTATGTTATGAGTCCTTGTACTTCCTTTTAAGTTTTTGGATTGGGTTCAATAAAACCTGTTCTATAGTCTACAGATTTCATAACTATTGTTTCTTGGAAGATGAGAGTATTTTGCTTTTTCATGTGAGGATATAGAGATGAGTGACATTTTAATATTTTAGGAAAATATGAGGGTAAAATGAGTCAACTGAGCAGGTTGATAGTACAGTGAATACAACATTGGGGTTTGAATCAATAAGACTCATCTTACTTAGTGCAAATCTTGACTCAATCACTTAACTAGCCACATGATACAGGGTTAATAGCTTAATCCTGTTTATTTCAGGTTCCTCAACTGTGAAATGAGCTGGAGAAGAAAATGGCAAACCACTTCAGTATCTTTTCCAAGAAACCCCAAATGGGCTCATGAAGAACTGGACATGACTAAAAAATGACAAAATAACAAGAAAAATGAGTCGATTTTGGAATCTCCTAGGGAAAAATTCAAGATGGGGGCACAAGTTTAAAAAGCTTTAATCTAGCTTTAATGAGTTGTTCTTTGGATTACAGGTTGCATTAACTGTAGATTTTGAGGTTGGCAATGGGACGGACTAACCCTTTTGTAATCACTATTTCCTAGACTATTAGAATTGAAAGGTACCTTACATATCATCTAGTCTGACTAAATTAGAATTTCAGTAAACTGAGGCCTGGAAATGTAAAGAGATCCTTCTTTTAATGGGTAGAACTGACTCTTCAATAAAGATCACTTTCTACCATGGTACATAAAATCTTGAGCAGTAGCACAACAATACTGGATATTCAAGTCTGTTCCCAAAATCATTTATACCCTATGGGTTTTTTTTGCCAATTATTAGGGAAAATCATACTCTTGCTTTAGAGTAATATATTATTATTATTATTGCCCTCCTCATTTTACAGATGAAAAACTGGAAGATTATTGTGATCATAGGCTATACCTTCACTGGAGATGAAATCCTTTAAAGCCATCTCTGTGGGTTGAAAAACATAATCATATGAACTGCTGAGCAATAGGTTACCAAAATTGCTTTCTTTGAAGGTCAACCTAGAATGGGATAAAAGAAAGTAATTCTAGCCATAATTTAAGACTACAGGGGTTGCTAATTAGGCATGTATTAGGCAGCCTGATACATGGCTTGGTTTCATACTTGGAGTTGTATTAGGAAAAAAAAAGTCTCTGGAAAAGTCCCCCTTCACATCAAAATTAAACTCACTTGCTAAGAGATCCTGTGGAGAATTTTTTTGGTCCCTTCCTAAGGACACAATTGTTTCTGACAAACAGTGTTGTCTGCAGTGACAGATGTCACTTCCGCCTCCAACTCACAGAAGGCAGCTAAACTCAATGAGGTTGCTGAAATGCTGCTGCAGGCTTTAACTCTTATATAACTGAATCAGATTTGCAATGTAAAGTGAAGAGTAAAATAAGTTATATCTGCAATGCACTGAAGTTTGCAAAGGACTTTTTCAACCAAGAATCTCTAGGTTGGAGTCAGTTAGCTTATTAGTCAATTAATATTTATTAAGCACTTACTATATAAGTCAGTCACTATGCTAAGCATAGGGATACAAAGAAAGACAAGAGAGTCACTGTTCTAACGGAGGAGACAACATAAACAACTAGTGATAGACAAGTTATAGACAAGATAAACTAGAAATAAGAAGAGGGAAAGCACTTGCCTTGTTGGATCCCATGGCTTCATAATCTGGCTCTGCTACTTCCTAGTTGATGAACTAGTTCTTTTATACCCTTGCCTTTTGGTTCATAATACAGTAAAAGAGAGAATTGCACAAAGGGATTCTGGGATTCTACGTTGAATGCTAAGAGTCAATTCAAAAAGAAGTTAAAGGTTTAGAAAAGTGAATCCAAAGAGATGAAAATTAATCAATTATGAATAGGAATAAATGTAAAGTAGTATACTTGGGTCAAGAAATCAATTTCACAGCTATAAAATAGGGGAAAACAAGAGTGATTTCTCTATAAAACATTTGGAGGCTTTACTGAATTGTAAACTCTACATGAGTCAGAAGGCTGAGTAGAGCTATCCAAGGAAGCTCATATAATCTAAAATTGTATTAAGAGATAGGTCACCTCCAGGACAGGGAAAGTCCTGTATCACTGTATAACTTCTAGAATAGTGTATTCATTTTTAGAAATTGTATCTTTGTAAGTATATTGATGAGCAGCTCAGTCAGTATGGTGACAACTCTTGAGTTTACACTATGTTTGAATCAATGAAAGATTGATCAAAATGTTCAGAATAGAAAAGAATACTGAGGAGAAGGAAAAGACTGTTTTTCTTCAAGAACTTTTCTATCTTGTGAAATCAGTATTAGGTTTGTTCTGCTTGGCCCTGGAGAGCCATGATTAGAAGCACTAGATCAAAACACAATGAATTACAAGAGTAAGTCATTTAGTAAATGCTTGACCTATTGAAGTACGTTGCAAAAAGGTAAATTTAGTCTTCATGTAAAGAAAAAACTTCCTAAAAATGGGAAGAATGCCAAAGAAGAAAGGACTGCCTTGGGGGACAGCAAACAGAAAGTTCTGCTTCACCAGGGTCTTTAAGGGAAGGCTGAGTGATTGCTTGTCAGATATGTTCCACAAAGGATTCATGCTCAAGTCTAGAACTAGATGGTCACTGAGGTCATTTATTTGTGTGAGACAATCAGAGTTAAGTGACTTGTCCAGGATTACCCAGCTAGTAAATGTCAAGTATCTGAGGCTGGATTTGAACTCAAAATCTCCTGTCTCCAAGACCTATCTACTGCACTACCTACCTGCCCCTGAGATCACTTTCTATAGCTGATATTTTATGATTCCCTAAGGACTCTGGAAACTCCAAATCTATTAATAATAATAAAAATAAAAACATCAATAACTAATATTCCTGTAGCATTTTAAGTTTTGCAAAGTGCTTTACAAATATTGGCTCATTTGCCCCCTACAACAACCTTGGGAGGTAGATAATATCATCTACTATCCCTATTTTAGAGAGGAGAAGACTGAGATAGAGATGAAGTGACTTTCCTAGAATTAGTAAGTTGCTAAGTATCTGGAGCCAGATTTGAATTCAAGTCTTCCTTACTCCAAGCATTGCTCTCTTGCCATTGTACTCCTTAACTGTGAAACAGCAAAGGCAAAGCATTATCATCTCCATTTTCCAGAGAAGTAAATTAAAGCAGCTATTAAATGAAGTGACGCTTCTGTACGTAAAGGTAGTAGATTTGAACTCAGACCTATTGGCTCCAAACCCAGTACGCTCCAAGTAGCCATTGGACTCAATAAAGAGCCATGTAATGACATAATTGTGTTTGTATACAATATTATGTATCACTTTATGTAAAGGGCAGGAACATTGGAGAAATATACTTAAGGCTCAGTATGATTGATTTAAATAAAGTGTTAACAGTGGAATTAATGAGACAAAAGTTATGTAGTTTAGCATGGGAGTTCTCTAGTTCAGTATGATTACCCTAGTGATATAATGATTCTTTCATACTCAGGATAATAATGTAATTGTAATAGAGCATATAAACTGGGACATAAACTTGGAGAAGACAGAAGACTGGAGTTTGGAGCTCAAGCTCTCAGATGGAGAGAGACATTCCATCTTTATCAGACTCCTGGTGGCTCTCTTGCTTCCCGCACTGAGACCAAGGCCCATCTGAAGGGCAGCCAGAAAGCTAGCCAGGGCCCCAGGCAAGGAAACAGACTGTGAAAGAGACAATAAAGACTTTTGGACTTTATCCCTGGATATTCTCATGGTGATTATTCAAGCTGAAGGCTTGTACCAAGACCTCCGGAAAGCTAATCAGAACATTACAACTTTATACTTTGTGTAGTCCTGAAACCCGCCCCCACCCCACCTCCCCTAAAAAAAAAAAAAAAAAAAATTACAGATGAGGAAATTGAGACTCCAAGAAGTTTTTTATGACCAATGCATATTACATGACTGAGATGTGATAAAACCACATGCTTTGAGTAGGTCTTCTGACTTAATTATTCAGCTCTTTTAAGTGTTTTGCTATACTTCTAAAATAATAACAAAAAATCATAAAATTATAGATTAGCAAAAGGACACTTTGGTATAATGGCTTTAGAGCTAGGGCCTAAGTTCAAATCCTTCCCTCTATTAGATACTGATTGTGTAAGCCTAGGGATAACTTTTTATTCCTCAGTTTATACCGCATCACATACAGATGGCAAGTTGTTCAATATTTACTTAGTTATTGGTAGAAGATTGAATATAATTGAAGATACAATTTAAAAATACATTTTACACAAGTGCCACTGTGAGAAAATTGATCCATTTTTTAAACCCATATTCAGGAGGGGATTTGAGACTTACTGGAATCAAAGGACCTCTGAAAAGGCTTACAAACATTTGGAATCTACTGTGCAAACCACTAGTTCATCCTTTTTCTAGGGTGTGTTGAAGTTAGGACTGCTTTTACCTGTGCACTGCCTACACACATTGACCTTCAGCTCATCTCTGATGGATGTCACAGCTGTAAGGTCTGATTCTCTCCTCCACTGAATACAGGCAACTCAAAGCTGCCAAGAATGTGGGGGCAGATGCACCATTTATAATGATTATGACTGACATGAAAACCAAGCCTAAACCACATGCTTTCTTACTCATTCTTTTCCAGTCATCAAGGAATGAAAGTTGGTAGAAGGGCACAAGGTTATACTGGCAGTGAATACGTTGGGTCTTGAGACTTCTCATATCATTATTTCATGAATCACTGTGATGGAGTAAGAAGCTCAGATTGAAAACAATGCATTTGAACTTCAGAGAAGAAGTATGATATAAGAGGTAAAATGCTAGTCTTGGGGTCAGAAGAGTTCTCAGTTCAAATCTTGTCCCTGATACTTACTAGCTGTGTGACTGTAGAAAAATTAAATAACTCTCTGAGTCTCAATTTTTTTCATCCCTAAAATGGGAAGAGTGATGATGGTGATTATGTTGATGATTCTTTAATACTTACTTCAGTGTTACTGTGAGGATCAAATGAGACACTATATATAAAACTCTTTGCACATATTGAATCATATAAACATCAGCTCTTGCAGGACTTGAAAATATCTAAAGGCAGTCTACAATATGTGTGCAGACATCTTACAGTCTGGAAGACTTTAATTTCAAATGTATCTTTAGACACTTATTAGCTATAGAACCTTGGATGGTCCCTTAACATTCCTTGACTTCATTTTTTTTTTTTTTGGTAAGATAAGAATGATTATCACTTCAATTTTTAGAAGTTCTTAGAGGGGGGAATCTAGGTGGCACAGGGGATAGAGCACCAGTCCTGAAGTCAGGAGGGTCTGAGTTCAAATCTGATTTCAGACCCTAGGCAAGTCACTTAACCTCAATTGTCTCACAAAAAAAAAAAAAAGAAAAAAAGAAAAAAAGAAAAAAAGAAAAAAGAAAAGAAAAAAGAAAAGAAAAGAAAAGAAAAGAAAAGAAGTTCTTAGAGAATCAAATAAGATTATAAGATAAACTATGTAAGAAGTTTGACAAACTTTGAAGGACACCATCAATGGAGTTATCTCAGAAACAATGTCCCCATACTGTGCTCTTCCAATGAGCTTCAAGGACTTCCCATTTACGACACTTCTTAGAGATGAAAAGTCATTATGTTTTGCTTTTTTTTGTTTTGTTTTTAATAATAACTAGCATTTAGAACTTCAGCTTGAAAAACACCTAAAATATGTTATCTTATTTGATCCTCATAACCTAGTGATATAAGTGCTATTATTATCCCATTTTGAGGTGAAGAAACTGAAGCTCTCGGGATTATTTTGAAGATCAAACAAGAGAACTTATGTAAAACATTTTGCAAACCTTAAACCACTATGTAAGTGCCTTATAACATTCACTGTAAAATTGTTATATCATGTAGCATGTTTTATTAAATTTTATGTTAATTACTAAAATCTCACATATATTATATCATTTGTCATAATTACTTTACTATGATATTTATTGTTATTGCTATTCTTGTTATAGGACTTGCCAGACATAACATAGCTAATAAATGTCTGAAGTAATATCCAAACTCGGGTCTTGCTTACTCAAACTCAATATTCTATCCACTTTGTCATGTAGAGGATCAGCAAAACCTGATTTCCCTGCAAGATATTGTCTTCTTTGTATCTTTGTTCATGTTCTCCACTTTTCACACTGAAAAGAGATTTGAAGTCCAAGATGTTCTTGCTATATATTTGCCTTGGGCCCTCCACTTTTGTTGAATATAAATATTCAGCCTGGAAAGGATGTCTATGATCAATCTAGCACTCTGCACTATACATTGCCTTTGTCACTTTCACATCCTGTCTCTCTTTTCTCCTTAGAGTCAGACAGTCTATTAAATGCCAATGTTTGCTGTGAGAGTGCATCCATGAGGTTTGATCACATTTAGGTAAACTGATTACAATGTTGATGATGAGAAGATCATGAGATGTACAAGTCTTTAATAGTAGATTGGCCATTGCTGTTGCTGTTTCCAACTCCGTTCCTACCAGACTCCATGCCACATTTGGTAATCTGAGCCTACCTCAGCATTAAAATCACCCAGAATTATAATTTTGTCCTCTTTTGGCACATTGATGAAAAAGGTCTCCAGATCTTCATAATTTTTTTTTTTTTACTTCATCAGGATTCATCATGGTGGAAACATAAGCACTGATGATGATACCATGGTGTTTCTCTGCAAGTGACAAGTGCATTGTCATGAACTTGTCATTCACTCCTTTTGGAAGGCATGTGAACTTGTTTATTAGATTAATATTGATTGCAAAACCTACACCAGCTTCATGGCTCTCCCTTTCACTGTGTAAACTCCAGGGGAAAAAAAATGTGTATCTAGCTCCTACTTCAGTGAGCTGGCCTTCATTTGCCAGTCTTGTTTCACTCAGGGATGCTCCTTATACATGCTAAGTGCTCCCAAGGTAGTCAGAAAAGATGATAAAAGGTCTCTCTTAAGAACTTTAGAATTGATTCTATGACACGGGAGACACTGGTACAGGACCACCCAGCATGACATGCTCTCACCAGAGAAGGTACTGTGCTCTATGAGTAAAGCAGAATAGAATTAGCTCAGAAGAAATGTGAAATGTACGTAGTTAGAGAAGCCACTTAAAAGGATCATATGGACTATTTTTGTCCAACATGTGGCAGAGCATTCCGAGTTCTTATTGCTCTGATCAGCCATAGGCAGACATACTGTAACTCAATTCTAACAAAGTGATATTATTTTGGTCCTCTTTGAGAATGAAGGACAAAAACCAACCAACCTTTTATATTCTTGTTTTCCAAATCACAATCCTCCATCAAGGACCCAACCCTCCCACAAAATTCAATCCATGCTACTATAATTTAATTTCTGCTTTTTTGAAGTTTCTTTACTACTTACCCCTGTATCCTCCCATCTGTTCTTTTGTTTCAGCCTAGTCTAAACCCATTTTTCATTTTTATTGCAATTTCTAATCATTCCACTCTTACCAGCATATATATTCTAAATCTTGATTCCACACTAGTGAGGGAAAAAAAACATTAGTTGGCATTTGAAGATATATGTCTTTATGTGGCAGATGGTTTTCTGACCTTGATTCTGGGCAAATCCCAAAACCTTTCTCTGCCTCAGTAGCTTCCTCAGTAGTCTTTTCTGACTACCTTGGGAGCACTTAGCATGTATAAGGAGCATCCCTGAGTGAAACAAGGCTGGCAAATGAAGGCCAGCTCACTGAAGTAGGAGCTAGATACACATTTTTTTTCCCCTGGAGTTTACACAGTGAAAGGGAGAGCCATGAAGCTGGTGTAGGTTTTGCAATCAATATTAATCTAATAAACAAGCTCACATGCCTTCCAAAAGGAGTGAATGACAAGTTCATGACAATGCAATTGTCACTTGCAGAGAAACACCATGGTATCATCATCAGTGCTTATGTTTCCACCATTTAAAAATGTAAAAGGCCAAGACACATTAAATTCACAATTAGCCAATCGGTGACCTTGGGGATTGTTTGCTATGTTTTAGGAGGAGCAAGGAAACTTTCTAGTGGACTTATCTGTCATTGGCCTTGGGATCTAAGACAAGAAAGGTAGCCTCTGGTTGTTTTGTTTTTTTTTTTGATAGTCCCGGCCTACAAACTAAGGTATAACAAAGCAAGACAGAGAAATTGAATGCAACTATCTGCTTAAAATGGAAATGGAGGCTTATTTAAACACCATTATTCACATCAAGAAAGGGAAAATGTAGAGCATCCCACTCTCTGTGACTGCACTGCCCTAAACACATCCCCCTGTGTATCCTCCATATTTCTGTCAAGGAAACCACCATTCTTCTACTCACCAGATCATTTGTCATCCTTAACTCTTCATTCTCACTCCTCAGCCACATCCCATCAGCTGCCAAGGTATGATGACTCTACCTCCTCATCTTTGAATCCATTTTCTCCTTTCCATTTACCAAGTCACTATATCAATCAATTCTCACAAGAACCTTTATGATGATCTTCTAACAACTCATCCTGTCTCCAGCCTTTTCAGTTTCCTATACAGTCCCCACATTGATATTTCTAATATCTAAGTGTGACTATGCTACTCTTCTATCTAGAAACTTTAGCTTCCTATTATCTCTAAAATAACAGATCACTCTAACTTTTTAAACCCTTCACATGCTGACTCTAGGCTATCTACAATGAGTTGTTATTATATCTCTGAAAATAATGGATATTCCAGCTTAAGTGGTTCCCACCCACAATATCCTAGCTCCTTCTTCCATAGCATGTTCTATTGGACTGGAATATTGTCCTTCATTTCCATCCCTTAGAATTTCTAGCTCCTTAAAAGGCTCAGCCCCAGTACCACTTTCTATACCATGCCCTTCCTGATCTTAACAGTTGTTGATTATTCTCTCATTTAAAAAAAAAAAAACCCTTAATTTTGATACTATGTCATGTGTTTACATATTTCCTCCCTGATATCAGGAAGTTGTCAAGTTTCTTTACGGAAGGGGTAATCTGTTTTTGTATTCATATTCTTGAGTATCTAGTCCAGTGCCTGGGCTCATCAAGCTTAATAAATGCTCATGAAATTTAATAGTCTATATTTCTGCTTTGGTGCTTTAGCATGTATTGCTTTGTGTAGTCAGTAATTTTCATGTCTGCTAATCTTGTCTCTCTAACTAAACTTTAAAGTCCATGAAGCTGAGGATTGCTTCTTTCACTTTTTATATCTCCAATGCCTAAAAAGATGTTTTCTGGTAAGTGAATACATTTGTGAATTTCCTAGAATTTTATGACAGGGTTTTTACCAGATCATCTGATATAATCATATCAATGAGAAAGCCAGGAAACTAGTCGGCCAAGTATCTAGAGTACAGGACATGCAATCAGAAGGATCTGATTTGATTTAAGTTTAAATCCCATCTCAGATCTTGCTAAAATTCTTTAAGCTTCACTTTCTTTATGTGCAAAATCAGGATAATAATAAAATTTATCTCCCAGGGCTGGTGTGAGGATCAACTGAATTAATATATGTAAAGCACTTTGCAAATCTTAAAGCGCTAAGGTAACGAAAAGGTAAAGGCTTGTGTAAGGTCATATGATTAGTGATATGTACTTTATTCCTCACTTAGTCTACACTGTATTATAATCTCTTTTCCTTCCCTTCTACTTCCTCCTTACTGCTCTTCCTTTGATTCCCCTTGCCCATTCAATTCAACAAGCATTTATTAAATCTCTACCATATGTCATTAATGGTTCTAGTTACTAGCTATACCAGCAAAAACAGAATACTTCCCACTTATGTTTTATTTGAAGGGATAGGATAGAGATTGATACATGATAAAAATAGCTGATAAATAATGGATAAATAGTAGATGGTTGCATATAGATGGCAGTTAAAAGGTAAGTAAATACAAAAAGGTAAACAAGTTCTTGGAATGGGGATTGGTACCTATGGAGGGAATCATGAAATTTTCATCTTATTACTTCCTCTCCCTCCCTTTTTTCTCATTGTCCTCAGAATAAAAGTTTCTTATGGCTTGGAAACATTCTAAAATTGGCAACTTTCCATAGAGTGCAAGAAGTGCCCCAAAGGAAAGAATTGTGTCCACTTGAACAGTTTCTTAAAGGATCTAATGAAGTCAGAGAGGAAGAGGCTAATTAAATATATTTTGGTGTTGATTGGGACAATCTCTCTCTTTCATGAAGAGGCTAAAATATTTAAAAACTGTGCCCAAGACTAAATGTAATTCCTATGTTGAAGTTTCTGAGTAATAATCACTGAATGTTAAAGATGATTCAAAAACCTTATTTTAGATGTGATATTTTTTTCTGCCTTCTCCATCACTGTACTGGAGGTGACTATTCAGTCATTAATCAATATTTTGAGTCTTGAAGGAAATTGAGGATTCCCAGAGGCAGAACTGAGAAAGGAGTGACTTTCTGGCATGGCATGGGAGACAGGAAGATTTACTTGCTCATTCATTCATTCAATGTCCATGTATTAAACATCTAGAATGCCTACTATTTGTGAAATGTGTGGGGGAAAAAAACATGAAAAACCAAATAAGACATCCTGCCCACTGTGAAGGCATATAGAACCTAAGGTGGAATACTGATAAACAAATAAGTTTATAAGATACAAAATATATGTGGAAATTTTTTAAGGTTCCAAGAGGTCATGGGACCTTGAGTTGGGTTTTGAAGGAAGACTCAAATATAAACAAGCAGGAAGCAGAATGGTAATTTGGAGAAGGCACTGGATTTGGAGTTAGAAGCACTGGAGGTCAAATCTGAATTAAGCTATTTATTATCTAGGTGACTTCAGGCAAGTTATTTAAACTCTTTGTTCCTCAGTTTCTCATTTATAAATTGAAGGACTTGGATTAGATGGTCTCTAAACTTTCTTCTAACTCTAAATTGATGAAGTCAATTAGTCCAGTGTCAATTTTATTTGACAAGTAGATATTAAGTGTTTACTATATACAAGGTAAGGCACTGTGTTGGACAATGAAGAAATATAGTCCCTTATTTTCAGGAATTTTTATTCCACTTAAAGGGAAGCCGAGGAGTTGAAGATCAGAGAGCAGATGAAATGGCTCAAATCACAGCATGGAGGAATGAGGTCTCCTGGCTCCCCCTCCTATGGTACACCAAATTCTGAAAGAGAACTACACAAAGTGTCCTTCAATTTAAGTGGTATAGAAGCTCTCACTGAGTCATTCATCTCCACACTCCCCTGGGATGGAGCAGGTGATACAATGTGACAGTCTTCTTCTTGGAAAGAAGGGATACCAAGGCAGAATCTTTACTGGCACCATTAGTCTTTTTGTTCATGGAGATGGAGCAAAAGATAACAGGACTGAGAATAGATTGAGGGTTACAAAGAAAACCAGGATGTCCAGAATTCTTAAGAACTAGGTCCAGTTAGAGAACATCTACTACTCTTATGAGTAAAGAAGGAAAAGGGCCAATGCTTTGGTACCCCAGAGAGATTGGGGGCTGAACTCCCATATTACTGTCTCAGTCAACCAGCAAGCCATTGTGTAGCTTGTCTACCCAGGAGTTAGTTTTAAGGTGAATTGCTACAACACAAGATTTTGGGGGAATATTTTTCTAGTGGTGTTAATTAAGCTGTCCAGACTCAAAAGCATAAAGACAGCTTTGTGTACTTTCAAAGAGACTAGGCTCTCTAGCACTCTTCCCTTAGCACTTTCAGTGTCAGATTTTTACAGCATGAAAAATGGAGTCTCTGGAAAGTCTATTAAATCATTCACAAGGGCAAATGAATAACACTAGGAGCTAGGTGAGTTTTTAGCAGGATTGATTCTTTCCTCAGCCAATATCAATGGAAATCTATTGAGTTTCCATGGCATTCATAAAAGAAAGATCATTATTGTCAAATGTAGAATATACACACATTTATATTGCATATACATTTACATATTTTCACATATATGCACATATAAGATAGTTATCTGCTTGCTGATAAGTATGGATAATAATAAAAAAAACCTTTTACCAGAATTTTTGATTTATTTAACATTGGGAATAATAATTAGACAACTAAATCATCTCATGAGAATCACTTTATTGCTCTTGGCCTCAGTTTCCCCACTGGTAAAGGCCTAAGCATCAAAGCTTCAAAGCTACCCCATGCAATTTTAAAAAGAATTAAATTAGTTAAATTCTGCATTTGGAGTCAGAGGCCTGGATTTTAATTTCAGTTTTACAGTTTATTACTTGTGTGACCTCAGCCAAGCCATGTTCTCTACCTAAGACTCAGGGTCTTCATTATAAAATGCAGGGATTCAAAGAGATTTTAAAGAAAGGAAAGGGACCTGTATGTGCAAGAATGTTTGTGGGAGCCCTCTTTGTAGTGGCCAGAAACTGGAAACTGAGTGGATGCCCATCAATTGGAGAACGGCTGAATAAATTGTGGTGTATGAATATTATGGGACATTATTGTTCTGTAAGAAATGACCAGCAGGATGGTTTCAAAGAGACCTGGAGAAACTGACATAAACTGATGCTGAGTGAAATGAGCAGGACCAGAAGATCATTACATACTTCAACAACAATACTATATGATGATCAGTTCTGATGGATCTGGCCATCTTTAGCAATAAGATGAAACAAATCAGTTCCAATAGAGCAGTAATGAAATGAACCAGCTACGCCCAGCGAAAGCACTCTGGGAGATGACTATGAACCACTACATAGAATTCCCAATCCCTCTATTTTTGTCCACATGCATTTTTTATTTCCTTCACAGGCTAATTGTACACTATTTCAAAGTCTAATTCTTTTTGTACAGCAAAATAACTGTTTGGACATGTATACATATATTGTATTTAACTTATACTTTAACATATTTAACATGTATTGGTCAACCTGCCATCTGGGGGAAGGGGTGGGGAGAAGGAGGGGAAAAGTTGGAACAAAAGATTTTGCAGTTGTCAATGCTGAAAAATTACCCATGTATCTATCTTGTAAATAAAAAACTATTAAAAAATAAAAAAATAATAAAACCATCAAAAAATAATAAAATGCAGGAATTAAATTTAGGTGATCTCAAAGACCTCTTTAAAATATAAATCCATGAATTATAATTGCTAAAATTTGATTATTATATAATTCTATTATTTAAAAAATCTACCAGAATATCATTTTTTGGAGGTGATTGTAGTTGGGTTGGTTAAGAAGAAACTGGAGAACAAGATTCTTAATGAGAAAGCTTAAAAGAAAAATCCTTCAGAGTGTTTCTGATTTTGATTCTTCCTACAGTCTTTGCTATCCTTGTCTACCATCTCTTTCTTATGCTTACCTCCTTTGGCTCTCATGTTATAACTCTTTAGAATCTCTTCTTAACTAAGCAATGCTTATCTGTATTCTTCACTGATTTTTCTTCCACTTCCATTCCCCACCCAACTCTCAGGATCTATTCTATGCATTTTCTCTGCTCTCTTTAAGACTTCCCTTTGTCAATTTTATTCAGTGCCACTGTTCAATGATGAATCTATGTGGATGACTCCCAAATTGAAATCTTTCTCCTGAATTCCTGTTGGCATTTAAAGCTCTTCACGATAGAACTTTTCCAGGCTTTTTCTACAGTGTTTGTTTTCATGTACTCTTCAATCCCATCATTTTGATGTATTAGCTGTTTCATACACATAATACTCCATTTCCATGCTTTTGTATAAGCAGTCCCCTTTGGCTGAAATTTACTCCCTCCTCACATCTGCCTCTTGGAACTCTTGTCTTTCTTAAAGACTCAATTCAAATTCTACCTTTTGCATGAAACCTTCCCATTATCCCAATTTGCTAATATCCTTTCCCCAAAAAACTGACCTAGTATTAATTTGAAAATATGCTTGGCATACTGTACATAAATAAAATGATATTCTCTCTTTCTTTGTCTCTGTCTCTGTCTCTGTCTCTCTCTATGTCTCTGTCTCTGTCTCTGTCTCTGTCTCTCTCTGTCTCTCTCTCTGTGTGTCTCTGTCTGTGTGTGTATGTGTGTGTGTGTGTCTGTCTGTCTGTCTCTGTCTCTGTATGTCTCTCTTGCTTTCGCTGTCATTAGAATAGAAGCTTCTTTGAGGGCAATAACTGTTTCACTTTCACCTTTTTAGCCTCGATGCAGTGTCTAGCAAATAGTATTTAATAAATAATTGCTGATGAATGTGTAGACCAATTTCTATCTGTTTTATAGACAGCTCTGTGATCAATGCTTATTTAAATAATCAAGCCCAATATATCCAAAATCACACTGCTCATCTCAGTGAGCTCCCATCATCTCTCTTATAGACTAGCATAATAGCCCCCTAGGTAGTTTCCCTGATCACAGTCTCTTCCCTGTCCAACCAATCTTTACTTTGAAGTAAAAATAATATTCCTAATGTACAGGACTAATAACATAAACCCTTCTCCCCCACTAAAGCACATGAAAAAATCTATGCTGTCTACTAAATGAAAAGTCAATCCCTTCTTCTTATGTTCAAGGCTTTCCACAGTCTTTTTTCAACTCATGTTTTCATCACAAATGTTAAAAAATTGATTTTTAGATTCTTGGTCCACGGGCCACTCATAGCAGAACTATTTAATAAGAAGAATAGGGGTTTACATGCTTGTAGATAATTAATTTGGCTACAACCTTACTGACTTTAGGCATTTATGATGGTTTACAGTTATTGAGCCAGTGAAATTCTAGGTTCAGGGCTACATTTTTTATATTTCCCCAAAAGATTCATTGTCATGAGTCCCTCTCCCTTCACCCCTTCGTCAGAGCCATCAGGAAGGCTTACAGGGCAGTGATGGATTTTGTCTATATTTATCCTTTCTCAGATAGCTTGTGAACTATGGAATCCTTCACTGTCATCCCCAGTGGTTAGAGGTCACTGTTCTGGTACAGGTGTGCTATAATGATAAAGCCATACATTACCTCCTCCAGTTATATTTCTGATACATTGGGTGTAATGAAACTTTTCTTGGATCAGTCTGTATTCTCAGGAGTTCAGATGTAAACCATTCTGCCTCTCCTCTTAGGTACTTCATGCTTTTCTTACTTACATTATGGGCATTTGTATAAAGTACATTAAATACTAAGCTACAAATCTTGTGAGCAAGCTCTAGGTTGTTTTTCATTTTTTGTAGGAATGATTGATTGCTTTTGTTTTTGTATTCCCAGCACATAACTTAATGCCTGACACATAGTAGGTACCCAATACATGTTTTTGGGGACTTTTAAAATCTGAATTAGGAGCTGGCGGTTAAGATGGCGGAGAGGAGGCTCACAGTTGCATAAGCTCCGCGCTTTCTCTCACTATCCACTTCATTACAAGCCTCTGAATCAATGCTTGACTGAAAAAAAACCCACAAATAGTTACCAAGAGAAGCCATCCTTGAGATCCGCCAAGAAAGGTCTGTCTTTACTGGAGGGCTGGGGCGGTTTTAGATCGGGCGCAGGCGGCGGGCAGCGGCAGTGAGAGCACGGGAGCAGAGCTGAGAGGGGGTGGGGAGTGATCGTAGCCGTCTCTGCGGGGAGAGCTTCGCTACAGGTTTGGAACCTGCAGCAAGTCAGCAGCCCAGCAGAGAAGCTAAAAACACCGGGGCTGAAGAACACAACCGCAAACAGCTGGAGTCTCTCAGGACCTGGCCGTCCCCCCCTTCCCCCCCTCAGTGACTCAGCACGCTCTGGGATCTCAGAGCGCAGGCGCAGCACAGTCCTGCTAGTGCCTCACTGCTGCCACCTGCAGTCTGTAGAGGAAGCTCGATAACACACCCAGCCCCCCCCCCCAAAGAAAGACTCCAGTTTTTTCTGTTTTTCTTTGGTAGTTTGTCTCTGATTAATAGACAGAATGAGCAAGAAGCTGAAGAGGACTTTAACCCTTGACAGCTTCTATACAGATAGAGAGCAGACTCTAAATCCTGAGGAGACTAAAAACAGGCAGTCCCCAGGTGATTCCCCAAAGGAGGAGATCGTCTGTTCCTCAGCACAGATGAACCTCATAGAAGTGATTAAAAAGGCTCTCACAAGGGAGCTAGAAGAAAAATGGGAAAAGAGTCTGGAGAAAGTTAAAGAGAGAGTGGATAAAGAAGTAAAATCCTTGAAAAATAGGATTAGTGAACTGGAAACAGAAAACAGCTCTCTAAAAAACAAAATTGGCGAAATGGAAAAAAATTCCACAGAACAAAAGAACTCAATTGGACAATTAGAGAAAGATTTTAAAAAAGTGAGTGAAGAGAATACTTCACTGAAAATCAGAATTGAACAAGTGGAATTGAATGACTCGAGGAGACAAGAAGAATCAGTCAAGCAAATCCAAAAAAATCAAACAATGGAGAAAAATGTGAAATACCTTCTGGGGAAGACAACAGACCTGGAAAACAGATCCAGGAGAGACAATCTGAGAATCATTGGACTCCCAGAAAAACATGATGAAAAAAAGAGCCTGGACACTGTCTTCCAGGAAATTATCAAAGAGAACTGCCCAGAAGTCATAGGAACAGAGGAAAAAATAAACATTGAAAGGATTCATCGATCACCCACTGAAAGGGATCCTAAAATCAAAACACCAAGGAATATAGTGGCCAAATGCCAGAACCCTCAGATGAAAGAAAAAATATTGCAAGCGGCTAGAAAAACCCAATTCAAGTATCAAGGAGCCACAATAAGGATCACCCAGGATCTGGCAGCATCCACATTAAAAGATCGAAGGGCCTGGAATATGATATTCCGAAAGGCTAAGGAACTTGGTATGCAACCAAAAATAACTTACCCAGCGAGAATGAGCATCTTTTTCCAGGGAAGAAGATGGACATTCAACGAAGTAAGCGAATTTCATCTATTTCTGATGAAAAAACCAGAACTTAACAAAAAGTTTGATCTACAAATATAGAACTCAAGAGAAATCTAAAAAGGTAAAGATTAATCTTGGGAACTATATTTTGACTATATAGATGTATAAAGAATACATGTATACCTTGTTCTAGAAATTGATGTGGAAAGGACATTGTACCAGAAAAAGGGTAAAGTGGGGGTAGTACATCTCATGAAGAGGCATAGGAAACCTATTATACCTGAGAGAAAGAATGGAGGGGGATGAATATAGTGGGTATCTTACTGCCTTCAGAATTGGCTTTAAGTGAAAAATCTTAAGACATATTCAATCTAAGGTGAAACTTCTCCCATCTCATTGAAAAGTGAGAAGGGAAAAGTGGAAAGGGAAGGAATAAGCTAAGCGGAAGGGAATACGGGAACTGGGAGGGAAAGGGGTAAGATAGGGGGAGGAACTCTAAGGCAGGGTGAGGGACACTAAAAAGGGAGGGCTGTGAGAAGCAAGGGGTGCTCACAAGCTTAATACTTGGAAGGGGGGGAAAGGGGAAAGAAGGGAGGAAAGCATAAACCGGGGTTAACAAGATGGCAAGTAATACAGAATTGGTCATTCTAACCATAAACGTGAACGGGGTAAACTCCCCCATAAAGAGGAAGCGGTTAGCAGAATGGATTAAAAGCCAGAATCCTACAATATGTTGTTTACAGGAAACACACCTGAAGCGGGGAGATGCATGCAGGTTAAAGGTAAAAGGTTGGAGCAAAATCTACTATGCTTCAGGTGAAGTCAAAAAAGCAGGGGTAGCCATCCTGATCTCAGATCAAGCTAAAGCAAAAATTGACCTAATTAAAAGAGATAAGGAAGGACACTATATCTTGCTAAAGGGTAGCATGGATAATGAAGCACTATCTATATTAAACATATATGCACCAAGTGGGGTAGCATCTAAATTCTTAAAAGAGAAACTAAGAGAGCTGCAAGAAGAAATAGACAGTAAAACTATAATAGTGGGAGATCTTAACCTTGCACTCTCAGAATTAGATAAATCAAACCAGAAAATAAATAAGAAAGAAGTCAAAGAGGTAAACAGAATACTAGAAAAGCTAGATATGATAGATCTCTGGAGAAAATGTAATGGAGACAGAAAGGAATACACTTTCTTTTCAGCAGTTCATGGAACCTATACAAAAATTGACCATATATTAGGACATAAAAACCTCAAACTCAAATGTAGTAAGGCAGAAATAGTAAATGCATCCTTTTCAGACCACGATGCAATGAAAATTACATTCAACAAAAAAGCAGGGGGAAGTAGACCAAAAAATAATTGGAAACTAAATAATCTCATACTAAAGAATGATTGGGTAAAACAGCAAATCATAGACATAATTAATAACTTCACCCAAGAAAACGATAATAATGAGACATCATACCAAAATGGATGGGATGCAGCCAAAGCGGTAATAAGGGGAAATTTCATATCTCTAGAGGCCTATTTGTATAAAATAGAGAAAGAGAAGGTCAATGAATTGGGTTTGCAATTAAAAATGCTAGAAAAGGAACAAATTAAAAACCCCCAGTCAAACACTAAACTTGAAATTCTAAAAGTAAAAGGTGAGATCAATAAAATTGAAAGTAAAAAAACTATTGAATTGATTAATAAAACTAAGAGTTGGTTCTATGAAAAAACCAACAAAATAGACAAACCCTTAGTAAATCTGATTAAAAAAAGGAAAGAGGAAAATCAAATTGTTAGTCTTAAAAATGAAAAGGGAGAACTCACCACTAACGAAGAGGAAATTAGAGCAATAATTAGGAGTTACTTTGCCCAACTTTATGCCAATAAATTCGACAACTTAAATGAAATAGAAAAATACCTCCAAAAATATAGCTTGCCCAAACTAACAGAGGAAGAAGTAAATATCCTAAACAGTCCCATCTCAGAAAAAGAAATAGAACAAACTATCAATCAACTCCCTAAGAAAAAATCCCCAGGACCAGATGGATTTACATGTGAATTCTACCAAACATTTAAAGAACAATTAACTCCAATGTTATATAAACTATTTGAAAAAATAGGGATGGAAGGAGTCCTACCAAACTCCTTTTATGACACAGATATGGTACTGATACCTAAACCAGGTAGGCTGAAAACAGAGAAAGAAAATTATAGACCAATCTCCCTAATGAATATTGATGCTAAAATCTTAAATAAAATATTAGCAAAAAGATTACAGAAAATTGTCACCAGGATAATACACTATGACCAAGTAGGATTTATACCAGGAATGCAGGGCTGGTTCAATATTAGGAAAACTATTAGCATAATTGACTATATCAATAACCAAACAAACAAAAACCACATGATCATCTCAATAGATGCAGAAAAAGCATTTGATAAAATCCAACATCCATTCCTAATAAAAACACTTGAGAGCATAGGAATAAATGGACTTTTCCTTAAAATAGTCAGGAGCATATATTTAAAACCATCAGTAAGCATCATATGCAATGGAGAAAAACTGGAACCTTTCCCAGTAAGATCTGGAGTGAAGCAAGGTTGCCCACTATCACCATTATTATTTAATATCGTATTAGAAACACTAGCCTCGGCAATAAGAGTCGAGAAAGATATAAAAGGAATTAGAGTAGGCAATGAGGAAACCAAACTATCACTCTTTGCAGATGATATGATGGTATACCTAGAGAACCCCAGAGATTCTACCAAAAAGCTATTGGAAATAATTCATAATTTTAGCAAAGTAGCTGGCTACAAAATAAATCCCCATAAATCCTCAGCATTTTTATACATCCCCAACAAAACCCAACAGCAAGAGATACAAAGAGAAATTCCATTCAGAATAACTGTTGATACCATAAAATATTTGGGAATCTATCTACCAAAGGAAAGTCAGGAATTATATGAGCAAAATTATAAAAAAGTCTCCACACAAATAAAGTCAGACTTAAATAATTGGAAAAATATTAAGTGCTCTTGGATAGGCCGAGCGAACATAATAAAGATGACAATACTCCCTAAACTAATCTATTTATTTAGTGCTATACCAATCAGACTTCCAAGAAAATATTTTATCGATCTAGAAAAAATAACAACAAAATTCATATGGAACAATAAAAAGTCGAGAATCTCAAGGGAATTAATGAAAAAAAAATCAAATGAAGGTGGCCTAGCTGTACCTGATCTAAAATTATATTATAAAGCAGCAGTCACCAAAACCATCTGGTATTGGCTAAGAAATAGATTAGTGGATCAGTGGAAAAGGCTAGGCTCACAAGACAGAATAGTCAACTATAGCTATGTAGTGTTTGACAAACCCAAAGCCCCTAACTTCTGGGAAAAGAATTCATTATTTGATAAAAACTGCTGGGATAATTGGAAATTAGTATGGCAGAAATTAGGCATGGACCCACACTTAACACCATATACCAAGATAAGATCAAAATGGGTCTATGACCTAGGCATAAAGAACGAGATTATAAATAAATTAGAGGAACATAGAATAGTTTATCTCTCAGACTTGTGGAGGAGAAAGAAATTTGTGACCAAAGATGAACTAGAGACCATTACTGATCACAGAATAGAAAATTTCGATTACATCAAATTAAAAAGCCTTTGTACAAATAAAACTAATGCAAACAAGATTAGAAGGGAAGCAACAAACTGGGAAAACATTTTCACAGTTAAAGGTTCTGATAAAGGCCTCATTTCCAAAATATATAGAGAACTGACTCAAATTTATAAGAAATCAAGCCATTCTCCAATTGATAAATGGTCAAAGGATATGAACAGACAATTTTCAGAGGATGAGATTGAAACTATTACCACTCACATGAAAGAGTGTTCCAAATCATTATTGATCAGAGAAATGCAAATTAAGACAACTCTGAGATACCACTACACACCTGTCAGATTGGCTAAGATGACAGGAAAAAATAATGATGAATGTTGGAGGGGATGCGGGAAAACTGGGACACTAATGCATTGTTGGTGGAGTTGTGAACGAATCCAACCATTCTGGAGAGCAATCTGGAATTATGCCCAAAAAATTATCAAAATGTGCATATCCTTTGATCCAGCAGTGTTTCTATTGGGCTTATATCCCAAAGAAATACTAAAGAAGGGAAAGGGACCTGTATGTGCCAAAATGTTTGTAGCAGCCCTGTTTGTAGTGGCTAGAAACTGGAAAATGAATGGATGCCCATCAATTGGAGAATGGCTGGGTAAATTGTGGTATATGAATGTTATGGAATATTATTGTTCTGTAAGAAATGACCAGCAGGATGAATACAGAGAGGCTTGGAGAGACCTACATGAACTGATGCTAAGTGAAATGAGCAGAACCAGGAGATCATTATACACTTCGACAACGATATTGTATGAGGACATATTTTGATGGAAGTGGATTTCTTTGACAAAGAGACCTGAGTTTCAATTGATAAATGACGGACAAAAGCAGCTACACCCAAAGAAAGAACACTGGGAAACGAATGTGAACTATCTGCATTTTTGTTTTTCTTCCCGGATTATTTATACCTTCTGAATCCAACTCTCCCTACGCAACAAGAGAACTGTTCGGTTCTGCAAACATATATTGTATCTAGGATATACTGCAACATATCCAACATATAAAGGACTGCTTGCCATCTAGGGGAGGGGGTGGAGGGAGGGAGGGGAAAAAAAATCGGAACAGAATTGAGTGTCAATATAATGTAATTATTAAATAAAAAAAAAATAATAATTGAAAAAAAAAATAAAATCTGAATTAAATTAAGTTTAGCTATTGAAATTTAATAGCTCAGTGTTTTTTCACTTGCTGGTCTTATTCCCAGTGAACAGTTGACTCATGACCAACATGACCTCTTAACCTAGTAGAATACTCAACTGGACTTGAATTGGACTTCCAGTTCAAAGGAAGAGAAGACAAAACTCAAAAATTTCTTGGCTATAGATTCTCTTAAGCAATCATAGTTTTTTCCCTTTAATTTTATAACTCTTTTTTGTGTTTTGTTTTAGTTGACATTAACATTTATTTGCAAACAGACTCCTAATAGTGGGAAGAGAGGAACAATGTAGAGGAGAAGTGATACCAGGTGGCAATTATTCAGAAGTGTGAATTTCATTGTAGAGGTCCCACACAGAGAAAGACTTTGTGGTGCAGTGGTTAGAGGGCCAGCTCCCAATCTGATATGTGTTACCTATATTACTCTGGCATGAACTTACTTCTCAATATCACCAACAACTCTAAAACTGCTGGAGGAAATGAGCCAATATGTTTTGGGAAGAAAGTACCTCATTAGAACTTCTTTGTCCTCATAAGACTAGAGCTCTAACCAAATTAAAACCATCATGTTCCTGCTCTCTATCTTCTGTCTCCAAACTAGAATGTAAACCTTTATCACAAAACCCTGGCCTCAGTTCAGAGCACAAGGCAGAAATCTGTAGCTTTTACAAACTTGATTGAGAAATCCTGTTCCCATCTTTTCACCCAGCAAAATCTCTGCCATTTTAAGATTTTATTTTTTTATGTATGTTATATTAAAGAACTCCTCTTTTCTGGTTCCCTAAACACCATCAGAACTATTAGAGCAATCAGAATGCTTGTGCCCAATTCTCTGAGAAGACAATGTCCACATTATCATATCCTGATTGTGTGTGTGTGTGTGTGTGTGTGTGTGTGTGTGTTTAATTTCTCTTCCATCTCAGAAGAGGCGCTTTAGTGTATTGCTGTCATAAACACCAGAACAGAATAATCAGACAATGAGAGAAATGAGCCATGGCCAGACCACAGAGATCAGATCTGGTTTAAGCCAGAATCTTTCAGTCACTGTATTGATGTGCAGGGAAGGGGCCAGCTCAGAAACTACTCAGGCGGAGGAAGAGGGAGCAGGCAGGAGTGTGCATTTTGCTGCAATAAGAAAGAGAGCAGAACCAGGAAAAGGCAGGAAACAAAGAAAATATATCAGAAATCAGGTGCAATGTGGTGACCCCTACAGGCCATCTAATTCTTTTGTGATGTTTTCATCTCAAGACCTAATAAGAGCAAAAAACATTTCTTTAGATACAGATAGTTCAATTAATTGATAAATCAATCAACAATATTTTATAATCATGCTATTTATTATTAATTTAACAGTATATAATTTATTATTAATCTACTATATGCCAGACTTTGCACATGTGCTAAATAACATTCAATGGAAACATGAAACATGTATTAAGCACTAGCTATATGTAAAAGAATAGGCATAAAAATGGCTCTCTAAAGGAGTTCATATTCTAATGAGAAAGACTATAAATAAGGGAGATTTCAGCTGCAAGTCAAAAGGAAAGGTCCCGTGGACCTTAGAATGCCATGCCTTTTTAACATACTTCCATTCATCAAGTCATATCAATTTCTGACATTGGACCATTTGACACTGAGCTAGAAGCAGCACAATAACAAAAGCTTTTGTGTCCAGGCTTTGGGGCTGTTTCCATCAGCATTAAGAACAAAGATGTTGATCAAGAAGGGGTGGTAGAGTTTTGACTCACCTGATACCTGCTGCCTGCTGTCTTCTGTCTCTTATTCAAGGTGACTGAAGGCTACAGCTAGGCTGACTTGCCTGCCCAGAGGATAGCAAGAGGTTGACAGTATACAGCTTGTTGACCTCTCATCCACAAGCATTGTCTACCTAGAAAATGGCTGTGAAGGCTAATCAGAAGGAAGTTTGATGACTGGGGCTAGGAGAGGTGATATCCTCAGGATTCTTGCATTTAACTACTTATTGGTAGCAATACATAATTTATGCATTGATATACAATGATAAAAATGAAAGACGCCATGCCCTGTCTTCAAGGAACTTACATCCACTCAGGTAAAAGTTTGGCTGCATTGGATATTCATTTTTCTTAAATAATAGCTTTTTTTTTATTTTTACTATGCAGAGATAGTTTTCAACATTCACCCTTGCACAACTTTGTGTTCCAAATTTTTCTCCCTCCCTTTCCCATCTCTTTCCTAGATAGCAAGTAATCCAATATAGGTTAAATATATACTGTACTTTTACACATATTTCCACATTTATCACTGCAACTTATATCCTCAGGAAGTCACCTGAACTAATGAGAATTTAAGTGACTTATCCAGAGTTTTGCAAACATTCATTAGAGGCAAAATTTGCACCCATTCTTATCTATTATTCAACATTATGAATACATATAAAATATAGATAAAGGGATGGGAAATGACTACCTAATTTCATTAATAAAAATATCTATAGAATATGGACATTCCTCCATATACAGGTTGATACCTTGCTTCATAATGTTTGCAAAGTAATTTCTCTCAGGGTAAGTGGATCAATATTTATTGATAAGAGCAAGGAAGCTTAAACTTCTTGTGGGAGGTAGCATTTAAGCTGAGCTTTAAAGAAAGTTATTGGTTCTAAGAAGTTAAAGCAATGATAATATGCTTTTCAAGTACATGGAAAGGCACTGAGAGAGAAGGTGAGAATCCTATAAGGAGAATGGCAAGTGTATCGGTTTGGATATAAAGTACAATACGATGCACAAAGTGAGGCAGAGGATTATCTATTAAAGGGCTTTAAATGTCAAACAGACTAGGGGCCTCTAACAAAAAATACAAACTCCTTTCAAAAGATTGGGGGAAGACTGGTGCTATGTTACATAAGAACCCTCCTGGATAATTATCTTCTTTATTCAGCTTTCCCTAATCACTCTTCTCTTTTCTATTGTCAGTAATCTTAGTTGTCCTTCATTCTCAAAAAGACCAAAATGGCATCATTGTATTAGAGTCAAGTTACAGTGTATCCGAGAACCTTCTATATCTCTAATACTCTCTATATATCTCTGAAGAAGTCACTTAGCTTCTTATTGGTCCAAGCAACTGTTTAATATTTTTACTTGTAGTGATATGCCTTACTAAAAGAAGTTGACCCATTTTTGAGTTCCCTGTATGGGTGATAGACATCACAGATCCAGCATCCAAATGCTCTCTACATGTCTATCTTGTTCTGTTCTTTACACTAGAATAGTAAGGACTGTTTCTTATATAAACTTGGTATCTTTTATAGTATTCAACATAATGATCTGAGAAATTGTATTTAATAAATGTTGATTGGAATTAAATGAATACGACATGACTTTGATTCCAGTGGAAGAAACACATGGGATTCTAGGGAAAATAAAACTCCATTTTTGGAAATTGTTTTTAATATTCCTCCCAAGTTCTTAGAATACCTATCTACCATACAGCTATATAAAGCTCAATTCCCCACTGTGCAGTCCAGCCTCCTCCATCTAGGCCAGAAGCTCTTGTGTTGAGATTTCCCCTCCTGATGTAGCTCATGAACATGTTCCTGTTATATCCTATATGCTCAGAGCATGATGTCCTGTGTGATGGATGAATGGCTGATACTGGATCCAAATAAAAGCTTCCTGGGGGCATTTGAATTAAACAGAGGACTTAGAAAAGTAGTTGAGCTCTCAATCTTTCTCCTCACATCCTTTCTCTTGGCAATCCCATCCAGGCATTTGGATTCACCTATCACTATTAGACAAGTGACCCTCATATCCATTCCTCCAATTCTCACTTCTTCTTTGGGTTCCAGACAAGCATCTTCACTTCTGAAGGCCCCTTCCCCACTTTAAATTCAACAAGATCCAATATAAGCTATTTTTTGTCCCCAGCACACCCCCAAATCTATTCCTCATTCCAAATCCACATTTGGCATCTAGTCTTCTGCATTTGAAAAATGGCTTTTGTGTCTATATCCTTTTTCTTCACTCCTTTATCTAAAATCACCAAGTCTTCTTGTTTCTTGTAGACTCTCATAGACTTTGCAATCCTGTGATTGGGAGGAACTTCAGAGGTTCAGGCTCTTACTTACTCTATGGATCTTTTGTTAATATTTCAGGATCAGGTGAGGCAGGACATTAAAATTCTAAGTAAAATTTGCATCTCTCCCTTCATTAGCAAGCATGTTTAAGTGTTGAATTAAAATGTGAACATAACACTATTCAAATGTGAAGAGAATGATAGGATCATCAACCCACAGTGGACATGAGAGAAAAGCTGTTGTACCACATTCATTTTACAGATGAAAATACTAAGATCCAGGGAAGTTAAATGTCAGAGGTTAAGTAAGCAGTAGAGGATAACTAAACAATTAGGCTGAATTTGAACTCAAGTGCGCTTATTTCTCAGCCAGTAAATTTTACATTGGAGCAAGGAATATTCCTGATGGCCAAAGATGCTATTTTATTGAGGTAAAGTAGAAGCATCAAAGGTTGCTTAGGAAGTCTCTTGACAATTACTTCACTTAACTGATGTGACTTTTGAAGAATCTATTTTACCTACATAAAATCACTCAATCAAAAGAGCATTCGTGGATCATAGGCTATTTGAAGATTCAGTATTACCAAAACAAAACAAAATAAAAACATGTCTCCTGAAGAAAAAAAAACTCACATTGCTTTTTAATGATAAGGATGGTGATGATGATGATGATAACTAGTTTTATATTAATAATAGCTAACACTTATATGGTGTTTATTATATGCCAATCACTGTGCTAAATGCTTTACAATTATTATCTCATTTGACCTTTACAACAATCCAGAAAGGTAAGTGACATTATCACTCCCATTTTATAGACAAGGAGACTGTAGTAGAGATTAATAGGATCACACAGGTAGTGCCTTAGACTAGATTTGAACTTATCTTCCTGACTCCAAGACCAGAATTACATAACCCCCTTTCTCCTAAATGAGATTTTAGTATTTGTAGAATTATTTGAGAATTCTTTAAAACCTTTCTACTCCTCCCTCTCCCAACCAAATATTTCCATTGCAATTTGTCATAGGATCTGAAATCCCACCATTAGAGAGATTTATTACTTTTGACTGAGGCTATTTGTATTGCTGTTGTTTGTCCTTCCTTCGGGAAGAGGGCCATAACACCAGAGGAGGGCTGTTTAAGGTCACCTGCCTCACTTTCCCCTCTAGAGACATCTGGGTCCAGTAGTCAGACATAAATCAGGACAACTGGAGATGGCCCTGGATGTAAAGGGAGACATTGACCTTTTTAAGCTAAAATCTTCAACTGTTCTCATTTGGACTGAAGTCATACCCATCCAGGGATTTAAGTGAGGTAGCAATGGAGGCAAAGAATCTTCTCGTTAACCTAATGCCTCCCCCCATAACAATTTAAACAAACAAGTAAATAAATCTGGGAGAAGAATACCCTTAGCCAGAGCAGACATGACTGATTCTATTGGGATCCACACAATGACCAAATGAGGATTGGCCTGAGATCCATTGACAGCTAGTCAAGGAGAATCAGAATGGTTTTGGTTTAAGGCAGCCCCTTAAGAAATAAATAAACCCAAAATATCTGGGGAGGGTTCAGAGATCCAAGAGGAAAATAAAACTTTAAGAACATCTATAGGTAAGGGTATGATACCTTCCCTCCTTCTCTTGATTGAAAGACAGCATTATTTAAAGTCCTCTGTTTAATTCAAATGCCCCCAGGAAGCTTTTATTTGGATCCAGTGTCAGCCATTCATCCATCACACTGGACATCATTCTGCAGGGCCCTGAGCATATAGGATATAACAGGAACATGTTCGTGAGCTATCAGGATGGGGAAATCTCAACACAAGAGCTTCTGGCCTAGATGGAGGAGGTGGACTGCACAGTGGGGAATAGAGCTTTATATAAATGTATGGTAGTGAAAAGTTACTGGGAAGGAGAGTGGAGTAAAGAAAAGGGAAATAAAGATATGGAATAAAAGGTCATTAAAGCAGATTTCACAAGAGGCACCATGCTGTCCATAAAGCAGCTGGTGAATAAAAACTGGCCAAATCAAAGAATGAAACAATGCATCTTATTAAGGCTCTGTTGGAATCCTTACAAAGTGCTAATTTAGCATGGTACTTAGCAAATCCTCTAGCTCACTAATGTATTTAAGTACTCATTGGAGTTCACAGGTTTGGGAGATTTCAGGGTTTAGTATAATATATTTGAATTCACACCTCCCTTGAAGCTCTTAGGGCAAGAGAGCACTCTGGGAGAAACCCAGAATTCCACTCTCTCAGAGGAGATCATATATAAGAAGCAGACAGAGGCTCTTGGGAAGTTCAGCTGAATTAGACTGAGAGGGGAACGTCAAGTGAGTTCAGCCAGAAGCCCTCTCTCAGAAGCAAAAAACGATTCATTACAACTTTCACCTTGGTGCTGGCTGGAGGCTGAAGAAAACAGAGGCAAAAGCAAAGGACAAAGCTGCAAGAGGTCTTAGAACCAAGGAGAGAGAGAGAGGCCTCTAAGAAAACTAACCGGGCTATATTGAAGGACACAATAAAAGATCTGAACTTTTAGCAACTGGCTGCATTTGGGTGATTATTACTTTTAACTGAAACTAAGACTGCCTCCAGAAAAACTCCCCAAGAAACCTGCTCCCAGAGAGAACCATTATATTATAAAGAAGAAAAACATCGCAAGGATCTGCATGTTTTGAGCTTGAAGAAGAAATTGTTCACCTTCCATGTAGAATTCTCAGAACTCCCACTCTCAAGAAACACTAGAAGAGGAGGTGGGTGGGTTTTTTTGTTTGTTTGTTTGTTTGTTTTTTTGTCTTGTCTGCTCATGTGGCTGTATTCATTCTAGGACAAATGAGAAATGAAATGTAGGTTCAGAAGAAACAAGATGGTGACCAAAGTCCTAGGAGAAAATGTCAGTGTTTTTCAGGTTAAGAGCATGAATTGACATCAATTTATGTAGGTGAGGAAAATAGGTAGATAGAAAAATAGATATGATATATCTGCAAAGTGATATGGAGCAAGATTAAATATAAATACACAGAAATATACATACATTGATCAATATCAAAAGAGATAGAAGAGAGAATGCAGACACTCCGGAGACTGCAGAAATTTATAACTTTAGATAGATGATAGATTATGAATAGAAAGATAGATGATATAAAGATGGGTGGATAAAATGACAGATCAATAATAGTAATGATATTTAACATATCTGTAAATAGATATATGCATAGAAATCTTACAAACAAGATTAGAGAGATACATAAAAAGAAATACATTGATCAATAGCTAAAGAAATAGGAGAGACTAGAAAAAGACACTGGAGAAAGAAAAGATTTAAAAAGATGAATAGAGAGAGATAATAAGTAGATGATAAAAAGAGATGACAGAAAAATTGATATATGGTAGAGGGAGAAAGAAATTGATAAGATTTAAAATGATAAAGATTACAATCTATACAGACTATGGTAGAAGTACTGACTCTCAAGATTAGATATAAGATTACTATTGATTATCTGTTTGCTTGAATAGTACCACCTTCACCATTCCCTCAGTGCCATGACCTGTTTCTTTCTTGTTGAGAAGGGAGAGGGAGGGAGATTTTCTGCTTAAAAGCCTAACCTACTTCCAAGGTGTGACTCAGGACAACAGGGGAGAAAAGATATATCAGTCTTCAGTGAATACTTGCAAACATTTGGAAAATCCCATTTCCAGGATTAAATGCAGCCATAATAACTATGCTTTGAATAGACTAGGGATGAGCTCAGGGCTGTTGAAAGATGACTGGTTCTGGTTTTAAATTGTGAACCAAATTTGCCCTTCACAAATCTGTGTGACCTTGCACAAGGTTCTTAATTCTCTGGGTATTCATTTTCTGGGTATTCATTTTCTTTTATGTGCAATGATGGAGATAGATAAAATGACCCCTAAACTCAATCTTTTAGGTCTAAACCTATGGTACTAGAGTTTTAATGGCAAGCAAAATCAACCTAGGAAAGCAAAGAAAACTTGTCCTTAGGATCCTCTCAGCATCTCTCTTTTACTACTACCATCTTTTCCTGTAATCTTGTCCAACAAATTTCTAGCATCCTTATACTACCAAGGGTTACCTCTCCTGGGCAGTCAATCCAAAGTATTATCTTCTGAACTCAACAAAGTTGAGTTCTCAGCTATCTGCCACAATAGAAATTTTCTGAAAAATCTAATTAATAAAACATTAATATGTGGCAGCTACTTTTTGTGTCTTAATAATTTCACTGAATTAGACTCTTAATAAGTCACAAACTTATCATTATAGATTGAGAACTAGTAAGGACGTTAGAGACAATCTAGCCCAATGTCTTTATTGATAAGGAGGGTGAGAATCAGAGAAAATAAGTGACTTGATTAAAAATGGACAGTTTCAGAGGTAGGATTTGAACCCAGGTCCTCTGAATTCAAATTCAATGCTATTTCTATTTAAGCATTAGTTCTGAAGTCTTGGTACAATGGCTTTATGATAGATATGATACTCATTTTCTCTCACTCCTTAACTATCTATAGCAGTCTGGATTTCCAAACTCAACACTCAAACAAAATTGTTCTCTTGAAATTTACAATCTTTTAATTCCTACTTTAAAGAGCCTTTTCCCAATCCCCCAATTTTTTTTTTTTGGCTTCTATACAGACTTAGACTCTGTAAATCGATCTTCTCCAAAAATTCTCTTCTTGGTTTTCACGACACTGATCCCTCTAGGTTCTGCTCCTATGGTTCTACTGCTTTCTGTCTGATCCTTCTCAATCTCTTTTGCTGGATATTCATCTAATTCACACCCAACAATCATGGGGTCCTCCATGTCTCTTCTTGGACCCAATTTAACATAAGAATTAGGATTTAAAACAAACTAAATTGGAAATGTTTGAGGAGCAAGGATATGGAAACCTTCCAAGAACAACCGATTCTCCTGGGACATTCTTTCTGAATCTATTTATCACAAATAGCAATCCTGGCACTAAGAATAAACAATAATAACAACACCTTCAAGTCATTTTTTTTATCCATCCATACATAATATATTGAAGTAGGAAGATGGACTTCATATTGCCTTTTGTTAGAGGAAATAGAGACCTATGAACAATACCAGTCCACTGCTGGGGAAGCCAGTCACAAATGGGGAAAATGGGGATAAAAGGTGGGGTGGGGGTGGGGGGATAAACAAGGACACCATCTGCTAGCTTTCTCATTTAATTATTCCTGCTAATTGGGTGTTAATCTGAATTATTTCTAGATTATAAAAGGAGTAAAAATGCTGTCAAAATATTACCAATTAAAATTTCACAATTTCTAAAAATAATTATTTATACTTTTTTTTTCACTTTCTAAATTTCTATGTCCCAGGCAAATCCCTATTCATCCTTACCTAGTTATTAAGTCTAACTTTGCTGACTTTTCAAGTTCTTGTGAACTACAGGCTAAGTACAATTTGGACATGAATGAATATATGTGGCCTTATGTGACTTTTCAAATACTTTGAGGGCTTGGGGGCATTTACACTACACCTATACCCCAAGTGAGCAGTAAATCAGACTCAATAAAATTCATTTCTCATAACCCATTTGTATGGCCTCCAAATGACCTGTGACCTGAAGGATCTTTTTGTGTTTCTGGCAAGAAATCATCATCATAAATGGTCTAACAATCAGATTTATTAGACTCATGGAGGTAAATTACCATCATTACTGTTGGTAGGAGTGTAGACCAGTTTCCCTTGTGCTCACTGTAAGAAAGCTCAAATCCATCTTTCTTCTGAGGCAGCTGTGTTGAAAATGTAAATGCTCTGCCTGCTGTGATTATTAGTACAGCTGGCCCAACTCAGTTTATTTTGAAGATGCTGACCTAAGAAAACAAGCTCATCAGAACCGTGGTCCAACCAGCTGAATTTGTTTTCCCTATTAGTGGTACCAAGGGCCTTTGGAAGAAGCAATCTGGAAGTTGCCCTGTCTGTCTTTGACCTCAAAACGTGTGCCCCAAAACATATTCAGATGGCCTTTAAAAGTCATTTTATGGATGTTCTAGTCTATGAACTTATGGAAATCTTTTCAGAATGTGTTTATATATTTAGCCACTAACATTTTGGGGAGTGTAGTATTTCTACAAATACTAACTGAGGTAGAGCCTTACTGGTTTACTTATAAGGATCTGAAATTACCAGGTCCCAGAAATTTGGAAGGTTTTCTGAATCTAGGTTCTCAATGTGTCTGATTTCAAGCAACATTTTCATTATTGTAGAGAAAACTTTACATTTTAGATATTTTACCATTTAGATAGAAAAATGGTTGAGTGAATATATGAAGGATACATTAGGTACTAAGTGTGAGTAGAGCAATATGTTATGAGCTGGATACTTTGTTAAGATCCATGAAGATTAATCTGGCTAAGAAATAGAGCAGTGAATCAGGATAACAGATTGGCTATGCAATATATAAAATTAATTGGCCACATTAATCTACTGCTTGATAAACCTAAAGACCTCATTTATAGGACAAAAAACTTACTAGTTGACAAAAATTATTGGACAACTGGAAAGCCTTTTGGCAAAAACTTGGATACAGATCAACACTGCATATTGTATATACCAAGATAAGTTCAAACTAGGGATACATGATTTAGACATAAAGGATGATAATATAAGCAAATCAATAGAGCCAGATCTATAAATAAAGGAAGAGTTTATGACCAAACAAGATATAGAAAGGATAAGAGGAAGCAAAATACATACTTTTGATTACATTAAATTAAAAAGGTTTTGCACCACAAAATTAATGAAACCAAGATTAGAAGGAAATTAGAAAAGGGGGTGGTATCAGAAAACTCTGGGAAGACTTAAATTAATTTATGCAAAGTAAAATAAACCAAACTAGGACAGAACTGTACACAGCAACAACATTGTAATGAAAATTAGCTGAGAAAGACTTAGCTACTCTAAGCAATACAATGATTCCATCCAAAAAGACTAGTTCTTCATCTCCAAAGAGAGAATTGTTGAAATCTTAGTGCAAATTAGTTTGGGGACAGTTTTGAAGCAGGGAAGTTATTACACTAAATCTGATGAAAGGTTATAGGGCCCATATTAGGAAGATGGCTATGTGAATGAAAAAAAAATGAATGTATATGAAAAATGTTTTGAAAGTGGAAAAAGATTTGACAAAAGATTGGATGTTAATGGTGAGCACTAGTGAGAAATTGAGGGCAACGTGGTAGATAGACTTAGTGCTCCATTGAATTAAATAGTCAAGAGAACTGGTGGGCCAGATGCTCAGCTGAAAACAATAAGAAGAGGAGAGGTCATATAATGAAACTTGTCTTCTCAGAACCAGTTCACATAACCTCATTTTGAGAAAATGTTCCTCATTTACCTTACCTGGGAATAACAGCAATGACAGCAGGAATTCTTAACCTAGGGACTGTAAACTTGTTTTTAATCAACATTTTAATATAATCGATTTTGTTTGTAATTATGTGCATTTTATTTTAAGCATTTAAAAACCTATACATGATAAGTTATTATCTCTTTGTAACCTTGCTCTGCCTGAAGATATCCAGTGCCTCATTCCCCTCCCATCTCTTTTATAAAACTTCCCCTGATAGTTACAGTCAGAATTAGGAATGAGCTTTCCTTGCTTTGATCTTCCTTAACATGGCCCTGGACTTTTCTATGTAGGTTCATCTAATCTATTTTGTTATAGTTATTTGGACATGACTTTTCTCCTATACTTTTTTATATGACTTTTCTCCTTTATTACACTGTAAAATAGTTAATAGAAGATACTACATTTTATTTATGTTTGCTACCTTTTTGGTGCTGTGTATGATACTTTCAATGAAAACTCATAAGTATTTTCTGGATAGAATTGATTAAGATTTTAAATATGAGGCTTAAATTTAGTTGAAAAATCAATCTACCAATAAATTAACCAACATTTTCAAGTATTCTTTATGAGCCAGCCATCACACTGAACACTGGAAATACAAAGAAATCTAAAAGCACTTTCTGATCTAAAGGAGCTTACATTCTATTATATATATGATGTAGTATAGGAGGCTGAACAGAGCATCAGGAGAACATGGCTGGAAATATTGCCTTATCCATTTCAGAGCTGTGTGATCGTGGGCAAAATCCTTTTTTTTTTTTTTTTTTTAATTCTCACAGCTATTCTCTCAACTTTCCTTAGCTACAAAATAAGCGGATTGAACTTGACTTCCAAGGTCCCTTCTAGCTCTAATGCAAAATTCTAGATTTCTAATTGAGACAACATGTACTTAATTATGTACAAAAAAGATGCCTACAAAGTAGAAATAAGGCAACCTTGGAGGAGAAAGCATCAGCAGCCCAGAGCATCAGGAAAACCACAAAGCCTATTATTTTCTAAGCTAACCTGAGTTACTGCTTTTAACATCCAGAGGTACTGCTTTTAACATCCATAACAATAAGAGGAGAGGATGAAAAGTTGATAATATAGTAGTGACTCATAGTTTATTTGAAGTATACAGAAACCATCCTTTTCATGATTTCCTTTTAAATCCCTAAGAAGATGACATTCTGCATGTAGTTGGTACCTTTCATCTTAAGATCTTCAAAGTTTTAAAACAATGTGAACCATGGAAGCTTAGATTCCTTTTAATAATGGAGAAAGGACTCATTTTAGGATCTTTTTTTGTTCCCTCTGTAATGCACTCAAGCATACAAATATCACACAGATTTACCTTTTCTTTGCTTGGGGCTTCTAGATTAGTAGCAACATGATGCGATGGATGGAAACTGAGTTTAGAGTCAAGAAGTCATGATTTCAAATACTGTCTCTGACACTAATGATCTAACCATTTGGATAGCAATTTATAATTATGCAACAAAAGCAACTAAAATGGCCATACCATTTGACCATTAAGCATTTACTCAGGAAGTTGTGGACAAAAATAAATACTCCATTTTCAAAAAGTACATTTGTAGCAGCCTTTTGGAGAAGTAGATACCAAAGCATGGGAAACAAAAGAGAGACTTATTGATGGGAGAATAGCTGAATAAATTGTGGTACGTGAATATAATGAATTATTAGTGTGCCATAAAAATTAGCAAATATGTTGAAAGAAGACTTGAACTGTTACTAAGTTAAATAATCAGAACGAAAAAATAATATTCGCAGTGTCTTCAACAATACAAATGGAAATAAAAACCAACAATATAATGTTTGAAAATTAATGCTATTAAACGACTTTGTTAGGGTGAGTTAGAGGGTGTTTTAGGGAAAGGTTTCTTGATCCATTCTCTCATAGGCAAGAATGGAAAAGAATGCTGAATTTGGAGCCAGAGAATATTGTTTCAAATTTTAGCTTTCCTATTCACTAGATAGCCAGATAATGAGGCAAACTACTTCACCTATTTCAGTCTTAGTTTCCTTACTTGAGAAAAGAGGAGTTTAGACTGGATGACTATAAGATGTTTTTTTCCTGCTTGAAATCTGCAAAATTGTGAAGCAATAAAATGTTTTTGTACTTTAGTTACCATGATCGTTTTTTGTTTAATGATGGAATAAAAGATTCATAGAAGCTCAGATTTGGAAAGGACCTCAGAGGCCACTCAATCTAATCCATTTTAGAACAGGAATTCCCTTTGTAACATCTGTGAAAATGGATGATTCAATCTTTTTTTTTTTTTGAAGACTTCCGATTTAGAAAGAGCCCTTTACTTCCTAAGATAGCTTATTGTAATTAGAATTGTTCTGACTTTTAGAAAGCTTGCCTAACTTTAAACCTAAATTTACCTCTTTGCAATTGGGACCCATTACTCCTGGTTATATCTTTTGGGGCATAATCTAATCTAATTCTTCTGCTTGCTAGCCTTTCAAATGTTTGATATGTCCCACATACGTCTCCAGATAAAAATCTTGCTAGTTCCTTCAAAGGATCAGCATATGGCATGATCTCAAGGCCTGATCTGATCATCCATCTCTAGTTTATCTGCATTTTTCAAAAATATAGCACAAATTTGAATACCAAATCCCAGGTATGGTCTAACTAGGGGAGAGAACAGTAGAATTATAGCTTCCCTAGTCTTAAACATTATGACTATATGCATCCTATGGTCACATTGACCTTTTTGCTACCGTATTATTGCTATATCTTCATACTGAGGTTGTGGTTCCCTAAACATCCCAACTCTTTTTCAGATAAGCTGACATCTAACCACACGTCCCCCACATCTTACATTTTTGAAGATGATTTTATTTAATCCAAGTATAAGATGTTCAGCTGCTGTGTGGGAGACAGCTTATACCAGTTTATGAGAACCAATTGTGAAATTTTCAATGTGAGCATTTACACCTTGGAAATCTGCAAATGCTGTGAATCAAGGCTTGATTTACTGTTTTGTTTATCAAAACTTAAGAAAGTGATGGAGAAAATGCAAATTGAACTAAAAGTTTATATATATATATATATATATATATATATAATGTGCATACATTAAATGTCACTTTTATTCCCATCAAATTTTATCATATTAGATTTTGTATTATTCCCTTTATGTTTTGATTGTTGCTGTTCCTGATTTTCTAGTCCAAGGTATCCTTTGATGTTCAAACCCCTGAAGCAATTATAATGTGGAGCCAGGCTTATGTCCTGGGAGAAAAGAAGAATGGACCTTGAAATGAAAAATGAGCAGATTAGTTATTCATTTTCTCATTAGGAGTTACCCTTTTCTTGCTTACAGAGGCAAAAGAGGTAGTTTCTGAAAGTTATTATTGTGCCCAAACCATCATTAGTGTCTTGGGACCAAAATGAAACTTAGAAGTATTAACCCCTCATGTGCATTTTTGAAATCTTTGGAAACTTCTAAGTTATCTAGATTCTGTAGTATATAATGGAATACATAAGTATTTGGAGATATTCCTAAAACATCAAAGTTTCATTCAAACTATTAAATTTAATATTAGATGGATGCATTAGTTTGGTTTTTTTTTGGGGGGTGGCATTATATGATAATTAAATCCCAAGAACTGCCACCTAAACTTTCTCAAAATAAATCTGACAAAAACTAGTTAAGGAAAATCTCCTAATATAATAAATCCAATCTGAATATGTAAAAATCCATATCCATAGTCCTCTACCTCATGACAGAGAAGAAGGAAATAAATTCCATATAAATCGCAGGTTCCCACAGGTAGAAGGGATTTATAGGTTATTTAATCCTATCTACTTATTTTTTAATGAAGAAACTGATTCTAAAAGAACTGAAAAAGAATATGTCAATGTGAGACAGGCAGTAAATGAGAGCTAAGATTTGAACTCATTTCCTATGACTACTAATCCAGCACTTTTGGAATCATCAGTGGAGCAAATTCCAGGAGCTACATTTGATTAAAATACTCATGTCTCTTGCATGATTGATAGATTTAGATCAAACCTGGATTTGTATAACCCCTCTGAAGAAAAAGGTTTAGCAAATTCATTAAGCAAAAATTCCAGAATTACTGTACTGTAAGCCCTGGATGGAATTTCAGGTTCTATTTAGTCCTGGTCCTCCTGTTACAGATGAGGACACCAAAGTGCCAGAGAATGGAAATGATTAATCCAAGATCATACAAATATTAAGTGTTTAGATTTCACCCAAAGTTTTTACTCACAATCTAGCATTTTTTCCCATTGTGCTATTCTCTCACCCCCCCCCATTTTGTAGAAGAGTATGTTTGATTTAATTAAGAGAATTAAGAGAACTGGTTTACATTCCCTGCATTTTCTGATTTATCTCTTCCTCAAAATCATCCCAGAGAGCAGTGCCTTAAACAGAGAATAAAAAGAGAGGGAGAAATCAATTCAGCACAACTTAACAATATATCAAATATGTTTAAAATATATGTAGTGTATCATATCCATAGTATTCCATCTCTGCAAAGAAGCAGGAGATGTGCCTTCTCATATCTCTTTTTCAGGACCATTCTTTATCATTATAATGTCAAAGCACTCCATTTCATGGGGTAGCTAGATGGTTCAGTGCATAGTACATTGGGCTTGGAATTAGGAAGACAACTTCCTGAGTTCAAATGCAGTCTCAGACACTTATTAGCTATGTGACCTCGGCAAGTCACTTAATACTACTTGCCCTGGTTTGTTCATCTATAAAATGAACTAGAAAAGGAAATGGGAAACTATTCCAGTATCTTCACCAAGAAAATGCAAAAAATGGAATCATAAAGAGTTGAGAATGAGTAAAAACAAAACAAAACAAAACAAAAAAAAAAAAACAACAACAACAACAACAACAAAAAAAAAAAACACTGAACCAAAACTGAATTTCACTAATTTGATTTTGGTATTCCTTCTGTACTATAGGACAGTATCTCTCTTGTCCTGAGTCAATATAAAGCAAAGAGTATGTGGTTGCTGAACCCAGTCTTTAAAGCTATGTACAGGCTAATGCAAGTACCATGTAGATTTTGGAGCTTAAATAGAAATACTGTAACTGGTTCTGGTATACTAATCTCATAACAAATAGGAGCTTCTTTGAATTCAACTGCATAAATAGAGATATAGTTGAAATTTATTGGTTAACCTCATCCTTTCACTTCAGCTGACTTCCTGAAATCTCAGTCACTCCCCATCAAAGGATATGATGTGGCCCATGAATATGGACCTTAGTTCTCTGCTTTAATGTTTTTTTTTTTTGTTTGTAGAAGATGATCAGAGGCTACAATCTTACTGAAAGGTCAAGAGAGTAAGCCACCCAAGATTTAAGAATGGAATTGCTGCATTTTGCAGTCAGTTCATTATCAAAAATTGAGTAGCAACCAGGAGATTCAGTATATTAGACAAGGACAAACTCAGCAGGGATGCTGCATTTGGATATTAGTGTGATAGGACCTGCTATTTTAGAGCACCTTTAGAATCATGAGGGAAAGATTTCACCAACTTCACTTAAAGACAGTGAGTCAAATCATTTGGTATATGTGGGGCATTATGATATTAAGTTCTTAAGAATTGTGAGGAACTCTGAAGAGATCCTGCATTTGGGGCTTTCATTATGAGGTACCATAGCTTACTGAATCCTAGAAATACTGGTTCTTTCCTTCTTTTTAGACTATAAATATGCAGTCATTTTAAAGTAAATTTCCATGAAAAGTCTTTTCCTTTTCAGATGTCACTTTCAGTTATTTTACATCTGTTGTTGCTCTAAATCTGTGATACAAGATATTATTTATCATTTCCCAAATTATCGACATCTATTAAAGTGCTGCTATAAAGGGTTTGTACATACAAGACCTTTCTTTTTGTCCTTAAATTGATTTTTTAATAACCCTATTTTTTGTTTGCTACTTCTTAGAAATTAACCAACCAAGAAACATTACAAACACATTTAATTTATTGATTAAATCAATTCCAAGAGGGAAAACACTGTGTTAACAAGTTGTTTCTCAAAAATAATATAGTTTGTTTACTAGAAAACAATGAGTCTTGACCAGTAAAGCAATGTTTTGCCTAAAGAGGAAATAAATGAGTTCCCTTTCCCTGGAGCTCCTTATAAAGAAATGGATGACCACTTGCTGCATATTGTAGAAATTGTACCTATTTGGTTTTTTCCTAGTAAAATTATTTATTTTTAAAAAACACATTACTTTATGGTTCATGTTGGGAGAGAAAAATCAGAACAAAATGGAAAAACCATGAGAGAGATTAAAAAAAAACAGAAAAAAAAAAAAAAACTTAACATAGCATTGTTGATTTACATTCAGTTTCTTTAGTTCTTTTTCTGGGTGCAAATGACATTTTCTGTCCAAAGTCAATTGAAATTGCTTTGGATCACTGAACCACTGAGAAGAACCAAATCTTTCACAGTTGATCGCCACACATTTTTACTGTTACTGTGTATGATGTATTCCTGGTGAGTCCTACTTATTTAGCATAAATTAGACTGAATGGCATCTAAGGTTCCTTCTATCTATGTAATTCTATAATTTTTTTCAGACTCTTCCAAGAACATTCTGAGAAAATCTCTTATCATACTAATATTTATGATACAAAAAGTCATTGATCTCTCTTTTATTTCTAGGATGTAATTATTTATTACTGAAGATACTCCTTTAAAAAAAGCATTCATTATTATAAATAATTCATGGTAAAGAACAATAACCTATAAAATGATAATAAAATGATTCTAGTAGTAGTTTTTATTCATCCTATCATGCAGTCAGTTATTTGTCAGTTAAGTTATATATATACATACATATTATATATATATATATATATATATATAGAGAGAGAGAGAGAGAGAGAGAGAGAGAGAGAGAGAGAGGAGGGGAGAATTAAAACACTGCTCTAATGATATTGAGTTCTCTCCTTCCCTGGAAAAGTGAAAGAAAGAAAGAAGTATATTGATATTTGAAGGAGAAAATCAGATAAGCAAACTTCATTTACTTGGTTGGGCTTGTGGAAGGGAAATTCAATGTCTGGTGGCATCCTTCCTCATTCTGGGTGGTTCTTGTCCACACTTGTTAATAAATCTACCATAGAACACCTTACTCAATGTGTCAGTATCCCCTCTATGTGTCTGTGAATATTCTAGACACCAGTGTGATTCTCAGGATATCCATCTGTCACTCCTATTGATATATAAACTCCCTATACATATAAACATACACTTTTTCAAATGTATATTTCTTTACTAATATCTTTAAAACCCCTCTTTATGAACAAATCAACATTAGTAATATGGTAGAGTCTATATATCTCCACTGAATAGTTTTCCACTGCTTTGAGATTATCCAATAATTCTGGAGCTTGTGGTGCTCCATAATTCATAGCCACAGGGCTACCAGAAGAACATTGATGTAAAAAAATACCATATTGATTCCTTTGTCAGAAAACAGCTTGAGATTTGTTCAAAGTCAACCTTAATTTCCTAAATAAAATCTATCCTGATCTTTCCTTTTTTTTAAATTTGGAATGGCTTAAAATTATTATTCTAGTTCACATTAATTCTTGGTGAAATTATAAGGAGGGAAGAAGATTATAGAGAGTAGAGTTATATAAAAATATATTTCCCAGAGGACCTGAGTAGTTCATCATTTTAATTAATTATGAAAAGAAGGCTGGTAAATTTCAGGTAGAAGTGCTCCAAGGGAAAAGTGGTTGCATCTCTTAGGTAGTTTTCATTCATCCTGCCTACAGGATAGACTGGGACATTTTTCCTGTACTTGTCTGTTCAGTAAGGCTTATGCCATTTTCAATCCAAATGTTCACATGAATTATTTGTGTCCAACCTGTGAGAGAGTCTTTTAAGTCATATTTGTCTGTTCAGTCAGTTGAATACACTATACCTTTACTCTAATATAATGGTTCTCTTTGAGGAAAAAGGACAACAATCACCTATATATTTGTTCCTTTCTGCAGGTTTTGGAGGCTGAGTTGGGGGGAAAACCAGAATAAAGGAAGATGTTATGTTTTGATGCAATTATTGAGGAAAATGACCAATGGTAAGAATATGATTTCTAACTACCCAACAAGGATTAAGGTAACTGGCTCAGGTGGGGATGGAACCTTAGACAATATAACCTTTTAGGCATCACTTTTTAACCACTGGTGCCACCCAATGGAAAGATATGTAAACTTGCTTGCGTGGTATATGGGAAAGAGCCTTGGTCAGAAAACTGAGGTACCAGTTTCACCATACTATTGGATGACATTGGTTGATTGAACTTCCTGGCCCTGTTTCCTCATATATAAAATGAGGGAGATATACTAGGATTCCTCTGATTCCCCTTCCAATTCTAGATCCATGTTTAGCTGATAAACAGCAGAGGCATCTCAGAATTATTTTTAAATATTTTGTGTCACTTTCAGTGTTCAGTAGAGAAATAGAATGGGAAGGGAGCATGTTGTGATTTTTCTTTAGCTCTCATTTGTCTTACAAAATAATTATTACTTAACTTAATTGTTTTCTTCTATTTTCAGATTCACATACCTAAATAGATTGGGCACATGAAGTCTACCAAATGTGTATTTTTATAATTACTAGCTTAGATTTCTCCAAATACTTCTTTAAAATATTCACATTGTAAAAATATTTTATCTTCATTTTAATGTCTTAAAAACGGTTTTTCCTCTTCCTTAGAAGTTATTTGTTCCCAAGAGGTCATTTCAAAGATTTTGGTTTAAAGTAAGTGATTAGATAAAAGGACTAGAGATTCAAGAGATTAGGAGGAGGGAAGGTCATATAGCCTCTTGGAGTGAAAGATAGACCAAGGACCAAACCTCTACTTGTGACACATTTTTAAAAGATGGGGGTCACAGATTGACAATTTCAGAATTGGAAAGAAAGATAAGGTCATTTAACTGGTCATGTGGTCTTCTGTTTTAAGAATTCCAGGGGCAGAGAATGCCTTTACACTACAGGGAAAACATCCCGCCATTTATTCACTCTATTTGGAAATTCAGACTTATATTTGTCTTCTTGATATTTCACCTCCTTCTTCTTTCTAATCATGTACTCTGTCTGACTAGAGAAAATACAAGACATTGTTCCAGACTCATCAAACATATTCTGAGCAAAGTATATTGAAACTGGAGGAACTCTTCTGGGACAGGGGGAGCACATGTGAGAAAGAAATGCCCCATGGACATAGGAATTAAAATATTTTGAGATGTATTAAAGACAAAAAAAAGCCAAACATTATTAATATTGTTACCTTATGTTGTTCCTGCTGAGAGAGCCTTTCCTATAAATATGGCAAAGAGAGACTAAATGTAGACAGCATACAACTTTTTCTTGGTTTTTTTTTTTTTTTAACTTCATTTTAGACTATAAACCCTCAGAGGGAAAACATCAGATTCTTTGTATTCCTATGAGACAACTAATAGATATCAGCAGCTCAGTGATGGGATAGTCTTATACCTCAAAAAATAGAGAGTGGTGATCTCCAATATCCAAACAGGTTTCACAATCAAAGTTTCTTAACCTGGGATCTAGGGAATTTTTTTTTTTTTTTTTTGGTGAGGCAATTGCAGTTAAGTGACTGGCCAAGATCACCCAGCTAGTAGGTGTTAAGTATCTGAGGTCAGATTTGAATTCAGGTCCTCCTAACTACAGGGTCAGTGCTCTATCAACTGTGACATCTAGTTGCCCTGAAGAAATAGTTTTAAAATTATTTTGAGAATTGAGTTTCCAAATAATTAGAGTTTTTTTGCAATCATATGCAAGTTATTTGAGTCATTTAAAAATATTATTCCAAAAAAGGGTCTAGTAGATATCATCAGCATGTACACACACACACACACACACACACACACACACACACACAATATAAGGGGTTCTTCTCTCTATCCACTCTTCTTCTAAATGTCTGTTTCTGTTTGTAGGATTTTTTTTTTATGATGATGAGAGTAGAATACACAGCAAGTGGGTAATGAGCAAACCCCATGGCCAGTTTTACAAAATGAATAGAGTAATCCATTTTTATGTTTGCATCAGTATGGAAAGAATATAATGCATGTCCTTCCTTACACTTTTATCCCATTATATGTACATATATGTGTGTACAGTTAGGATAAATATATATTCAGTCAGTCAGAGATCAAAAAAGTTCCCCTTTGGGATATGACTTATGAGTTGAGCTCTGACAACCCTAGAATCCTAAAATGGAGAAGCAAAGAAGGCAAGCATTCCAGGTATGACAGATGGCCTCAGCAAAAAATGTGGAGGTAGCAAATAATGCTAAATTCAGGGTCATTTTGGTTGGATTATCCAAATGGAAGGACTAAATCTGGAAATGTAGGCAGAAATAAGTTTTGGAAGGCTTTTTAATATCAAACTGTGGGATTTCTCTTTAATTCTACTATCAGTGAGAAATCAGTAAAATTTTTGAAATGAGAGAAGTGAGAAAATAGGGTACAGTTTTGATAGTTTCTTGGAAGAGGAACTAGAGGGGAGGGGAGAGAGATTAGAAATGGCCTTGATGGTTGCCAATAGGAAAGGATGGTCAGATCTGGCTGGACACAGCTAAAGACAGGTTTATTCTATATAAAATAGAGATTGGTCTTGAAGTTCATGGCCTATGTAATGTATGCATATGTTTCTAGATGAAAATACATAAATTGTGATTGGCTTCCAATAGCCCTTCATTATAGAAGCCCGAGAACATGAACCAGCCTAACCCTGGGCCAGCAATATATAGGAGTGACACAGAAGCATTACACATTTCAGGATAGTCTTGGACTTCATTTTACCTTGCAACTTCGAAATAATGCAAATGTTACCATTTTTATCAAGTTTCATTTCCAGGGTGTTTCTGATTTGAGGTAGCTTTAATAATTAATAAAACAGTGAATATCAAATATTAATAATGACCTTGCCAAACATCTCAAACAATTCATTTTTAAAATCTTCACTAATTCAACAAAAATAGTAGGCACGTGGTACATTCTAGGCATTGGACTATATAATTGAGGGAGTACAAATACAAAAAAGAAGTAGGTTTTGCCTTCAGAAAGTTTGCTGTTTAAGAATATAAAAGAAATGTATTGGTATTGGACATAGATGTTACTGACATAAACTTAGATCTCTATAGCTGTCTCTAGATTATAGAGATCTATATTATTTTTTATTCTATGTGTACAGGTTTGTAATATCCATATTTAATTATAAGTTTTATATAGATGGATAGATACATAGATATAGTTATAGTTCTATATCCAGTGATTGGTAGATAAATAGATGATAATTGGAGAGATAGATAGATAGATAGATAGATGATAGATGAATGTATAGTGAGACAGAGATGTAGATATATAAAGCAATTATAGGGGAAGGAGCATTTGGGGAATGAAGAAAGTCCACTTTTAGAAGATATTGTCCAAGCTCTATCCCAATGGAGCAGAGGAATCTAAAGAGGCAGTTAGGTACATAATAGATAGAGTTCTAGGTCTCAAATCAACAAGATTTAAGGTTCAATCTTTCTTCAGTCAGTGTGTGGCCATAGAAAAAGAAATTTAACCTGGTGAGCCTCAGTTTCTCAGGTATAAAATGGGACCAATAATATCAACTGTCTCTCATAATTGATGTGAAAATCAAATTAGAGAATAAATAAATTGCTAATAGACCTTAAAGCATTGTTAGAAATACTGCCTATTCTTAATATGATCTTTTTATAATCATCATTATTATGAGACAGTCGAGAAAGAGAACATTATAGGCAGACCTAAGGGCAACTAATGAATTTTATGTGTAACCCTTACAGTTTTGAGTCTATAGGAATGAAAAGAACAATAATTCTTCCTGTTACCCTCACAATCAACTATAAAATTTGAAAAAATGGCCTTTTAAAACCTTTCCCAATCTGACTTCTTCCTACCTTCCCAGTCTCCTTTGTTTCTCTCTTCATAGTCTTTTGGTCCCGTTCCCTCTGGCCCTCTGGTTTCCCTAGACACCACACTGTTCAGCCTACCTATCACAATGTAAAATCACATCCAATATGCTTTTGTGGCCATGAGGTGAACATTCATATGATGTACCCTTCTGACAGTTTTACTTTCAAAGGTTTCCCATGGCTGCCCCTATAGTGTGCTGGCTAGTAAGTATGGCATTTGCAAAGATGGTATAAATAATGAAAATGTAGGCCTTTCATTCTCACTAGTGCTCCTAGAGTGAACAAGCATAATCCTTGGGCCCTGTTAGGCACTGATTCACTCTCCTTTGTTCCTTAAAAGGCTTTATTTCCTACGATCTCCATGTTAGCCATCGATGGGAATCCAGATTCTGACATTTAGAAACTGGATGACCATGGAGAAATCCCTCAGTCTCTCTAAGTCTCAGTTTCCTCTTTTGTAAAAGATTCATGATGAAAGAGTGGATGGAAGACCAGTTTGAAATAGAATACCTTGATTTAAATTCTGCCCCTATTACTTAATACTGCAGGATTATGGACAAGTCATTTAGCCCCTTTACTGACTGTAGGATAAAATAGAAAGCTGTAACTTGATATTAAAAAGCCTTTCTAAGCTTATTTCTGCCTCCATTTCCAGATTTAATCTTTCCATTGCTATGGTTCACAAACCAAATGAATTTAGAACTGTGTCTTACCTCCACACCTTTGCTGAGGTCATCCTGGAAGGCTTCTCTTTCTTGCTCCTCCTTCTTTGAATTTTAAGGTTCTATCTCTTAGAGATACCACACTGCTCAGTGTACCTATCACAATGTAAAATCATATCCAATATGCTTTTGTGACCATGAGGTGAACATTCATATCATGTACCTTTCTGACACTTTCACTTTCAAAGGTTTCCCATGGATGCTCCTATAATGTGCTGGCTAGTAAGTATGGTATTTACAAAGATGGTATAAATAAAGGAAATGTAAGCCTTTCATTCTCCCTTGTGCTCTTAGAGTGAACAAGCATAATCTCTCTTTCATCTGCATGAAATCCACATTTCCCTTAATTTTTCTGCCTATACTTGGATTAGCATACTTGGATTAGCATGAACCAAAACCAATCTTGGAAGCCACCAATGCGAGATACAGCTGACATGAATGGTGATCTGGGGAGGGAATATTAACTTTGGAAGATTTATCTTCTGGAGTTTATTTGTACTAATCTAGCTAATTAACTACAGTTACACAAATTCACATTTATTATGGTGGTCTTCCATTGATACTGTTGGAATCATGGTGTATTTTTCACATATTCTTTTCTATAACAGCCCTTCAGATATTTGATAACATCTCTTATCCTCCTTTCCCTTGCACCTTCAAGTCTTTTCTTCTTCAATTTTATGCAAACTCATAGAATACTAACCCAAATAATACATATGGGGTTGAGAGAGTTGTGCTGTCATTTATTACCTTGGCTACCACCAAGATAACAGCTCTATACTGATTGCAACAATCAAATAAGGGCAAGCTGGGCACTGTTGGCATAAACAACAGAATTATCTGTGAGGTACTCTCAGTTCTTGGCGCCCACCTCAGCCATTCCAGCAAAACTGCTGGATTACACAATGCTCCTGGACATGGTCCATTAAGGTTCAGTCAATGGTCTTCTTGGCTCAAATACATGATTTGTGTTATTATGACAAAAGAATTGAAGATTTTAGAATGACAAAACCGAAAAGAACCTTGAAGATCTAGCCCAGCATTCTCTGCATATGGGAAAACCAAGACTTGGAAAGTAAAAGTTCAATAGTCCCAAAGCTAGTAGGACAATAATTATTATTGTATAAAACTTTAAGATCTGTAAATTGCTTTGCTTATATTATCTAATTTTATCCTCCAAATTACTCTGTGAGGCTGTTATTATTAATCCTTATTTTATTGATGGGGAAACTGAGACATAAAACAATTATTATACTCAGAATCATATAGCAACTAAGTGCTTGATGTAGAATTTGATTTCAAACCTTCTGAGTTTCTCTACTGTACCACAAAGCTGCCTGATAGAGCTGACAACTAGGTAAATGTTCATTCCATTAAACCATCCTAATTTTCCTTATTTGGCTTTCAGAGTACCCCAACCTCATTTCTCTCATTCTAGTTTTACATAATGACTTCTGCACTTTTTCTCATTATTCATGGAAAATTCTGCAAAGTTGATAATTTCTCAGCTCCTCAATTTCCTCATCTGTCAAATGAAGAGGTTGGACTAGAAAATCTCTGAGGTTCCTTACAGCCCTAGATCAATGATTTTTTTTCAGATAGACTTTTTGTATTTCCTGATCATTAATTAATCAGTGTTCCCTGTACTCTTCCTTCTTAAAGTGACTACAGTTTATAGGGAGAGAGACAATATGCCATAATCAAAAAGTATCACATCTGGAGGCAGGAGCCACAGACCTTAGACCTTCTACCTTTTTAGTAGTTATGTGACTAATAGCAACTCAGTTCATTTCTCTGAGGTACCTTTTGGTCTTATTTGCCTCATCTGTGAATTGATAGTGACAGATGTCACATCTGTCTCTTTGTGACCCTATTTGGGATTCTCTTGGCAAAGATATGGGTTCGAAACTTCCTTCCTCAGTTCATTTTACAGATGAGAAAACTCAGGGAAACAGAATTAAGTGACTTGCTGAGGGTCACAAAGCTAGTACGTGTCTGAGACTGGAATTGAACTCAGAAAAATGAGTCTTCCCTACTCTGGGGTTGGCATTCTATTGACTATGACACCTAATTACCCTAATTAAAAGTACTTGGTCAGATGACTCCCTTAAAACATCTTTTCACTATAGAATTTTGATCATTAAATAACGTGGCCCATGAGCAAGACTCTTCTAATGTTGTTGTTGTTGTTGTTGATATTAAAGAGGCAACACAACATCCTATTCAAAGTGTTGGGCCTGGAATCAGAACCACCAGAGTTCAAGGCTTGCCTTTGAGACATATTACCGTGTAACTCTGGGGCTATATAGGCCCCTAAGTTTTTACAAAATAGCTGCTGATCTGATGCTCAGAAACAAAACAATAACAAAAAACCCACCATAATTATATACATAGATGCAATAGTATATTATATAATATTTATATACATATATGTGGGTATGTATCTATAAATGTATATCTTTAGTCAAATATTTATTTGATTTTACATATTTATAGACACATACAAATAAATAAGTCTATCCATCTATTTATTTACTTATCAAAGTTCATATTATATCCTGCCTCTCCTCCCTTTGAAATATAAGCTCCCTGAGGGCAAGGGTTTTTTTTTCATTTTTATCTTTCTATATCTAATACTATTATAGTGCCCAACACATAGTAGAAATGTAAATGCTTTTTAAATGGAATTGAAAGGGGTCATTAACCCCATCTTAGACTTGTGGAAATGCAATCAAAATCTAAAAATATGATTTCCTTAATCCTAAACTTCTTAAACTGTTTTGAGACCCCCTGTAAATAACTGTGAGGTTCATAAAAATTAGGCAATAGTAAAAGGTTTCTGAACACAATGACCAAAAATTATTTCAAAATCAAACCCTTGATGAATCTAAGGTGTTTTTGCCAGTGTTTGCCAGTATTAAATCATAGGACTTCACCTAAAGCCCTGATTCTGAATATACAATATGAGCCCTTTAAATTGTGCATGCAGGAACACTGCCAGAAATGTCTCTGCATAGATTAAAGATGGGGTCATGTAAAAATTTCTTGGGTGAAAAGGGATTGCAAATGAAAAAAAAAAAAGTTTAAGAAGTGGGACAGCTAGATGGTGCAGTCTTCCAGCCCTGAAGTCAAGAGGACCTAAGTTCAAATGTGATCTCAGACACTTAACACTGCCTAGCTGTATATCCCTGGGCAAGTCACTTAACCCCAGTTGCCTCAGTAAAAATAATAATAATAGTAATAATAAATAAAATTTAAAAAATAAAGTTTAAGAAATCATGCTCAATCAAACATCACTTTCCTTATCTCAAACTCCCTACCCTTAGGACAGTATAGTATTCTGCATTTAACTTTGCATCTCCTCCAATGATAGCTCAGCTCAGCCAACAGCTGTTCTAATTAATGAATGAAGGAATTCTTATCTAGCCCCTTAGAAACAGCCATGTTTTACATCCTAGCTAGCTCTCTAGTTCTAACCATCATCTTGTATTCCACTCTACTACTACAGTGTTCTTTCCCTCCTCTCTTTCCTTGCATCCTTCTCTAGGCCTGGGAACAGTAATCTAATTCATATTATCATTACTTCTAGAAATAGCCTTCATTCAATGACCCTGTGACTTCCCTGACCAAAATTCCTTTCCCTGGTGACCAATCCCTTATATGTGCTTCCTCTGCCTATATGACTCCAAGTTTATTGAGAGGAGTGACTATCTCCTCACTTTTGTATTTGTAACCACGGTAATTAACACAAAGCCTATCTTATGGCTAGGGTGTAGTATTAATAAATGCTTTTCATTCATTCATTCATTCAGTACTTTCACAAGTAGAGTGTATGGAATGTTCAGGGAGAACTAGCATCTCTGGGGTTAGGGCTTGCCAGGTCCTTTTCAGGACTGCTCATTCACCTTGGGTAATCACCTTTCACCCAACTCTCACCTGTGGCTCCAAGAAGCTATATAGCATGCCTAGGGATCACCTGGGTAAAACCATCTTGGAAGATGGACTAAACTAGGTTAAGGGTAACTGAAAGGCTGTTAAAGTAATAAATTAGAGAGATGTCTACTCCAAACATTTGAAGATTTCTCCCGGCAGAAGGAGCATATGAGAACATAGTCATTTCAATGGCATGGATGTGGCCAAGGCAAGCTTTGGAGCCTAGAACTTCTAAATCATTATTGATTAGAGAAATAAAAATTAAAACAGCTCTGAGATACCACCTCATATTTCTCACATTGGTTAAGATGACAGGAAAAAATAATGATAAATGCTGGAGGGGATATGGGAAAACTGTTACATTAATGCATTGTTGGTGGAGTTATGAAATTATCCAACCATTCTGGAGAGCAATGGGGAATCATGCCCAGAGTTGTGCATAGCCTTTGACCCAGCAGTGTCCCTACTGGGTCTGTATCCCAAGGAAATCATAAAGGAGGGAAAAGGACCCACATGTGCAAAACATTTACAGCAACTCTTTTTGTGGTGGCAAAGAATTGGAAAAGGAGTAGATGCCCATCAATCGGGAAATGGTTAAATAAGCTGTGGTACATGAAGGTAAGGGACTATTATTATTCTATTTTTTTAACTGATGAGCCAGCTGATTATAAAAAAGCCTGGAAGATTTACATGAACTGATGCTGAGTGAAACAAGCAGAACCGGGAATATATTGTATACAGTAACAGCAAGAATGTGCGATGATCATCTATGAAAGACTTGGTTCTTCTTAGTGCCTCAGTAATCCAAAGCAATCCCAATAGCCTTTGGATAGAAAGTGCCATCTGCTCCCTGAAAAAGAACTAAGGAGACCAAATGCAAATCAATACATGCTATGTTCACTTCTTCTTTTTTTTTTTTTTTTGTTCTCTCTCCCATGGTTTTTCCCTTTTGCTCTGATTTTTCTCTCCTGACATAATTCATGAAGCAATGTGCATTAATAATAAATGAAATTATTATAATAAAAAGCTGATATCATGTATTACCAGTCATCCTGCCTTTTGTCTTGCCACTGCATCTCAATGACTCTGGAACAATAAGGCTAATGACTTTGCACAACTCTGCCTCACTTAAGCCCAATTCACAACCAAGTTGTCACCCCATGATATCATTGGTCCTCTTCAAAAACAAAAGAGCAACAGTAACTTTCATAAATGTGAGCCCTTTCTCCTAAAAGAGCATGGTGATTCTCTTCAAATTTAGCCAGGCTAATCCTCAAACAAGAAACGTCCAATCAATGGCTGAGCCTATAACCAAAGTCTTTTTGGCATGGTACTGCCTTTCTGTCCCTGCGTTTTACTGGGATGGACTTCAAGAACCCTTATAGAAGGGATATAACTCAGACTACAGTGTTTTGCCATAACAACAGCTCAATAAATGCTTTTCCATCCATCCATCCACCCGTCCATTCATTTATGAACAAGTGCATCCATTGGCTTTGGAGTCAGAAGCCCTGGGTTCAAATATCAACTCTGAATGTTCATTCTTGTGTGACCTTGGGCAATACAAACCTCTTGGGTCTTACTTTTCCCATCTGTAAAATAAATGTCTTGAGGTAGATACCCTCTGGGGGTCAGCACTCTCAGCACTGGGTCAATAATATTACAATGATACTCTGATCCTGTGTGATGCCGGTGACACTATCTTTGGCAAATAAAACATGCTTCTGTCTCTCCGTACAAAGTGTTTGCCTTTATTTAAAAGAAGAGGGCAAAACAAAAGGAATATGTCTGAACCATATGAGCTTGTGTCAAGGTAGCAAGCAGAGCCTTCCCCCAGGGGACCTGAGATTAGAATATGGCTTTTCGATTTGTTGTCTCTCAGCAGGCAATGGCACAAGAGCTAGCACATATGTCCTTGGCTGGTAGAGAGCAGAGGGAATCTGGCCCGGCTGTTATATTCCTGGAGAGGACAGAACCTCATGTCGGATTTAACATGAAGGTGAGAAGCCCCTCTGCTTCATGCAGGGAGGTTGATTTCTCTCTGGGAGGGGAACTACAGAAGGCTAAGCCTTGGTTTGAAAAGAGAAAAGCTGCAAAGCCCAGGGAGCATCTGTTCTTTGTAAACTAGGCAACCACAGCCAGACAGGCTTCAGTTAATCAGCAAATTCTGCCCTAGTACTGGCCTCTTTCCACTGACAGAGCAGCTGGCTTAGGAACTCTCAGGTTAC